>NW_028261383.1:130315622-130673122 GCF_051295495.1 Thamnophis sirtalis
ACCCTGTTTTGCACCTGGAAGGCCTCCTGCACCAATCTAGAAGCCAAAACAAATCACGGGAGGCCATACGCGCATTCCCAGCATCACCCCGCACAAGTGCCCTCCCCGGTGCATGAGCAACAGAGACCCACAGACCAGCTGGCCAGCGGGGGGCTCAGTGGAGCTAGGCTGGGGCAATGGCTGGCATGCCCGCAGAGAGGGCTCTGCGTGCCACCTGTGGCACACATGCCATAGGTTCGCCATCACGGCCGTAGAGAGCCCAGTTTGGACTGAGTTGGAAAGTGGACAACTGTAACTTCTAGTCCTGCCTTAGCCATGAAAGCTGGCTAGTGACTGTCAGCCAATCACTCTTTCTCAGCCTCATAGGGTTGTTGGAGGGAAAAGGCAGAGGAAGGTAAGTTGGATATGTTCACTGCCTTGAATTATTTATAAAAATAATAAAGGCAGGATGAAAAATCTTTTAAAACTATCTAAATCTAAAGCCGGTCCCTCTCATCTACTCCCATGTTACAGCGGCACAAGTTGTGAACCAGACTACATTTTTATTGGTCCACCAAAGTCATTGAGGGGGTAGGCTGAGCTCTAGATAAACCTAACCAATATGCGATTGTATTGAGGGGTGGCCATTGGAACTTCAGAACTGGGTGGTAAGTATCTTTTGCAGGGTCTGTCATAAATTAAGGCCTAAATTAAGTTGAGGACTATCTGTTCTCACTATGGAGGGGTGGTTGATGACATTGACAAATCTTGCTGAGATGTATAAATTATCTTCTTTGGTTAGAGAAATTTATTGGTGACTGGATACCAGGGGTGAAATCTACTTACCTTCGCTACCGGTTTGCAAATGTGAGCACATGCACCACCCCCATGCATGTGCAGGACCTTTCCACGTGTGCATAGCATAAAAAATGGATGTGATGATGTCCAGGTGGATGGGCAGAGCCTGCTACCGAGCGCACCAGCAAAGGTAAGTAGAACAGTGAGGGGGGGGGGAATCCACTGTGCCATGCGATTTAGATGAGCTAGAAAGCAGGAAATACCAGTTCGCCTGAACCACTAGCTTTTTTTATTACTGGTTCAGACAAACCAGTCCGAACCAGTAGCATTTCACCCCTGCTGAAAACCTCTTATGGACTTTTTGCTTAACAATGAAAAAAAAATGAACATGTGATTTATGGTTTGGATGATTAAGATAGATTATAGAAAAAGAGTATTATGACATAACTTTAAAGAAAGAGGTTAAAATATAATCATACTTATAACTGCAGTGAAGACGCTGCTTGGCACCTGATTATCTTATAAAATCAGAGAGGTGTTCCTTAGCATATGATCCAGAGCAACCCTTGTATGTGGACAAAACACACACAGTATTGTGGTGCTACAGGAATAGAAGGATTTCCAGGCTGCTCTGCCCTGGTAAATTTAACTTAGCCAGTTTGAGTAGAGCATAAAAGAGGAACCATGGAAAGACACTAAGCAACTGGGACACTGTCATATGTGTGAGGTCATAAGGGCAACTGAGCTTTCATTTCACTTTTCTAAAAGATGCTATTTACCATCTGGAATTTGCCCAGACCTTTTGACCAAGTAAAGGATTACATTTTTAATTTTTTAACAGAAGACGATGTAATAGAATAGTTAAGTCCATAATTTCATCTCATTTAATGTGCCGAAGGTTGTTATGACAAAAGGAAGGAAGAGTTTTTCTAACTGAACGCTGTCCTCCAGTAAGGTTTTCTCTTCAGCTCCAAACCAGCTTGCCCCATCTTTATTGATCGATGGATTAGATTGTTACCCCATCTTTATTACTTTATAAGTAACTCAAGGTGGCAAACATTCCTAAAACTCCTTCCTCCGCCTGTTTCCCCCTCATAGTCAGCTGGCATCTCCTCAAACTTTCAAAACTCACATTTCTGGAGGAGCTTCATGGAGACAGTTAAGAGGAGCAGTTTGCCTGGGTGACTGCCTTCTAATACCAGTGAGATGAGACATCGTTGTTTCTTGTCATCGGCAATGAGTGTCTTCCCAATTTAGGGAGGAAATGGCAATGGTGTGTGTGCGTAATGGGGGGAAGGGGTGGACAGGAATTATGGGCAATGTCTGTTTTTGTAGCAACCAAGCTTTGATTAAAACATTCCTCCAAAGTATTATTGTACATGCATCATGCAAGTATGGTATTTTCCACAAAGCGTTTTCTTAGAATAGAAATTTACTCAGCCATCTTAGAAACCAAAACAACTCTGCTCTCATCATGCCAAAAGAAATTCAAGGCAAATCAGCTGATAAAACAGTAAATTCTGCTTAATATGAAAGGAAGGAAAACGACTGAAATCTGGACGGATAAGTGTTTTATTTATCCCCAGGAGCTGGAGATACAATTGAATATATTTTCCCCTAAACTTTTTAAAGTGATGTTATGCCATTTCACTCAAGTACTTCTCCTCTATCATTTATTAGCTATCCTTTTCCACGACCACCAAAGCATATGCCATTATTCCAGATTGGTGTGTGTGTGTGTGTGTGTGTGTGTGTACACTTATGACAATCCACCTATGTTTGATAGCTGGATTTCTATGCCACCTATCTCACTAATAAGCTTCCAATGCAATAAAAGTTAGAACGTGCAAAAAAACAACAACAATTAAAACAGAATAAAAAGTTAAAACATTAAAATTAAAATCCAAGATGACGGGCTTCGCCGTCTTCGATCCGACCTAAGCGTAGTACATAAAATTATCTGCTACCAATGTCCTACCTGTCAATGAATATTTCAGCTTTAACCGCAACAATACACGAGCTCACAATAGATACAAACTTATAGTAAACTGCTCCAAACTTGACTGCAGAAAATACAACTTCAGTAACAGAGTTGTCAATGCCTGGAATACATCTTACACTGTGGTTTCTTCCCCAAACCCCCAAACCTTTAACCTTAGACTGTCTACTGTCAACCTCACGCCATTCCTAAGAGATCTTTAAGGGGCGTGCATAAGCGCACCAGTGTCCCTGTCCTAATATTCCCTTGTATTTGTATTAATTTCATGTATTCAGAATCATGTCTATACTTATATCTGTTATCTAACTCATACTTGATGAAATAAATAATAAAAATAAATAAAAATGTAGCAAGCCACGGACAGGGCCCCAGGCCAGCTGACAGAGCCAAATTTTAGGCTCTCCCTGAAGGTCAGAAGTATGGGAGCTGATCTCACCTCTGACTGGAGAATATAAGATCAGAGGGCGTGGGCCACAGCAGAAAAGATTCTTCTCCTGGGCCCCGCCATCTGAAATTCTTTGGCCAATGGGATCCAAGTGGTCCCCTTTCCTCTGGAATGTGTGGGGCAGGTTAGTCCTTCAGGATTAGGTGGTTCCTCAGTTACCCAGACACAACTCCCATAAGCCTAAACCAGAGTTTTATTTTAGGTATTAGTTCTGATCACACACTAACACATGCACAGAGGAATGCAGAAAACACAAAGGTATGCAGTAATTCTGAAAAGTACACAGACCATGTTTGTAAAGGACTTTCAGAAACCACAATGTAAATTTGGAACAATAATATTAAGTTATCTGAATTCAGTCTGTCTTGCTCCCAGAAAGGGTGACTCCTGGAGTGATTGTAATAAAAGTCCCTAACTTTCTCAATAAAGTGAGTGGCTTTTAGAAGAAACTGGGATATCTTCCGATACTCAGTCTTGTGAGGAATCTCTGGTTTCCTCTTTGAATTGTATTATGATATTTCTCTTTCCTTTCTTTGAACCTATTTCCCTGAACGATTGCGTAGGAGTTCCTCCACATCAACAAATTTCCTGGAAATACCACCCTGGCCTCTGTCAATCACCGAGTCTAGTGAAGATGCAACTTCCTTACTGTTGTGGCCACATGACGTTGGCCTGTTGAAACTGGAGTCTACTCTAGCAGGGAAACGGCATTGTATTTCCCAGCCGCTAGTTCCCTTTTCTGTGTAAAAAACTATATGCAAATACAGTGACATTTCCTGCTTTCTATAGTCGGGAGGAGAAAAGTGCCAGGTTTAATGGGAATTTCTTTCTGTAGGAATTTACCCAATTACAGAGAGAAGAGTCCCTTGCTTTTTTGCTGCACAAAAGCTAACATCCAGATACTGTAATCATGAAACTAGTTGACTTGATGAATGTATCTTGTCTTTTTATGTACCCTGAGAGCTTATGCACCAAAGACAAATTCCTTGTGTGTCCAATCACACTTGGCCAATAAAGAATTCTATTCTATTCTATTCTATTCTATTCTATTCTATTCTATTCTATTCTATTCTATTCTATTCTATTCTATTCTACCAGGAGAATAGATCCAGTAGCAACAGCAGCACAATGATTTGTACAACCATCAGGTGTTGAGAGGAAAAACATATAATAAAATCCATCCTGGTTCTGCTTGCCTGAGCCTAAGCCAGTCCTGGATCCCATTTTGGTAGGCTGGGGATATCAGACACCTGTATTCAAGAAAAGCTCTGAGGCTTTTCCACATCTTGAATTGAGCTACTAGTTGTACATCTTGAATCAGCAAAAGTTGGACCTGTATGAAATTTGCTCTCATCAGCCATTCTTCTACAGCTATTGTCTCTGCTGCGAGTCCCTGCAATCCCCTGATTTCCTTCCAAGGTAACAGGTGGCAAAGCCTAATGGATTATTCTGAAGCTGTCAGAACAAGAGAGGAAATAGTTTGTGAATACTGGTGAAGTAAAGGATGACCCTAAACCTAACCCTATCTCATTTGTGGGCTCAGGATGAGATGGAGGCAATATCGTAGCGCATGGATGTCAAACTCAAGGTCCATGGGCCGGATCTGGCCTGCGGGGTGCTTAGACCTGACCCATGGGGAAACAGCGAAGGACTGGCCTGTGGTGGCTCCATTTTTTGCTGGCAAAGGGTTGCAGGAGGCCTTCCAGGCTGAAAATGGGAGCCTCGCAGACTAGGCTAACATATGACTGATGAAGGGGCGAGGCCAGACAGGGGAAAGAGGGCGTGGCTCGCTTTGTTAAACCATGTTGGGAGGCGGAAGCTGCCAGCGCTGACTTTGCATCTTTACAGAATGCTGTTTGCTTCTGCTAGAACTCATTCTGTGCCAGAGTCTGGCTGAATAAAGCCAGTCAGCCTACATGTGTGTGGTGTTTTCATACTGGTTTAGGTCCAGAGCTCGGACTCTGAGACAGGGTAGAGGATTGGGAAAGGCACGGGCTGCAGAAAGGCAGCAGAAAGGTATGTGGTGCTGGGGTGGAGCCTGTGGAGATCTGGAAAGGCACATGTGGCAGAAAGGGAGCAGAAAGGTGGGGTGCTTGGGGGGGAGCCTGTGGAAGGTGCAGATGGCAGAAAGGGAGCAGAAAGGTAGGGTGCGCTGGAGGGGAGCCTGTAGAGATTGGGGTAGGCATAGGCAACAGAAAGGGAGCCAAAAGGTGAGGTGTTCTATGGGGGGAGCCTGCAGAGATCGTGGAACACACAGGTGGCAGAAAGGGAGCAGAAAGGTAGGGTGCGGCGCGAGGGAAGCAGCAAGGAGCGGAGTCTGCGGAGATCAGGGAAGGCACAGGCAGGCAGTTCAGGGCTCAGGCAGCAGAAAGGTAGGCCGCATCGCAGGGGAGGCAGCTGGGTGAGAAGCAGAGATCGGGGAAGGCAGGTACCTGAGGCAGAAAGTTGGGCCACGGGGACCGTGTGGTCGCAGCAAGCGAATGAGTGAAGGAGCCAGGGAGCAGCAGCAGCTATGCCGTGGGCATCACTCTAGGCACTGGCCAAGGTGGACGAGTCAAGATAAGGAGTGGCTTGGAGGAGCGCGGTGTGGAGGGGCCAGCCAGTGGTGGGATCAGCCAGTGCTCTGAACTGCACAAAAAGTTAACAACCAGTTCACTTGAACTAGTGTGAACCGGCTGAATCCCACCTCTGACAGAAAGCAAATGTAAATGAAAGATAAGGCTATTTCTGGCATACTGGATTTTGGAGAAGAAAATATTAATGAAACTTAGGAACTGATGAAGATTTCCTTAATCGTACATATTTTGTTGTGTGGCGTTGAGAGAAAGGGATTTTCATGGAGTTGAATATTAGAGATGGATAGTGACTTATGGGCCATCATTTTTTACTATGTAAAAGTAGGCTGAAGATTCTGGAATTTGTAACTCACTGGCATGGACAATCAATTTTTAAAAAATCATCTAGAGATTATCTTTGAATGCTGAAAATTAGCCCAATAATGTTAGGAGATAACTCATCCTTTCTCCTGTCTCTGGTCAGATTACAAGAGCAGATTTACTGAAAAAGAGAGAGTCTGGGCTCTTTAGACCAAGGCCCACACAGGCCAATAGTTTTGGAAATTGAAGTACCAATACATTTGCAGAACATTAGGCTGTAGCAGAATAATGAAAATAAACAGATCTAAGGAAAGATTTCTTTCTGAAAATCCGACATGAAAGCAGGAGTTTTGGCAGTCTTTTGAGTGCTAATCTGTGCTCCTATGTATATAAATTAATATATCTATGTGTCACAGTAGCATATTTTTCAAGTGGCTGCTTGCTATAGACATCCATAGCTCATGTAGGACTTAGAATGTCTCGTTGCTCTAAGAATTGGAATGAATGTAATAGTTTCTTGGAATTCCAGAGGATATCATACTCATGTCCTGTTGATACATTTTCAGCTGCATCCTATTGGCCAGGGGATGTTTTCACAGTTCCAAAAAGGGAGTTCCAAGAATGGGAATCTATGAAGGGTATTAACTTTATAAAATATATGAAAATACTCTACACCTAAGGATATCTCTTGGGATAAGGATGGACAACCTGGTTCCCACATGAACCTTTTCAGCACCTATTTTGCATCCCCAGTGACTCCTGAGTACATTGTGAAGATACCTGTTAAACTAGTAGACTTCTGCATTTAGGATTTCTTTGCACACCCTGTTTCCCTGAAAATAAGACCTCCCCAGATAATAAGCTTAATCGGGCTTTTTGAGCACACATGCTAAAATAAATACAGCCCAAAAATATTGCAACACAGCAGCAGCCAAGCTCGCTGCCTCCTGCACCTCAAAAATAATAAGACCTCTACAAAAATAAGGCCAAATGCTTACTTTGGGAGTAAAAAACAATAAGACCCTGTCTTATTTTCGGGGAAACATGGTATTATTCCAACAGGGCTATTGAGCATTATTGCTACTTACCAGTGTTATATTTCCAGAAAATCATAACAATCATGCAAATAGGGCGGTGGTGGTGGAAATATATTGGATTAATTCCAGGAAGCCGTTTTCATTACACTAGGTGGATAAAACTTCCCATAACATAATTGTAAATACATCTTAACAGTAGCAAAATATTTTTGGTCACTGAAGTATATTTTTGATCACTGAAGTAAACAATCACTATAGAAACAAACTCAGAGCTTAGTATGATGAGGAAGTTCCTAATGATAGCATCTTACTCGGTGAAATAGTCTGCCAAGTCAGAATGGATATATTTCCTGCCATCAGATGAATGAATGCCACTCACTTACATGCCCAAATTGTTTCTTCACTTGCTTTACAATATCTGTGGGGCCTTTTAGCAGAACTTATTGAATCACTGGGATTGATTTTTCAGTAATAGTAGACTCATATAGAATTCTTTGGCAGGAGTTCTGTGAAACTTTATTAATGAAATCACCTTATGCATATTTACTTGGAAGTAAGGCAATGATAAGGCACTTCCCTGTTAGTTAAAAAAACCTCCTAGCATGAATAACTGAGAATCTAGCCTAAATTCCTTGGAGTTTGGCTTGATCTTTCATTTCCTAGTAAGTACATTTAGGAGTACAATTTAAGAGATTTGTTTATTTCTTAAGAACATTTTAATAGAGAAAGTATTATTCATTTTTTTTACCCAAAATCTCATCATTAAAAATAGTTTTTTTCACATAAAAAATCCAGCCTTGGTTACTCTAAGAGATTTTTTTCTCCATTTCATATTGCTTTTACTGATAATTATGAAATAGAAATCCTCCCAATATTGCAAATTATCAGAAACATACCAATAAATGAAAATGTATTTCAGGCCATTGTTGATCTTCACTATTGCACTAAAATATACATCCAAATGATTCTATTTTAGGAGATCAAGCGGTGTTAAAGGATCTATTGAGAAAAGTGTATTCACACATCTTACATCTGCCTAAAGTACTCCCAGGAGTGATTTAAATTATTGCAAAAAGTTGCTGCCACAAGCAGTGCATTAGATGCCAATGAATTCCAGCTTCATTAGAAACTCCTAGTCCTTTGACGGAACTACAGTTCCCAGTCTCCTTGGATGAAAGCCATAACAGTTAAATAGGCTTTAAATTGATTTAAAACTGTAATGTAGTCTTGCCCTCTGTTCTTCAGTCTGACTCCTGAAATTAATTACATTGGTTTTATAGCACTGTTCTTATGGGAATAATTTTGCTATAGTACTATTATCAAGTTCACAATGTTGCATGCCAACTATGCCAAACTCATTGAATGACTAATGGTGTTCTGCATTAGCATGCTGTTTTTCCACCATGTTTCTATTAATTACTTCAGAAGTTCTTTATAGCAGTTCGAACTTGTGAAAAAAAAATAGAGAGAGAGAGTCTTTCTGCTGTTCAGCCTCATTGGTCAGTTAAGTACACCAGTTTATTACTTTTATTTCACAAACAGCGAGATGACCTAGGAAGGTAAAATATGGCTTGTCCAATCACAAACCAAGTCCTGTGAAGCAGAGACAAATGATTCAGGTCCAAGCCCATTTCAAGGGCAATGAAGCCTTTATTGAAGCTGGGGTTTCCAAACTGAGTGCAAAGCCAGTGGTGGGATTCAATTTTAATTTTACTACCAGTTCTATGGGTATGGCTTGGTGGACATGGCTTGGTGGGTGTGGCAGGGGAAGGATACTGTAAAATCCCCATTTCTTCCCAATCAGCTGGGACTCAGGAGGCAGAGACTAGATGGGGGCGGGGCCAATCAGAGGTGGTATTTACCAATTCTCTGAACTACTCAAAATTTCTGCTACCGGTTCTCCAGAACTGGTTAGAACCTGCTGAATACCACCTCTGATGGAAGCCAGAGGTAGGTTGCTCCTGGTTCGGCCCAGATTGGCCAAACCGGTAGTAGCGGCGGTGGGAATCTCTGCCCATCCACCCGGACGGATCTGCGCAGAAGTGTTGCATGTGAGCAAGAGAGAGCACGAGAGCGAACTGGTAGTAAAAAAAAAATGGAAACCCACCACTGGTGCAAGCCACGCTGTTGTGCTGTAAGATGACTGAAGTGTGCAGGGAAGCCTCTGTATGCGTTGTGTCCTCAGTTTTGCATCCCCATCTGCGTGTGATCAGTGAAAATGGTCATGGATATCCCCCAACGTAATTCAGGTGCACTTTATGATTACTAGAAAAGATTATGATTACTAGAAATACTGGCAATCATAAAGGCACACTTCTCTCTCTGAAACCACCACCTCTGAAACAGGACTGAAGAAAACCCCCACAGCACTTCGACTTCTCCACAACTGCAAGGCAGATGGGGACTTTCTATTCTTGAAACAGCCTGAGACAGGTCTTGAAGTCCAGTGCAACCTTCTACAGTGGGATGCCTCCAAGAGGCCAAGTTTATGCAACTTTACTCCAGTAAAAATACAAATGCAAACTCAAGGTAAACAAACTCAATACAATTATTAAATTATTAAACTATAAAATTATATAAATATACCATTATTAAATTATTAAACTCAAGGTAAACCACTTCAAACTCGATTGCAGAAAATACAACTTCAGCAACAGAGTGGTCAATGCCTGGAAGGCACTACCTGACTCCGTTGTTACATCCTCAAACCCCCACAGCTTCAACCTTAAACTTTCTACGGTGGACCTCACTCCTTTCCTAAGAGGTCTGTAAAGGAGCTGTGCATGAGCGCACCAGCATGCCTAACACCCATGTCCTACTGTCCACGGGTGAAATTCAGCAGGTTCTGACAGGTCCTGGAGAACTGGCAGCGGAAATTTTGAGTAGTTTGGAGAACCGGCAAATGCTACCTCTGGCTGGCCATGGAATGGAGATTTTGCAATATCCTTCCCCCAGGAGTGGGAGGGGAATAGAAGTTTCGCAATATCCTTTCCCTGCCATGCCCACCAAGCCAAGCCCACAGAACCCGTAGTAAAAAGTTTTGAATTTCACCACTGCTATTGTTCCCATCTATTTGTTTTCATTTCCTTTGCTCATGTCCATGTTCATACTTACACCTGTACATGTTTGACAAACAAACAAACAAACAAACAAACAAACAAATAAATAAGTTGGGGAACATGGTACTACTACTACAGCCTCAAGCTTTCCCGCTTCCTCTTTGCATTTATGCTTCTTAAAGTTATTACATATTTGGTCAGATTACTATTCGTACAGATCAGAAGAATTTCCTGCGCTTATTAGAATCATATCTCTAGATCTTGACCAAGACTTGTGTACAAAATGTTCCATTCCGAGGAAGACAAAGATGGTCAACCATCTTCCCGTTTCTCTTGGTTTTTCTCTGGGAAAGCTTGTGGCTGGAGCAGGGCGGTGGGGGATGGGGGATGGGGGAGAGAAGAATTTGATGAGCTCATAGAGCTTGGTTGCTTTGGCCGGAGTGAAAGGTCTGGGCTCTGAGAGCAGTTTTGCTCATGGAACAAGTGAGGAATGTGCAGCTGCCCATTTGCCTTTTACGAGTTTTCCGTAGCTTCACTGAAGATGGAGCAACAGAAAGTATGTTGCCATGGGGACGTAAACAGCACTTTAAAAAAACCAACTTTGCCTACCCCTCAAACATACCAAAATATTTTCCCTCCTCCTTCCCGTTGCTTGCACTGCAGCAGCCTATGCTCTTCCACTACGATTAAGAGCTTTCAGTTCCATGAAAAGACCTGATAAGCTAAGTACATAGTGTAATTCATATTACGTCAGTTTCCTAGAAAAGAAAGAGAGAGGGAGGGAGGGAGGGAGACTATCTGTCTATCTTTTTCTCCCTTTTTCTTTCTCTTCCCCAAAGTCACCCAGTTGGTAGTCCATAAGGTAGGAGTAAAAATCATGGATCCCTAGTTTCTACTCTAGTGCCTTTAAGTCACCAACTGGCTTCCTTTTCTTCAATTTAGGATT
This sequence comes from Thamnophis sirtalis, assembly GCF_051295495.1. Lineage (NCBI taxonomy): Eukaryota > Metazoa > Chordata > Lepidosauria > Squamata > Natricidae > Thamnophis > Thamnophis sirtalis. The sequence goes on from NW_028261383.1 coordinate 130,326,762, forward strand.
CCTCCTTTGGAATCCTAAATCCGGGATCCCTGATGTCATACATGAAGCAGGAGAGAGATGCAGAGGTGGCATTCAGCAGGTTCTGACCAGTTCTGGAGAACTGGCAGCGGAAATTTTGAATAATTCGGAGAACCGGTAAATACATCCTCTGACTGGCACTGCCCCCATCTATTCTCTGCCTCCCGAGTCCCAGCTGATGGGAAGGGAATGGAGATTTTACACTAACCTTCCCCTGCCACAGCCACCAAGCCACGCCCACCAATCCTCACCATGTCCACCAAGCCACGCCCACAGAACCAGCAGTAAAAAAATAATAATTGAATCCTACCACTGGAGAGATGTCAAAATGCTTACTTTTATAATATCTTTATTAGGCCAGACAGAATGTCACAGAATAACAAAGAGATTTTAGAACTATCTAGAGTCTATCACTGAACGATAACATAGTAAAAATGTTTGCATGTTTGTATGTGTTTGGTGGGTGAGAGGGAAGAAGTAGGGAAAAGTAGGTTTCATGTCACCTGAATCTGGGGGCATAAATTTCTGATAGAATCCATCAGATGCTCAATAAAATACCGGTAATTCAATTTGACTTGCTGATCTTTTTTCTTTGTTTAGGTTTGTGGGTCAATCATCCCATGTTGTCATGGCGCAAACTTTTAGGCTAGTTTCAAACTCAAGGATTAAACATCATAGCTTCCCAACAGAGGAAACATCAGAATGGCAATCCTCTGAAAAGTCACTTGAACAAAACACAGGTAGTCATCAACTTACGACGACAGTTGAGCCCAGAATTTATGTTGCTAAGTGAAAAAATTGTTAAGTGAATTTTCCCCCCTTTTACAACTTTTCTTGCCACATTTGTTAAGTGGATCACTCCAGTTGTTAAATTAGTAACATGGTTGTTGAGCGAATGTGGCTCCCACATTGACTCTGCTTATCAAAATGTCACAAAAGTTGATCACATGATCCAAGGACACTGCAACCGTCATAAATATGAACCAGTTGTCAAGCATCCGAATCTAAATGACGTGACCATGGGGATGCTGCAATGGTCATAAGTGTGAAAAATGGTCACTTTTTTCAGTGTCATTGTAACTTTGAATGGCCACTAAAGGAACTGTTGTAAGTGAAGGACTACCTGTATAGCAATGGCACAGCCACACACCTTCCTACCCACAAATTTCAGGGAATTTATTAGTTAATTCATCATTTCTGTCTTTATGACATCTGACGTGTCCATAGTGTGTGATTTTACATGCAGTTAAATCACGGCAAGTGTAGGTGCCAAAGGCACTTAATCGGGGGTGTCAAACTCGTTTTCATTGAGGGCCTCATCAGTGTTGTATTTAACTGCAGGGGGGCTGGTTCGATGTCACTCGTGTCGGGGGTGCCTGTGGTGGCCTGAGTGCTCTGCCAGTGAAAACAGGTTCCTGAGCTCCGTTTTCGGTTGTGACGACCTCCTGCAGCCTTCTGCCAGCAAAGATGGAACTCGTGCCGGCTGTCCGAAGCCCTCCCAATGCTCCGTTTTTGCTGCCAGAGGCACCACAGGCCAGTCCTTCGCTGTTTCCAGGGCGGCCCTGCGTGCCAGATCTAAGCACCCCATGGGCCGGATCCAGCCCCTGGGCCTTGAGTTTGACACCCCTGCACTAACTGATATAATTCACAAAAAAAGAAGATCTGCACTAATTATATCACTATAGATATTCAGAGATTTTAATTTTTGTAAAAAAGGACAGCCATAACGCAATGTCTTAACCTGCTTTTTAAAAACATGCCATAATTTATAAGAGAGCCAGGATGGTTTCGTGGTTGAGGTATGAGGCTAGAAACTGGGAGATCCTGAGTTCTAGTCCCAGCTTAGGTTCAAAGCCAGACGGGTGACCTTGAGCCAGTCACTCTCTTTCCACCCTAGGAAGGAAGCAAAGGCAAATCACTTCTGAAATCATGCCAAGAAAACATCCTTGGATATGTCCAGTTATATATGTGTACATTGATCTGGTGGTTTCAAAGCATTCCAATACGCTACTATGGAGCTGGATGCAAAGAAAGATTGATTTTTAAAACAAATGTAGTGGGAGGCTGCAAAAGCTTTCTGTTTGGTGTGCCATCACATCTGCCCTCTATGGTGAACTTTGTGCTAGTGAGATTGTTGCAGGCTCTGTAAAGTGTTGCATTCCAATAAAACTTGAGCTTGCCAGGCAAAATTCAGCTGGAACGCTTTATGCTAAGTTTCTAATAATTTGCTTTTAAGATGCAAAGCGAGGCCCTAATTAGAAGTGTGATGGAAGTCTGTGTTATTCTGCATGTACTGAATGAAACCGAAAGACTTCAAAGCAATCAGGGGTGAAATAATTGTTTAGAAGAACACAATCCACGTTGTCACCACAGCACATGGGCAGGTAAGCCCTTCTCTCCTCTTCTTGGATTGTCTTGAAGCATCACAGTCCAGACTAAGAGAATGAAAGAGCAGGGAATGAAAGAACATTTCAGAGACCATTTACAATAAATATCCACTTGCGGTTCAGTGCTTTGCTAAGCGGCTCTGGGAAGTTGTGTGTGAAGAAATCCAGGCACAAAGATGATCAGTCCCTGAAGAATGGGAAGCCTTATGCTCCTCCCTCCCTTGACCTATTCAGTGGGTTATCCCTGACTCAGGGACATGCAACCAAGAGCCGGAATTGGATGCAGATGGAAATTATCCTGTGTTTTGACTGGGAAACAATACAGTTTTATCATTGTTCCACAATTACAGAGCCTTGTTTTAGCAGAATATGCCCTATATTATGGTATTTCCTATCTTGCCGTAATATAGTGTTGGAAGAAATGTCCTTCTGGGTTCAGTTCCAAGTGGGGAAAAAGACACTGGAAAAATGGAGGCTGCTTGGAAAGATGGTTTAATGGTGGACAGGACCACATGGCTTGAACTCCTGAACAGAAGAGGGGGATTGCATGCTTCCAGATATTGGGTGAAGAAGAGAAAAAAAGAGCGACATGCTGAAAGCCCCTGATTTTATGCTCTCTCTGGGTTTTGATCTTGATCTTGTATTCTGATTGGTTGTCAGACTCCCATGGGGCCATGCAGGGGCAACTCTGTAGGCTGTGCTTTGAGTCCAAGTTTAGTCGAGCATTGCTTCTTCCCAGGTGCCCTGTGGTGAGATGGGTAATGGACTAATACTATCAGGCCTTAATCCCATCACCCTGGAGCTGAATGGGGGATATCTTTGTTATATAGAATAGACTGGCTCAGGCCTTTTAATGGCCCATTGACAAAGGTGGGAGCTATTAAGAGTGAATCTGTTTCCTACCTAAAAACATGTTTCTCAATTTCATGGAAATATAATATTCTGCCTTTTCAATATTTCCCAGGATATTTCATTTTTCTAGGAAAGGGGTGGGTGCTAACTTCCTACAATAGGAAAAGCAGTATTTGATGGTAATTGTGATTGCAACAATTGGTCTGATTTTACTTAGAATACAAGAATTTCCCTTCAAGTTCACATCCTTACTTCACATCGGGCATTTCTCTGGCAAAACATCTGAATAAGCGAGGGATTATTATATCTTTGCAAAGCTGCAAAGGTGCCATCCCCTTCTAACCCTGCCCAGAAGCTGAGAGGCTGCAAGAGACAGTTTCCAGTAAGCGGGGATCATCCACAAGCCTCACAGAGGTCTAGGATTTTGGCCAAATGGCTAGCATGACTGAGTTTCCCAACACACTGTCTCTGAACCAGAAATATACTAAATCAGCCTTCGAATACAGGGTACAAGTAGGGACCAAGGAGGTTCAAAGCTGGCTTCAAACTGATACAGAGATCATGCATGGGAGTGCTAATTGTTGGGATTGTTTGAACAGCCATGAGTTTTTACAAATGGAATTTTAATGTAGAGGTTTAATTATGGCATGTGCCTGCAATCAGGGAAAAACTATTTTTCGCAATCAGTGGCAGTTGGAAATCTGGGGCCTTCCCGATCTTACCAAATGATTCCCTGCAACCCCAGCTAGTCTGGTCAGCAGGAAGAGATATTGGAAATTGTAGGGAAGGAAGGAATACCAAGGGGGATCACATATTTCTCATCTGTGGATTTTCACTACTCATGTTGCTTCTTATTGGGAGATTGTATGAGGTCCAGCAGTTGGAATGGGTAGAATATTTAATGGTGACAAGATCACATTGCCCAGGGTTCGTTCGTTCATTCTATCTATCTATCTATCTATCTATCTATCTATCTATCTATCTATCTATCTATCTATCTATCTATCTATCTATCTATCTATCATCCACCCACCCACCCACCTACCTACCTATTTCTATTGATTCAGGCTGCAGCTATACAAATACACACTATTAAATTCCCATTCTTATCATTTTAGCTGGGTTCATAGATTGTGCTAAACTGGAGCAACTTTTGCTCAATGGCTGATGGAAAGAAAGATCTAAGGGTGGACCAGTGAAACCAAGGGTGGGCTGTTGGGAGTTCACAGAGGTTCAGGAGAATCTCTAGCTTAAAGTGACCAGATTTTAAAATTGGTAAAGCGGGACACCATTGATGGGGGGGGGAGAAATCGAAGGGGTGCCCAACAGGTACCCAGTGTGCCCAGGTCCTTCTTCTCGCCTGGCCTCATCTTCACCCTCTGGCCGCCCGAAGCCTTCCAGCCCGAGCACTAGCAGGAGTTGCGGGGCGGGCTGGCCAAGTGGCCTCGTGCACCCAGCTCACCTCGCTGCCCGATGGAGGCTGCCCTGCTGCTGGCGCTGCTGCACCTCTGCTCCGCCACTGAAGATGCCACCGCCACCCCCTCGCCGGCTCTTCCCGCCTGGATGCCTGCTGCCTGAAGCCTTCCAGCCTGCCCGGGGCAAGTTGGCCGTGGTGCAGCCGGTGGTGGGGAGGAAGGTTGTGGGCGGCTCCTGGGTGGCGATGCCACTGCCACCCCCCTTGCCTGGCCTCCAGCCTGCCTGGGGCGAGTTGGCCGCAGTGCAGCCGGTGATTGGCAGGAAGGCTTTGGGCGGCTCCTGGGCTGCGGGCGTCCGGGCAGAAAGAGCCGGCGGGGGTGGCAGTGGCATCTTTGTGGCGGAGCAGAGGCGCAGCAGCTCCAGCAGCAGGGCAGCCTCCATCGGGCAGCAAGGCAAGCTTCATACGTGAGGCCACTCAGCCAGACTGCCCTGCGACTCCTGTTAGTGCTCGGCTGCGCACAGCCGGCACACAGCCTCCAGCCCCGCAGGCCACCTTCCGGTGCATAGCCACTATCATCCTGCAATTCCTTGGCGGTGGCAGTGGCAGTGGTGGCTGCGAGACCTCCTCCTTCTCAGCCACCCCCATCTTGGCTCCCCCTCCCTCCAAGCCCCCTCCCTCCGGCTTCCACTTCCCTCAGGCCCCGCCCTGCTCTTCCCTCGCCCTTGCACAGTGGGTCCTGGCAGCACCGCCGATGCCCTTTCGTCCACTCACCCATGAAAATCGGGACTTTTTAAAAACGTCGCGGGATGCGGGACAAACTGTGAAAAATCGTGGCTGTCCCACCAAAAGCGGGACGTCTGGTCACCTTACTCTAGCTAAGATTCTATGCAGTTCGGAGAACCCCCAAATCCCACTCCTGGCTGGCCCTGCACCACCCACCGTACTCCTCCCAGGAGTCCCCATGCGGCCCGTTTTGGATGCAGGTAAGTGCAGGGCATGCACGGAGGCTCAGGGAAGGCAGAAAACGGGCCTACTGGAAGTTTGGGAAGGCCAGAGACCGGCCCTTTTCCAGCCTGCAGAAAGCCTCCGGAGCCTGGGGAGACCGTTTTCTTCTTCCTGGAGGCTCGAGGAAAGCCTCTGGAGCCCAGGAAGGGCAAAAACGCTCCCTCCCCATTGTGGTGCAGGAAGCCTACTAGGCCATGCCCACCATGGCCACGCCCACCCATCAACTGGGCAGAGAACCCCTTGCTAAAAATTTTGAAGCCCACTCCTGAGTGAAACCTAATGGATGAAGACAAGTTACTTTGCTAACCGTAGCCAGGATTTTTTGTTTTATTTCCCCTGCCCTTTGAAGAGCAGTTTTTATAAACCATGTTGAACCTACGTATATCAGTACTTATAATAGGAATTTGTGTACATTTTATCACCACAAAATATATTGTCACTGATCAGCCACTGGCGTTGGGCTGTGTGCTGCTGTTACGCTTTGGGTTGCTCACCCCAAAATCATAATAACACTTACTTGTTTTAGCTTAACCTGTGGTGTGAATCCAGCCTTTACTTGGTACAGTGTGTATTGAATAAATTCAGCTATTTGACATATATTTAGTAAAAGGTGATTGAAAAACCTTTTGATCAAACAGACCATGATTTAATACAATATCTATACTTTAATTGCCATTGATAGGCAATCAGGTTAGAAAACACGACTTTCTTCTTTTGTAATATCTTAGATTCATTCTGCAGTCCCTGTAGGAGTGAGGTCCTTGTATTTTATTTAGTCTAGGCAAAACTGACTAAATATGATGTGTCAAAATCACAGAAAAAAGATACATTTTGGAAAAAATAAAAATAATAATGTGTAAATGTTCTGGAAAAAGTAGGAGAGAGATTGAACAAAATCCCTTTTAGGGGAATGGCTAAGTGTGTAGTCATATATAAAATTAGATGTTGAAATGTTAGCTAAATCTCTGAAGTCAAAGGTCATAATAGCAAAGTCTGAATTGAGACAGGACAAATTTGGAGTCACATGCTACCTTCTTCAGATTTTCTTAGTACTAGCCAAGCATTTAAATAGGGGATATCCCTATTTTAAAAATAACACACCAATGATAAAATGCGCCAAATGGCATAAGAGCATATTCTGTTATTTGTATGGAGTGTTGAAGCTAATTCTGACAGTGTAAAAAATAGAGGTGCAAAAACTGGCAAGGTTGGACATCTTGGGGTCAATCAGGTCAAAATAATGTGGCTAGTTTAATGGCAAATGGTAACGTGGTGGATCTATATGGTACACTGAACAAATGTAACATTGAATGGGAAGTCTAGCCATCACAGTATTGCAGCAGAGACGGTGACTCCAGAACTCTGCCCATTATTTCTGAAATTTTTCCTCTGCCCTTTTCACATCTGCTCTGTCATAACCCAAAGGAAACAAAGTTAGAAGAAGAACAGATAGAAAGCACTGTGTGTCCTTGGTGCTTTCTAATTAGCACCGATAATGTTATCTAGTTGGGTAATGAAACTTCTGCAAGGAAACAAGCAAGCTCCAAAAGCAACACGCACCCTGCACTACAAATTTTCTCTTCTACAGGTAGTCATCAACTTATAACTTCAATTAAGCCCCAAATTTCACTTTCTAAGATTTTTAAGTGAATTCCTCCCCCTTTTTTACAATCTTTCTTGCCCCAGTTGTTAAGTGAAGCACTGCAGTTATTAAGTTAGTGACATGGTTTTTAAGTGAATCTGGCTTCCCCACTGTTTTTGCTTGTCTGAAAGGTCGCAAAAGGTGATCACATGGACCCAGGACACCACATTTGTTATAAAGCCAAGGTGGTGCAGTGGTTAAATGCAGCACTGCAGGCTACTGCTAGATCAGCAGGTCAGCGGTTCAAATCTCACCGGCTCAGGGTTGACTCAGCCTTCCATCCTTCCGAGGTGGGTAAAATGAGGACCCAGATTGTTGGGGGCAATATGCTGACTCTCTGTAAACCGCTTAGAGAGGCCTGAAAGGCCTATGAAGCGGTATATAAGTCTACTGCTATTGCTATTGCTATTGCTAAATACATGCCAGTTGTCAAGAGGTCAAACTTTAATCATGTGACCATAGGGATGCTGCAATTGCTGTAAGCGTGAAAAACAGTCATAAGTCACTTTTTTCAGTGCTGTGGCAACTTTGGGTGGTCCAAGCGAATGGCTGTATGTCAAGGACTATCCCTATTGAGATCAAAAGCAGCACATAAGCGGGCAGTACCATAAATAACACTTTTGCTCCACTTCTGCCCACCCCTTTTTTTAACATATGAAATACATACAAGATACCATATTTTACTATGTAATGTGATGGGACCAAGGCAGGGGTGAAATATGGCAGGTTCTGACAGGTTCTGGAGACCTGGAAGTGGAAATTTTGAGTAGTTTGGAGAACCGGCAAATGCCACCTCTGGCTGGCTCCAGAATGGGGTGGGAAAAAATCAACATGAAAGCAGCAGTTATTTAAGGAAAATCTTTCTTCTTCTGACTTGAGTTATTTGAGCGGCCATCTTATTGCTTTGGTCTCCTAAAGATGCCATATATGTGTATGTTGTAGCCAGCCCAGAACTGGCTTGCATGCAAAATGTTAATTTGTCCTTTTTAAAAGGAAAAGAAAAGAGCAATGTGATTACGTTGAAAGGGTTAGGGTTACCTGGGCTATAGGTGCGAAACAGGGAGAAGCAAGATTTCTCATGACAGGAGAATGGCCAGAAATGTTGACACCCAGCAATAACTGTTCTGACTGAGGCTTGCCAAGAGCATGAAGCAAACTCCTTGTCCCAACAAAAACCCCTTTTATTAATTTACTGTGAATTCTGCTCATTCAGATCCAGCAAAGTCTTTCAAAAGGGAGGATTGACAGTCACAGACCTTATCTGGCTTGGAGAGCTGACAGGCTAATATCTGCAAAACTTGGCAAGGAGTCTCGGAGAGTCACCAACCAATTAAGCGAACTAATTGTCTTCTACAAACTCCACTCCTCTTTCGCTCCTCTTTTATTTCCTCTGGGAGAGGCCATTCATCATCCACCTGTGGCCTTACTCCCAAGTCAACCCCTGTTATTTAGCTGTTCCTTTCGTCTGGTAACTGTGCATGTGCACATAGGAACAGGCTCCAGCTGTTCATCTGCCTCACTGATATCTAACTCTGAAGGCAGCTGATAAGTGGCATACAGCTCTGGCCCCCTCTCTGCCTCCAGCACAGAGCCCTCATCAGAGCCTTCCCCAGACTCCAGGACTGGTCCATGTTCCTCTCCAACCTCCTCGCTGTCCGAATCTTCTGCCAGCTCTGCTGGCCGCTGGCAGGCCACAACAACAATAACAACAACAATTATACAAGAGGAGGACGAGAAGTCTGCCTTTGTTCTGGTGTCAAGAAAACCTCTGCAGAGACAAAAATCCAACTCAGCTCATGAAAATCAAACATTTTAACTGACCAGAGAGTCATTCTGAACTGGTGCAAAGTCCCCTCATGTCAAGGATGCTCTTATTTCTTCTAAGGCCTGTGTTTGGTTTCTACTACAAGATAGGCAAATTCAAATACAGATGTCACAAAGAGGTCACCCCTTAGGACTCTTCACTTATTGTGTCAAGAGGCTATCTGCCTCTGCTTGTCTCACTGCTGTGGTCTTTTCTGGTAACAAAGAAATGAATACATTTTATCTGGGGGCATTTATAAACTTCATTTATCTTTTTCCCTGAATCCAAAGTCTTGCTACATAAAGTTTGCTTCTCTCCCCCCACCCCCCCCCTTATCCCATCCTCAGGAAAGACCACTGCTTTCCCTTAATCTGATTGTATAACTTCCTCTCTCAACAGAGGCTATGCCCATTATCAGTGCCCAAAGCCGTCACATCGTAATGAACATAGATTAGAATAAAATGCATCTCTGGATAGGGTTGGTGATTGCTAGCGGCAGCAGAAAGATTCTGAAGAATAAAGGCCAATTTAAGCCAATCTTTCCATGTGTTCAACTCACCCTATTGTAAATTAGCTCTGTCACAAATGCATAGTTTCTTCAGGTACTTCATCGCAGAAGGAATTTGTCTTTTATGTGCGCAAGGGGAAATGCCTACGTCACCTGAACGTTTGGTATAAACATTCATAGTATTGGGTAATCTGCTCTTGATTCATCAGGACAATTTCATAAATCAGTCAAAAGGTACTTGATCAATTTAACTGATTAATTGACTATATTTGCCAGTCCTATTTATGACTAATTCATCAAAAAAGTGCAGCAACTTCCTTGTATGGAAGCCAGCCAGCAATTTAATACTTGTCTGTCTGGTTTTAATGAGATTTAAAATGTGTTATTCCCACACATTGGATTATAGCCTTCTCTTTTTTGGTTTTGCTTCTGTATTTGCCAATTTTGGATTAGTCCTCTAACAATGTTTGTGAATGTACGTCTCACAATAATTTCATTGTTATTCATTATTTAGTGGAAAACTTAGAGATTGTTAGAGATTTTCATTGTTAGAAACCCTTGAAGAAATATATACTGCACCAGATATTTTTAAAATTATGGATGTGCACACTGTGATAAACTATCAAGGGATTGCAGCATGGGAATTCATTGAGCTAAAACTAAAAAAACAAACCCACCCAATTAAACTGTTTCTTAAACCTTCCACAAAACAACATTAAAAATATATCTGTGCATCATTAATTTGTAATTGTGGGTCATATAGTTTGTGGAGCAAAGCAACAGTCAATCTTGCTGCCCCATTTTTAAAGAGAAAGAAAATGCCACAGAAGCTGGGAAAGCTTCTCTGGAATTATTCACTGATGGCTAGGAAGTTAAACAAGAAGAACAAATAACAAAAAAATCTTATGATAATTAATGGCATTTTCCAGGACATACAGTATGTGTTTGCAGCTTAAAATCCATTTCAGGAGATATATTAGAAATAAAGTCCTAGAGACAAAAGGAGAGGAAGAGAGGTAGGAAGGCAGGAAGGTAAGGAGGAAGGAAGGAAGGAAGGAAGGAAGGAAGGAAGGAAGGAAGGAAGGAAGGAAGGAAGGAAGGAAGAATGTACTGGTATTAAAAATGAGTCTTAGATCTAGAATTGTTGGAAACATATGTTCTACATTTGGATTCTACAGTCTGGTTCCCTATCAGCTAGATCTCACAGCAACTCATATCTGATCCTTTTCAATGAGATGGCAAATTTACTGGGAATGATGACAGTTATAGTTCAGTGCCTGAAGATACCAGATTGATGGCACTATTTTAGCCTGTTCGTTGTGTATACTTATGGTTCAAAACATCATGGGCAACTACAGCTATATTATTAAAAATTAATTTCTTCACTTAATGGCTATTGGTTTAATTGTCACCATAAATTATAGTGTAACTTCTGAAAGAAAACTGCAGGAGATGGTTACAAAGTTTAACTGTTTATTAAAGCATGACTTGTGCATGATATTATTTGCCAACAGCTACATCTTCTAATCTTTATCATAGCACTTACTATTTTTATTAAATGCACATATCAATACAAGATCTACTTTTCCCCATAATAACAATCCTGTAAGGTAAATTGGACTGGAAAATAAACTATCTGGAAAACTTCTGTGTCTGGAAATGAACAAGAACCGGGGTTTAATCTGCTTCTATCATATTGGCTTTCATCATGTTTTTTATCTAGGCTCTGTTACTCTGATTGTGTTGATGAAATATATCACTACTGAATAAAGGTTTAGTCATACTTTAAAGTAAACCCACTGAATTAGATAGGGTTCAGGCATTCAGCTTAGTCATATTTTACGTCCTCCTGATTTCATCAGTTCCATCTGAAATCTGGATATAAAATTCCAATTACTGTCAAATGTAGTTTTCCCCTTAGTTTTTGAGATAGCATTGAAATGAGATTTTTCTCCCAATTGCTCATTTTTGTTCCAGCTACTCTTCTTCTAGTTAATGAGAAGCCTGTGGAACATTTTACATATAAATATCATGACTAAAATTCTGTTTCTGTTTAAAATGTGTAGTCATCTTTTATCTTATATAACAAAGTCAAAAAGCGTCATATTGCGATTCTTGTCTTGACGAAGTTCTGACATTGGTTTATTTAATTGCCAAATCTGTAAACTGCCCACATCATTTCCAGAGTAACTTTGTACAATTAAAACGTAAAACATAAAACCCATAAATAAATATATCAGGAGGAAATTAAAACAAGAATAAAATTGTTCCTCATCTTACAATTGGCACTTCTGGGCCTTACAAAATGGCAGTTCATGGGTATGCCAGATAATAGAATAGAATACAATACAATACAATAAAGTATGGGTATATGTTACATTGACCTCAAATTTATCACTGTTTATGAATTTGCAATAGTCCTTGCGTTAAGTACTTCCAATCTATTTTTTTGATGTTTCGAAAAACTTCTACTCATACTTAATTCTGGCAAGTGCTTGTTTCACATTCTCCGAACAGCGGCTGACAGGAACTGGTTAATTGTGTAAAGCACTAGATAAGGGCTGTGCATCCTGCATTTGGTGGAGATACTTTCCTGTTGGGACAGGGTATTTCCTGCCAGTCAAATGAGGGCCCATTGGCTGAAGTTTATTGCTATGTTCAGCCAGGCAGGTCCACCCACTCCCCAATTCAACGACTTTTTCCCCTGGTGACATAAAGTCTACGAAAGCCAGAGCTTGAGAACTGAGGAAAGGAACAGTACACTTACTGATAAAGTCTCTCAGTTCCCTGCATTATGCAGAACTAGAGAAATTTCTGGAGCAATTACGAGACTTGAGAAACTTCTGCTTAAAGTTGGCTCCTGGACCAGAAACGTCACGACCGATTGGGGCAGGTTCCAAGAAATGATAGGCATTTGCAAACCTTCCTGGATTTTTTTGAATCAGCGACACATTGCAGCTGGGTGTTTTGTGTGCAGAAGTAAACAGCTGGAAACTGTTCAGAAGGTAGAAGGGGAGAGGCTGGGTTGGTCCAAGATAATTCAGTACTTGAGGGGAAATCATTCCTCTTTCCCTCAAGGAGAATCTAAAATCCAATCAAATATTTCTGGCAATTGAATCCATTCCTCCCTTCCTTGATGTAAATACCACAGTGAATTCAAGCATACACAATTCGTTTCTCTTTCAAACTACTCAGATGGAATGCCATACAGTAATTTTAAGACAAAGGATGGCTCTGAAATCCCAGAAATTTGCAGCTGGCAAGCTGATATAAGAGAGGGACAGTGTAGGGGATAGAATATATTTTTAACCAATCAAAATCATGGTGATGGTCTTAATTCTGCCTTTCATTGTGGCTCTGTATGGGAACGGTGTTGGTTCAGATGGTAAGAGCTGTTGGTAAACAATGAGAGGATTATGATGTGGTCTCTGTATGAAACAAGGTAGAACTGAAGTTCTTTCATAGTCCATGTTGAGAGCCTTCCAAAGTGGGTCTTCTCAGCTCTCTCCTAGATAGGATTAACTTTTTCATCCTCCACCATTAATGGAAAAGGGAGGCCCTCCACCTCAAATTTCCATGGCTGCTGCTATACCATAGACAGCAGCTGGAGTAAAGGAGATGGAAGGCCTCTCATTTCCTGGCACAGGCCAAAGAATAACAGTGATATCCCAGCCTTTAATCCTGTTGCTGTGGCAACCTAGATCTGGGCAAGGAGAGGGGTGTGGGCCAGCCAGGATCAGATGGCACTGACGCTGGGGATGTGCCTCAGCAGGGCTTGGCATGGTGCCACCAGCTTTACTTGGGCTGGACATTCTTGACATAGCTCTGACTCAACTAGGAACCACTGATTCCTGGCAGAGCTGGGACAATAGGCCAGAGGACCAGGCAGGGGCATGGCCAGGAACTTGTGCAGTCCTCCTTATCTTTCCATTTATTCTGCTAATAGAAGATGCAAGATTAGAATGATCACAGTCATTCTACAAATGCAGGGACAAAGGTCTGGATTAATCACAGGCTTATTTGTAACTGAGCCTTGTTTTGCTGGAGCAGGGCCTTTGGACTAGTGGTCTCCAACCTTGGCAACTTTAAGCCTAGCGGGCGGACTTCAACTCCCAGAATTCCCCAGCCAGCAAAGGAGAATTCTGGAACTTGAAGTCCGCCAGGCTTAATGTAGCCAAGGTTGGAGACCCCTACTTTGGACAGTCACCCTTTTTACTGCTTATGGCTTCTGTATATTTTTAACTGCTACATATCAAGTAAGAACTCCATGGGTGCAGTTATCTCTGGCATAGAGAGGCAGTGTGAAGATAGGACATATCAGATGATTTTCTGACTCTTGTTCACTATTTAAAGGCAAAATAATCTTGACTGAAATAGAGGTGATGATATTATGGCCTTTGGCAATGCCAACATGATGCACTTTGAGCTATCTTATTTTATCTCTGTGTTATGTTTTTGGGATACCTTCTCTTTTTCCAGCCTGGTGCTCCCACTCAGCCTTATTAATGGAGGATTGGAATAGTCCAAACACTTCTGGGATTCTTTTCCTTCAGCCCAAATAACATATTCCATGTTCAGATGCCATGGATTCAGAGGTGATATTCAGCAGGTTCTGACCAGTTCTGGAGAACCGGTAGCGGAAATTTTGAGTAGTTTGGAGAATTAGTAAATACCACCTCTGATTGGCCCTACCCCCATCTATTCTCTGCCTCCCAAGTCCCAGCTGATCGGGAGAAAATTGGGATTTTGCAGTAACCTTCCCCTGGAGTGGGGAGGGAATGGAGATTTTCTTCCCCTGCCACGCCCACCAAGCCACGCCCACAGAACTGGTAGTAAAAAAAATTGAATCCCACCACTGCATGGATTATGAAGGAATGTTTGATAACCCCTGAAGTGTGAAACCCTATCCATGGATTCATCCAAACATCATCCATTTTTGTTTTCTCCTCCATTATTCTTGTTTACAAACAGCAACCCCCCTTTTGAAAAACCAATTCAGCTGGAAAAGATCTATTTTGCTTGCCCAGGGAATCCAGACTAAGAATTGTTTTATATCATCACTCAAATGAAGTAATGTGAAATACTAATCTTTAAGTGCCTTAGAACTCTGGCTCATCTCTGTATATATGTATGCATTCATGTATGTACTGTATATGTGTATATGTATGTCTGTATGTATATGTTTATAACACACATGTTCCAGAATGGTGGGATATGAAGAATGAAGATCAGGGCCATTATAACAGGAGTAGAAAGCTTTGGTCTGACCAAATGATTAAAGGTCCTGTTGCTATCAGGGGATATATACCATACTGAGTACCTGTGTCCACCAGTAGCCCTTTCATAAAATAAATAGAAAAGTTACATGCTTAAATATACAACTGTGTGTTACTTTAAAAAGAAAAGAAAGAGCAAGCTGATGGAAACAACAAGTATGAGTTTGGGAAGTGGTCAGTGGTGGGTTTCCATTATTTTTACTACTGGTTAACAACGTGCGTGACGCTTCTGCACCCGGGTGGGTGGGTGGAGCCTCCCACTACCGGTTCGCCGATGCAGGCTCATCCGGGAGCAACCCACCTCTGGAAGTGGTACCACTGAAGGAAAGAGGCAAATATGGGGATAGAGACATAAGCTGAAGGATACTGTAGAAAAGGAGAATATTATTTAGAAGAGATAAATTATGGGCAAAAAAAATATATCCACACTTGTGAAGCCAGGGTTGACTCAGTTTTAGGTAAAATATACATTATGCAGGTGAAGACATACAAACATTGCGGGGAAAAATTTAGATTCCTTCTAAATGGGTCCATCACAAGATACCTCCCCCACTCCCCATTTTGTTAGCAAATGTTGGAGCGATAAGGAAGCAGCTTTCTGCAAACACATGAAGGGAGCTGACATGCAGACAGCACGTTCTCCACCAGAACTTTCCACTGCCCTTGAGAAGCTCCCAAAGCTAAACAAGCTATCTTATCATACCTCTCAGTGGTCTGGCTGTGATATGATGGGAAGTGGAGTTAGATTGCAGGAAGCCTCACTGAAAAGTTTGTATATCAAGGGATGTGTTTTATACATTGCTTATTTCTGGGAAACAATTTGCTTATGTCAGGGATGTTGCCCTGGGCCTCTTTTTAAGTTGTTATTCCAACACAATTACCATCACTTCTAACCTTTAATTATACTGAGCAGGGCTAATGAGACTTGGGAAATCAACATTTCTGGAAAGCTGCTAACCTTGCCTTAATTACAATAGTCGAGACCCTGAATGGTGAACACAATTCTAATACAATTCCCTAGGTTGATTTCATGTAGCCAAAGCTCTTTGGTATTTGCTTTACTTGGGAGAAAAATGGCAGGAGAGGGGATAACAGCTGCAAAAGGGAAAAGCAACAATTTTGATTTCACATCACCATGAGTTTCTTTTCAAATACGGCTGCATAGATAGTAAATAAATAAATAAAAATAAGTAATGGGCTTGATGGACTCATTTAAAATTGTGTTATCTAATATAACATCATAGGAATCGCCATTTAGCTCGGGAATATCTACTCTGGCTGGCAGTAGTAGTCCAGGATTCAGGTAAAGGTCTTCTATACCTTGCTAATTCTAGGTGCCATTGACTGAATTTGGGATAGTCTGCATATAAAACATCTGCTGTTCCAGATACTTATTTCCCCTTCCCCCGAGGTTTGTTTTTTACTTCTGAGTTTAGCTCTGTGATGGCGATTGGGAACGCAAAGAATGGCATGATGGCAGCTTTTGCTTGCCTTCAAATACTTGTACCCTGTTTCCCTGAAAATAAGATAATAAGCCCAATTGGGCTTTTGAGCTCATGGGCTAAAATAAGCCCTCCCTGAAAATATTGCAACACAGCAGCAGCCATGAGGTGACCCGCTCGCCGCCTCCTGCATCACAAAAATAATAAGATATCCCCGAAAATAAGGCCAAGCGCTTATTTTGGGGGTCAAAAGAAAATAAGACCATCTTATTTTCGGGGAAACATGGTATAAGTCGTGAAACAAACAGGGTAAATGCTATTTTCATCATTACTTATATTTCCAAGTCCTATGGCCATTACACTAGTGATATCCTTTATGTGTCCCTATGGCATTTCAGAAATACACACAGAAGACTTCCTTCCTCCCATGCAGAAGGCTGCAAGTAGTTATTACTTAAGTGCGTTCCACACCGAATCAATTAATTCTGAGTGTGCAATGAATCTCAGTGTCTAAGGTGGCGATAAAAAGCAGCGCTTAATGATAAGGAGTCAATGCCTTTCTAGCGTTTCCTTTTCTTAGAAAAAGCAGTGATGTGTATATGCACATTTACTATAACTGAGACTAATGATAGTAAAAGAGCCTTATTTTTCACTGCAGTCTTTCTTGGCCAAGGTATCTCTTTTGCTTTCTATTATTAAAAGATTTACTGGATTGGGATGTACGATGTAGATAACCTTGGAGGTAAGACACTTAGGGAGGGAAGAAGAAGAGAAGTGAGTCAAACCATTAATTTAAAAAATAGTGCTTTTTATTATAAATTATTGAATGCTGTCTTTAAAGTCCCTTGAATATAAATATAAATAGATGTGCAAAGTTTTTTTCCAAGTTTGATTTTTGGTGGAGTCTTCAAGCATGTCTAACAGCCTTCAAGGCTGAAGGGTGGAATCTTTATAAAAGACAGAACAATTTTTCTTAGGCAGGTCTGTAAACATTTCTTTCTGTAAAAACAAAACCTTATCTGCCCTTCTAAAACCCTGATATGCAAAAATAAGATGAACCCACAAAATTTTGGTTACAGTTTTTTTTACAAAAAAACGTTAAATTAAGGAGTTCCAGGTAATTCTCTTGTTGCTACATTCCTGTACGGTTTTCAGTTATTCAGTGCAATCGAGGACCCAAACAAATCCACAACCTCTGTTATAGATGTAATGCCATTTTTTGATGAGTTCAAATTCCAAAAAGGAAGGCAAGAAATTAGCAGCCTGAGCAGGAAAGGTAGAATAAACACTCAGGAGAAACACCAGATCATGTAACATTCAGTTTGGTGTTCCAAAAAAGCAATAAAGAAATCTCAAGAGAGTTATGTCTTTTGCCTGCATGATGGCCCAGAGAGTGAATGGTATTTTCTTCATGGGATTTCATTAATAGTCTATGGAGGATGTGGATTTTTTCTTAAGGCTTAGTCCCATGAATAAAATGTTGTGGCAACAACCTCCGAGGAAGAGACTTGGGTTGAAAGGAGATTTGTCCCTCCTGGAGGTTGCAAGAGGTAAAGATTAATAACAATAACCGCAATAAAAAAGATTTCCCCCTTAAAACTGAGGAAAACATTGATTTTCAGGCACTAGCTGGATTCCAGTGCATGCATTCCTTTGTCAGAAGAATGGTTCTGGCCAAAAGTCATTAGAGGTGGTCTGGTCCAGTGCAGAGCAATCAGCTCTTTGTAAACGGTCCGTTGGTTAAGGAAGTTTGCAAACCATCCTATCATGCCCATCCTAAGCCAGAGAGACAGTTTTATCTAGGAGCAACAGCCTGTTCCATAGTCCAACAGCATCAGTCACTTGCACAAATCCCCCGTTGGCAAGTTATCCAGCACAAGCAACAGCAAGACAGTTTCTGTGCTGGGCAGAGGTTCCTAGGCTGATCTGTGTGCTGGGCCTCCCTGCCCCTTTCATAATCCACATGCTAAGGAAAAAAAGTGTGAGTTTTGTCCTGGATTCTCCATCTTAATCCTTTCTTCTTTCTGCTCTTGTGCTTGTGTCATTGGCTAATCCTGCTGAAAGAGCCCCTTAGAAAGTCGCATCGTACTGGTCCAAGAAGTCTTTGATGGGAGCAGGAAGCTGGGTCCTCTTCTCATAGGAATCCAAGTGCCCATTGACAGTCTTGCGACACAAATGTTGTAGAGTGGAGACAGTGGAGGAGAGGGGGCGGTTCAGCACCAGCGGGATCTTCTCTTCACCTGAGTGGATATAGTAGGCACGTCGAGGGTGCGATGCCTGCCCTTGCTGTGGCTCAGGGAGGGGCATGTAGTGATGGACGAGTTTGAGAACACAGTCAAAGCGGGGCACAGGGTGGCTGCTGTGCGGATCACTCTGGAGTGAGAAGCTGCCTCCTTCACACTGGATCCGCAGGTTTTTGGTGCCTGACTCAGTCTTCACGCTTAGAGTGAAGAAGTGGCGCTGGTCTGAGCTGTCACGGATGAGGAAGGTGCCAATAGGCTCGGAGCTCAGGAGCAGGTTGGCTTGACCACCTGTCACCGTGCTCCAGTAGAAGCCGCTCTCCTGCAGCTTGCGCACAGCGTTCACCACCAGCTGATATTCGCTCTTGGAACTGAACGTCTTGAGGCGCAGGCTGGTGTCCAGCGGGTGGCTCATCCCGGTAGTGGGGAACTTGCTGTGGGTGACCATGGCGCAGGGAGCCAGCTTTGCAAGTAATCTGAGCTGCTGCCAAGCGCAGCGGCTGCTAGGATAGGTACCTGTGAATGGAGGGGAGAAAAATGTTTTAA
Organism: Thamnophis sirtalis; assembly: GCF_051295495.1. Lineage (NCBI taxonomy): Eukaryota > Metazoa > Chordata > Lepidosauria > Squamata > Natricidae > Thamnophis > Thamnophis sirtalis. The sequence goes on from NW_028261383.1 coordinate 130,345,899, forward strand.
GACAAAGAGCATCTCAATAGCCAGGCCCAATTCACTGCATCTTTAGGACTGGAACTCTACTTTCCTACCACATCGCCAAAATATTCCTTCAGTTTGGTCGCTGCCTCTTGGGCCAAATGCTACCTCAGAGGGCATCCCTCCCTGGGAGGGATCCCCAAGAATAACTACTCTGCCTCCCCCTCGCACGCAGCCCGCCCCTCTCGCTGGCTCCCCATTTGGCATCGCTTTCTCTCGGCGGTGCGCTCCGGGATCACCTCCCCCTTTGTCTGTAGCAGCCCGGGACCTCGCTCGTTCGGCTATTTCTCAAGAGATCGGAGCGGAGTCGGTGGTTACCTGGGGGGCGAGAAAAGAGTCGCGCGGGGAATCCAAGGTGCTGGCAGAGCGCGGCTGCTGGCGAGGCAGAAGGAACAGCGGCTCCGCTTCGGCGCGCTTAGCTTGTCCTACTTTACAAAGCTGCCAGAGCGCCTATCGGAGGCTTTTATAGAGCATCGTTTGGCCACGCCTCGTGGTTCCTGGAACTCAGTTCTGCCGGGAGGGCGAGCGCGTCCCAGGCAGCCAGCCAGCCAGCCAGCGGCCAGCCCATTCCGGGCAGCGAGGCCTCCTTTCCCCCTCCCCCGCTCCCTCCCTGCCCTGGCCGCTTCTCGGCCCGCCACTTGCTCCAGGGAACCAGCGGGAAGGCTGGAGACACGTCGCTCCCTTTGGCGAGAAGACCCGCGGGCAGAGGCGGCCGCCTACCCCCACTCTAAGGGGCGATCTCTGGGGGCGTGTGGGCGGAGGGCTTCCACGCGCGGTGGGACGCCGCGGGCTGCCCTCTCCCCCCGTGCCTCTTCCCGGTGAAAAAAAAAGGCGCGTGGGAAAAGAGCGCCCGAAACACTTGGCTAAGGACGGCATGGTGCCGCTCAAACAAACTCGCGTGTCATCTCAAGTTCCTTCATTCCTTAATGTGGTTTTGCTCTTCCAGTCACTCTTTTGCATTTCTTCGAAAACAGCCATCTTCCAAAGCGCCTGAGACCCCCTTCACCCCCCCTCCCACGCCGCTAGTTCCTTTTTCATATTGTGTGGTAACGATAGCTGGGAACCCGCGTGGGTGACCCACGCTAGAGGGCGCCCTTCCTGGGATGTAACAGGGAGGTTTACTGGCATAGGTAAGAAGAAGCCAAGGGCTTCTCAGGTCACCCGAGTGGCACAATTCAACATTTCCTTTTGAGAAGTTCATCTTTGGCAAATAATGCCATTCTTGGTGGTCTGGGATGAGGCTTCTTTTTAGCCTTATAAGTAGGGCTTTGCGATAAAGCCGGGATTACAAAGAATTTGCCAGAACAGAAATCTAAATTGGCATATTTGCATATCTACTGACTACCCAGAATGTCAGCAGCCCCATATTATGTACAGGACTTCTGATCGTTCAAGGATGGGGAAAAAGCAGATGGGGAAATAGGATTTGTTATGAGCAATTTGTGGCCTCGATGCATGGAAAGGGCAGGAGGAAATCAACCTTTGTGGGATAAACCTGTAAATGCATCAAGAGCTGCTTCCCGATGTGACTGCTAGCAGGAATTACCCTGTTTTGTTGATGGAATTTTACTGAGCCTCCACATGACTTCTTCCAAACCTTTCTTCTATTGCTATTTTTAAAATTATCAAACCAAAATGGAATTAGGTGTCCAATATCATGTTTGTTTGGTAACAGTAAGGGGCCATCCCCCTGGAATTGCACCTTGTAACCCTGAGTCTTGTGCACATTTTCCACAAAGCAGCTTTTTCTTCTACCTGGAAGAAAACCTCCCTCCTATTAACTCAACCTGGGTACCTATAACGCAACCTCAGAAATGCATCAGCATTTATCAGCAGAGCTAAAACATACATTAAGCAGCCTGGGAAACCCTCTGGTTGCATTGATGTCAATCAAAAGGCGTTTCCCAATCTCCAAGGAGATAGATGACAGAAATCTAAATATACAGTAAATGTTGAAAAGCATTTGCTTTGCAGGAGGTGCCCCTTCCTCTCTCCAACTTCAGCATCTCTCGGGGGTTTGTTTGGATGCCCTTGGACTGGAGAAAGGTTTTGTGCTTGATTGTCTGGTGCATTCTTATTATTTTTCTTCTCCCAGGGATTACATTCATTACATTACATTCATATTCTATCCTTACTTGCCCTTTCCAGAGGAGCTGCAGGGAAGAGAAACATTGGAAACCTGAAAAGCAAGGAACCCTCCCCCTTCTTTGCTTTAATTTGGTGCCTCGGGGCTCAGGGAAACAGGTCAGGTTACTGAGTGAACCAATGACTGGATGTGCTGCAGCTGCAACTCTTAAGGGAAAGAATCTGTTTTGCAAGAAAACAAGGAGATTGAGGAAGCCTTCTGAATAAAATTATGGGCTCTGATTGTGGCTCAACTCCTGACATTTTTTTTCTAGCATGTGAGAAATGTGAAGTGCAGGCTGGAACAGCCCCGTATGGAGGAAATAGAAAGCCTTTTGTATAGTGATTGTGTAAGGCATACTTTATGCAACCTTTGTGTACTTTGCTGTTGGAATGACATTTCCCACAATAAGCATGTATAATGTGAGAGGCATAGACAACTCTAAATGCTCAGAAGGGATGAGAGCGCTTTGAATACTGGCTGACTGAAATTTTTCGGAACATTTTGTGTGTGTACGTGGGTGTTTATGCACTTGCATCATAGAAGTTGCTGCAGAAAATAATGATTCTCATATGAAAGATGAAACAGCAACATTAAAAGCTTTATTTAGAGAATCTATAAACGGGTAAAGTAACAGTGGTTATTTATGTATGAGATCCAGGTTGTTCCCAATAGCATTTGGATTAATTGAAAATGATTCTGAAGAAGTGATTGGGATCTCTTGTGAGCAGAAGACAATATCTCCCTCCCTCCTCCTCCCCTCTCTTAATTGAAGCAGCCCATTTTTTTCTCAGGCTGTTATGGGAACCTGAAAAAAGATGCTACTGTTTTAAGCAATTGACTCATTAAACTTAACACAACCCTTAAAACAACCACAACTTTCCCCCCCAGGCTTTAAAAGACAGGCTGCATGAATAAATAACAGAGAAGTGTTATGCTTGCAAGTGGTCCAAAGCTCTTCTTCCAAATTTTTTTTGAAGAGTTTACAGCTCTGCTAAGAATCCAATAAAAATTGTGCACAAGCATGAGTTTGCATTGCCTATGGGTTATTAGAATTGAAATAGTAACAAGTAGTATAGCATGTGCAGTACACCCTGTATTAATTTACTCAAGCTCTTTTATTTACCTTATAATTTCTCTATGCTCTAAATTTTCAGTGTGTCACAGCAGCTTTGGAAAGTTCAAAGAGTGATTGTTTGAAAAGCCAATTGAACAAACCATTAAGGTACTCGTGACCCGTCAAAAGCGCGGACGGCAAAAGCGCGATCAACAAAATCGCGCCTTTGACGTCATCACAGCGCGACGAAAAAGATCGAAAAATTCAAATAAAAATTAATAAAAATTAAATTAAAGCAAGCCGATTCACATAAAGGTAAGGGTTAGGGTTAGGGTTAGGGTTAGGTTAAGGGTTAGGGTTAGCTTTAGAGCGTTAGCATTAGCGTTAGGGTTAGGTTAAGGGTTAGCGTTAGGTTTTTCGTTACTTTAACGGTTAGGTTTAGGGTTAGGTTTAGGGTTAGGTTAAGAGTTAGGGTTAGGGTTAGGTTTAGGGTTAGGTTTGGGGGGCTTAGGGTAAGGTTTTCGCTTTATTTTTACATTTTTCGAACTTTTTCATCGCGCTGTGATGACGTCACAGCGCGCTTTTGTCGAGCGCGATTTTGTCCTACGCGCTTTTGTGGTGGAACCCTTCCCTGTATTTCTCTGTGCTCTGTGCTGGTTGCATGACAAGTCCGCATTATTGTATGTTAGACGGAGTTCTTGGCAGGTGTTCCCTACCATGCCTGAATGTTCCAGCATCAGAACTCCACTGTAAGTCTCCTGTAAGTATCTCTTTCCCCAGCGAGAGGGGATCACAGATGCGGTAAGCCTGAACTTGGGAATAAGCAGTGTCTGTTGTATATGCTGCAACACAGGGAGGGAGTTTTCCTTGCCCCATAGCAGCTGCCCATGAGCAGTCAGGAACAAACACCAGCAAGCAGTTCTGGGAAGTGAAGCTGCAACAGCAGCTGCTCCAAAATGCAAACAATAAGATGCTGCCTAGAGTCTTCCAGGAGGAGAAGCAAAGGGCAGAGAGTGGTGGGGGGAGGAACCATCCTGGGTGCTGTTAAAGGGAAGGAATGAAAGAAGTCTGGTACTCTGGTGCTTGTTTTAAATAAATAAGCCAGAGCTGAAGATGTACAGGAAGGCTGGAATCTTAATCTGAGATTGTTGTTACTAGGTGTTGACAGGTTGACAGCATTAAAGCAGGCATATTAAGGGCTAACAGATGTGGGTTACAAAACTCCAGACTACCAATTAATGACAATAAAAAGACTGGGGTTTTTTCACATCTCTTGACTGCTATCTAATGGTCATCTAGATTTCTGCAGCATAGATCTGGTATCCTGTCTGTGGCAGACGATGTCTGAATTGCATCCCATCTGGACATTTACTGTGCATGCTGCTGCCAGAGCCGCTATATGAATCCAGATAATTAAACACTGTGTTAATGGGGCTTAGTCTCATACCAGACCTCTGGTATGAGACCACGTACTATATGAATTGCATCTTCATGCATGGAGGTGGGATAAGAGACAAGCTAATGATCCTCCACAGTTCTATTTTATTTTTTAGAGCCAAGGTGGCGCAGTGGTTAAATGCAGCACTGCAAGCTACTGCTAGATCAGCAGTTCAGCGGTTCAAATCCCACCGGCTCAGGGTTGACTCAGCCTTCCATCCTTCCGAGGTGGGTAAAATGAGGACCCAGATTGTTGGGGGCAATATGCTGACTCTCTGTAAACCGCTTAGAGAGGGCTGAAAGCCCTATGAAGCGGTATATAAGTCTACTGCTATTGCTATTGCTATTTTTCTTCTGAAACTGCTGTCCTTCCACTGAGGAAACAAAGCCTAGTATGATCCTGCTACATGCTGCATTTTTCGAAGTGTAAGACACACTTCCCCCCACCACCACCACAAAAGAGGGTGAACATTTGGGTGCATCTTATACACTGAATGTAGGGCTGCCCACCCTCCAAATGCACACATTAAAAGGCCTCTGTGATAGGATCTGATCTCCTCTTCTTTTTTGGGGGGGGGAGCGGTGTTGCTGAGAACATATGACTGCTGATAACCAGGGAGAGGTGAGAGGGGTAGAAAATCTGTGTTTGCCTGTTGATCAGCATGAAGGAAAGAGTATGAGTAATTATTGGTTTATGGTATTCTTCATGCATTCTCTGTATTTCAAGGCTGATTTAGTAGAAGTATCATGGGTGAGTTTCAAACTTATTTTCGAGACAGAAATGCTGGTGATGGGAAGCACCTGTTGTTAGTTCATCTATGGCAATATGCTTTGTCCAAGTAGTAAAGGGCACACTAATCCTTTCTCTCGAGATGTACCTAAAAGAAGGCAGAGGGGTAAGGTAAGCATCACAAAGCACTCTTTTTCCTAAACACAATTCGTTGTTCAAAGGTTAAAGCAAGTGAGACATGGATAATCTGTATTGGAATTTTCTGACTTTAAAAATATGTTTTCATTATATTACTTTTAATTTCAAAGCAACTCAAGCTGGGGAGAAATTTAGTGTTAATGGGGTCAACAGTGACAGCAGTTCAACCATTTAAAACACTTCAGCTGTGCTCTATTTCCAATCAAAACTCCATCCCATTTTATATAACAGCAGCCTGCTGATATATTGTATTTTTTCGGAGTATAAGATGCACATTAGTTTTTGGGGAGGAAAATAAGAAAAAAAAATTCTGCCTCTGCCTACCAGTATCCATTGGTATTCATCTGGCTAGCGACCTTAGCAAACAGTCTGGTCAGCTTCAGCACATTATCGCAGCCTGATTCAACACGAGCAACTGATTGGCAGGTGGCTCGGCTTCCCAGAATACCCCCAATCGCTGTCCCCAGAGATGACTGTTTGCAAAATGGGATGCTGGGGGACAAAAGATTATATACAAAATAAAACCATTACAATCTTTCAGCTTCTTCCCACCCATTTGGTTACAATTCCTTTGTTGCATTTAAACATCTGTGAAGAAGAAATTTTACAGTCTAATTTGCAAAATTTTAAATGAGCTTTTGAATTTATTTACATACTAGAGTGGGAAGGCAGATCACTATATAAGCCACTTCTCTATTAAATTGTCATAATCATGAAGTCAAATAGGAATGAAGTTCAATTCAGGGGAGACTTTCTCTTTTCTGCTGCTTTCAGTTTAGAGGATGTGTTATCAGATTAAGAGAGTAGCCAGGTCAATTGTACTATATATTCCAGGCTAAGTCCTTAATTTATGACCTTTTCACATTCCTTTTACTCAAAAAATTCTCCTTTCTCATTCAGGTGATAGAAATGATGATAGCATAGAGCACGGGTTTCAAACTCGATCACATCCCGTGATATCCCGTGATATATTGTGACATTTTTTGCCTTTGTGGAGCTGGGGTGGGCTGGCCTGTGCATGATGCATCCAGCTCACGGGCCACCGGTTTGACACCCTGGCATAGAGGAAAACTAAGGGAAGAAGCAAAAAAAAAAAAGGCACTGTTTTGCTAATATGCCGTTCTTGCTACCTAATGTAGCATGAGTTACACAGGATACCTTATTTTGAAAACTATTTGTGGAAGGCATATTAATACCATATTTTGAAATAGTTAGATATTTTATTATATTAAGTACTAACAAACAATTATAGTAGGTCAAATAGTGTAAGGAAGACAATCAAGAGATATAGTCTATAAATAAAAAGATTCAGGAATTCAGCTTGCCCTTTGGAAAACCACAGTGGAATTTTCTTTGAGTATCGTCCTTCTTTGCAACTATCTTAGAGGTATCTACATTGCAGTGGTGGGTTACGACTGGTACACCCCGGTACAGCCGTACCGGTGCCTGCCGGGAACACTGTGTACCGTTCTGGTATGGTGCTCCGGAGGACTCACCCGCCCGCCCACAGCTGGAGCGTGGCGGAGGTGTGGAGTGTCGCAGGAGGTAAGGATATATGTGTGCGCTGCTCGTGTCTGCGCGCATGCTGCACGCGTTCATGTGGTGGACGCCGGGTCTCATTTCACTGTACCAGTTGCACCGGGATCCCGAACCCACCACTGCTACATTCAGTCAAAAAACTTCCAAAAGTGATAGAATTTTTTTTAAATAGTCAAACATGATTATCATCAAGCTACACTTACAATTTTCAGAGACCCTGGAAAGGCACACCATTAGTTAAAGTGAAATGTATTCTGATACCAAGAGGGCTGACATGTGGCACTAAGCTCAAAGAAGACATAGTGTGTACAGGTAGCCTTCGACTTTCTTACGACTGTAATTGGGACTATAATTTCCATGGCTAAATAAGGCAGTTAAATGAGTGGTGGCCGATTTTACAACTTTTTTTTTACTATGATTGTTAAGTGATTTCGGCATCACCCCCACCCCCATTTTGACTTTTATTGTTGGAAACTAGCTGTGAAGGTAGCAAAGGGCCAGAACCCTGCAACCTTTGTAAATACATGCCAGTTGCCAAGTGTTCAAACTTTGATCACCTGACTGTGAGAGGCTAGTCTTAAGTCACTTCTTTCAGTGCCATTTTAACTTTGAATGGTCACTGAATGAATGGTTTTAAGACAAGGGTTATCCGTAATGACTTGTGTCACCAAGTGTGACTTCAGCCACTGAATTTTCATTCAGATTTGAAAAACTGTTTCGGGACAATATTTATATTCAGCACAACCCAAGATAATCCCATGGCACTTCAAGCATAACTACATTTATTGTGACGGGGTTATTTATCAGCTGCATCTTAGTCAGATATACTACTGATGAAAGAAATGTCGTTCTGGGTTTGGCTCCAAGTAGGGGAAAAGACACTGGAGACATGGAGGCTGCTTGGAAAGATGGTTTATTGTTGGACAGGGCCACATGGCTTGAGCCCTGAACAGAAAAGGTGATCACACGCTTCAATGTTGGTGAAGAAGAAGAGAAGGACTGAAGGAGGGGCTTGCTAGGCTTTTTATAACCTGTTCAGTCCCACCTCTCTGTTTCCTGTTCCTGTGTAAGAAATGTATTCTGATTGGTTGTCAGACTCCCATGGGGCCATGCAGGGGCTACACTCTAGGCTGTGTTTTGAATCCAGGTATGGATGAGTTCTCAGATGCCATGTGGTCAGTTGAGTAAAGGGCCAATATTATCCTGCCTTTACTCCCATCCCCCCTGGGGCTGCAGTGGAAAAGTCTTTATTATGTAAAAGGGACTAGCCTGGCCTTCTCAATGGCCCATTAACAGTGGGGATGGGCAGGAAGCTACAGGCAAATATTCTGTCTTTTAAAACACTTTTCTTTCTTTTCACATCCAGAGAAATATTCTACCTTTTCAATATTTCCTAGGATATTTCATTTTTCTGGGAGAGGGCTGGATGATAACTTCCCACACTATTTTGTGCTGTTCTGGACTGCTACAGCAGCAGACCTTAAAAACACCCTGGAAAGGTTTGAACTGGGATGATATGAGTACCTAACAATAGACATATTTTTTTGTATGGGTGTAATTTGGCATGGGGGAAAGAGTGCCTGAGTTAGATTTAGGTGTGCAGAATTAAGACCTCTTGTGTTATGTGGCATTAAGCAACTCTGAATGTTAGAGTACTAATGATGGTGTGGTTGTTTTGAAGGAAGTTTTAAGGGCATCCCATTAGATGTTGGGGTGTGAAGCACATCCAGGAGCACATTGGAAATGGAAAGAAAACCAAATTCTAGAGCAGATTCCACCAATCATCCATAGTACAGTTTTGCTGAGAAACCTTTTCTAAGTACCTCAGGCTTATTTTATTATTTACTCAATTGATATCCCACCATTATTATTATTTTTATAAACAAATCAAGACTGCAAACATGTCTAATACTCTGCCTTCCTTCTGTTTATTCTTATAGCCCTTCTTAAGCTTCAAAATCCAATGCAAGAGGAAGATTGTGTTCCAAAAATTCAAGCATCCTCCTCCTACCTCTGCCTCTATAGCTAAACTCTGTTTGTTGGGCAAGTTTATATCCTATACTAGTATAGGTTAGTCGGTTCACAGTTTACCAGATATAGATTTTGACACAATGAAGCATGCATTGTTTTCCCCTTATTACTCAATGCAGCCTTTTGCCAAGTTCATGGTTTTTCAGAGAAAGGGAACAGCCTAAGGAGATATTTCTCATAAAGTCAGAAGACACTCAAAAGACAAACACAAGGGGAGGAGCAAATAAATGCTTGTCTTAAAGAAATGATTAGCACTGATGGGAAAAATGAATTAGGATATAAATTATACATTTTTTTCAATATTTCAGGTAATCTTTTCAGTGGTTTTCCTAGAATAATAGGCACAGTAATAATTAAACACAGTATTAACTACCTTATTAGGTATGTAGTGTTTAGATGTTCTAACTGAAATAAGATTACGGTACTTTTTGAAGAAAAAGCAGACTTGTATTGTGATGCCATTTTATTCTTCATGAAGTAACCTGTGCTGAGAAAACAGATGCCTCTATTATCATAAGTTAGATTAACTGTCTCTCTTATTATAGGCCAGGCCCATTCTTATGTCCCTCACAATCAGCCAACACCATGCTAGCAAAGTTTGGTGACATGACAATTTTTGGCCACGAAAAATTTAAACTCAGCAATGTTTGCGTTTAAACAACATACAAAACCAAACTCATGATTTAACACAAGATATGTGCCCAGTTAATATATCTATTTTCTAATGAAGTCCTGCATGGAATTTGTCTTTTTTATGTGGAGTTGCCATTTTCATTCCTACACCATAGAAACATCTGGTTAATTGCCACCATCTTAGACTGAGCATTTATACTCAGGATTTTATATTTTTTTAACTCTCCTAATGAGATTGACACTACCTGTATGCCCTTTGCCTCAGGAATCCCACTATGTGATATTCAGAAATTGCAAGGAAAGCCGGTGTTTTCATAAAAAGCACCATGTGTTGTTATTTTAGGGATAACTCCATAAATCCTCAGCCCTGTGTAGAATATGAGAAACCAAATATAGTTTCATCAAGTTTTTACTTGGGTTTCTATTTTGACACTGTTCTAAAATAAACTACTGTTAAGGACTTGCCAAGAGGAACATGATAAGGAACCTCGATCCCTTCCAAAGGTTCAGTATCTATTCCGGCTCTGCTCACCTCTGCTTCTGATATTGTCCCATGTATGTGCAGCATACTCAGCCAATTATAGAATGCATATTCTGCCACATAGCAGCTGGAAATCTGTTTTGCCAGAGCAGTGGCGGTTTGCTCTCCTCACTAGCAAAATCCCTGGGTTGATTTGTTCTCCTCTAGTGAAAGCTGGAATTTTTCTGAGGCAAAGCTTTATAGTGGGAAGACCCTACCCAACCACAGTGGGGACAGTTAACTGATTGGAAGGTTTCTTGAGGGAAGGACTTTGAAGCATACTAAGGAGATCTTAGGGGAGCAGGTTATTAATCTTTGCTTTCTCTTTAGCTAACCTCTGGCTTCAACTGAAAGGGAGAGAATGCTAAACCAACTTAACCCATTTGTTTACTATCTTCCATTTTAAGAAATCTTTTGGTCAGATTCCTTGCTAAACTAAATAAGTTGTTTTTTCTTCTTGTCCTTTATAGTCTTATATAAGGAGGAAGTTCCTCATGTTTAACCTCAGATCATGGTATTTTAAAAGAAAAGATTTGAAAATCAATATTTTAAAATAAAAAAGAAATTTCACTTTTAAAGTATTTAGATTTAAGAAATATATTGTAGATGGCAATACTATTTTTTGTTATTGCTTTAAAAATATGTTATGGGGAAAGAAATGAAAACATCAAAACTGTTTTGCATACACATTCTTAACCTGCACTCCGGCTGAATGGAAACTTCTTCCAATAGCATTTTAATGCCCAGCTGCCAGATGTGAAAACCACAATGACAAAATGAAAGGGCACGTTCCTTAAAAAGAATGTCATTTGTTTTTGTCAATTGCCTGTGGGCATACAGCAGAAAGATATTTTGAGAATGAAAGGCATTGGGAAATTTTCAATGGGTTTGCCTTAGGGTGAATTATAGACTTACTGCCCATAACAGTCCTAAATCAGGATTTCCTGCTTTGTTTGATCTGATAAGGGACAGTCACATTAAAGTCCCAAGCTCAGAAATTGACTGTGGAGAGAGAAGATCTGGTTTCAGCAGAGGGGAAAAAATCTTTTGACTTGCACTCTACAAAAAATCTAATTTGTTTGAGAAGTGATTTGGAGATTAGTAGACTGCAAAAGCTTTGATATCTGTTGGAGACTGTGGGTGAAACCTTTCTTTCGGAAAGTAAAAGGTTTTCTATTCCTTGGTGCTGGGAAAGCAGCTGAAGCTCTCTAAATAACTATTGAACTATTTAAAGATACAGTAAATGGAAACTCAAGCTGCTGCACGGTACAGAAACAGTTTATCTGGCTGCTATAGCTATGTTTGAAAGTTGGGATCCTGAGATTGCTTATGTAGAAGGAAGCTCCATAGAATCCTTTGGAACATATGGAGTCCTTGGTACTCTCTGAGCTTGGTTGTTTGCTTACAGATGTTTCATTATCTGACTAGGTAGCATCATCAGTGCTAGTGAGCATGGGGTTTATTCCAGAGGTGGGTTGCTGCGGGTACGGCCTGGTATGGCCGTACCGGTAGTGGTCAGGAGCAGTTGAGAGCATACCGGTACAGTGGCTTGTTTGGCCCACCCGCCCGCCCGCGCTCTATAGCTGTTTTTGTGGCAAATGGCAAAGTGTGCAAGTACACAGCATGCGGTGCCTGCGAGAGCCCCAAAAAACAGCTGGTTGTCGCAGGGGCGGTGGATTGCACATGCGTGCGTAGCGCTCATCAGGTGCATGCATAGTGCACATCCAGTTTGTGCACGAACAGACTGCGATCAGCGTACCGGTAGCGACAGTAAGAGCAACCCACCACTGGTTTTTTTCCCTATTTATAAACAGAAGCTTGCCTTGCCTGTTTCGGTGGGGTTTGTGTGGTTTCTCCTTAGCAGTTCTTTGATTAGGCTATTGTTTTCTGCTTGATTGATTGTTTAAGGGGGTTAATCCCTGCTTCTATGGGTATTGGCTGCTGGAGAGGATATGTTCTGATCTTTTTGTTTTCTCCCTTAGCTTTTCTGTCTCTTTTGAATGATAAATAAATATAGTTCATTTCTATGTACCTGTTGCAGAGGTGGGTTGCTCCCGGTTCGGCCAAACCGGTAGTGGTATTTTTGCCTTGGTCACAGAACCGGCAGCGACCCAGTATAATTTCAAAAGGATTTAAGTTCTCTAATTTTCCCTTCTTTGTCTCTGACGAATAAACCGAACAAAGAAAAAAACAACAACCATGTGTCTTGTATTTGATTTTCTTAGTTCCCCTCCTGGGAAGCCAGTAGAGAACATCAGAAATTATTTTCATGTGACTGTGACTTGCTGCGATGTAATCAGTTGATCGATTGGGTTGTGATCACCTGACTTGGGAGTACTGCAACAGCCACAACTTTGTGGGCCAATTGTAAGTTCCTCTTACTTGGAGCTGCTGTAACTTTGAACAGTTGCTGAATGAATGGTTGCTGAATGAATACTAGTAGTTCCAAAAGCATGCAATATACATGTTATCATTTTTGTCTTCAGTCAAATAGACAAGTTCAAACAATGGCAATTTATGCCTTGTCATAACCTTCTAATTTGGAATTTCCAATTCATAAATTGGAGATATGGCTTCTGTTTAATACTTCCACATACATTGAAGAGGATAGTACAGGGGGTTGTGGTACTCATAAGCTTTTTAGTAATTCTGACCTAGTTTCATTTCTTAATGCTCAACATCAAGATTAAATGCAATTCATAGTTTCTAGATATTTTGAACTACAACTCACATTCATTATGCTGATTGACATTATTCAAATTTATTAAAAAAACACTTGGGTTTCTATCACTGCTATGTTCTATGCATTTATAAGAATAAGCACAATTGACTTAAGTGGGAATGACTATGAAGTAAAAAAAAACTTTTTAATCTATAATTTCCTATAATTTAATCTATAATTTCAGTCAATTTAGTTCTGTAAAACATAGAGATATGTACTTAATCTCTGAAATCATTACTGTATGTGTGTAATATACGGACTGGGGGGGGGGGAGAGGACCAAAACCATTTTGCTTAGTTTTCAATTCCCTCAACTCAGCATCTGTAATAATACTCAGATTGGATCTTTAAAATGTATGGTACAATGCAGTACAGCACAACTCTATAGACATTTTTTTAGGGCCAAATTATACAGATTGTCCTTGACTTACTGTACTCAATAATTAAGATTAGGCTGCTGCTATCAGATTTGGACTATAACAATCCAGACAACTCTTATTATCCCAGAGTCAGCTGCCTATCTCCTGATTTCTGCAACTCAAGTAAAGTAGCCTTGGATTAGCCCTTGGTTAGTTGCAGAGATACTGTCTTAAAATGAAAGCCAATTCCAGTATGTGTGTTAGATTTATAGCGTATCTTTTCTCCGGGAATTCAAAGAGGATGTGTCAGATAGGTTGGGTTGACAGTGAATAGGTGGGTGACTTGAGGGTCTCTACTATTATCTGCCTCGATATCTAATCCAGACTGGATCATGTATAGTATTAGTAGTGCTACTACTTCATGGCTTTATGATGAAACACAACACGAGCTGGAACTAGTCAGAACAAACAGCTGCCCAAAAAGTCAACACAGTCCTAGGCTGCATTGAGAGGGATAGAATCAAAATCACGTGAAGTGTTAATACCACTTTATAATGCCTTGGTGAGACCATATTTGAAATATTGCATCCAGTTTTGGTCTCACCACCATGTAAAAAAAGATGTTGATAATCTAGAGAAGAGCAACAAAGATGATTAGTAGACTGGAACCTAAAACATAGAAAGAATGGTTGCTGGAACTGGGTATGTCTATTTTGATGAAAAGAAGGACTAGGGGAGACATGATTGGTATTGGTATTTTATTATTTGTATGCCGCCCTTCTCCGGGAGGACTCAGGGCGGCGAACAATTCAAAGGGGAACATAAAAGACAAAATACACATAATAAAATGATAGCAATATTCCGATATCTCAGGGGTTGCTACAAAGAAGAGGGAGTCAAACTATTCTCCAAAGCACCTGAAGGCAGGACAAGAAGCAATGGGTGGCAACTAATCAAGGAAACAACTTAAAACTAAAGAGAAATTTCCTGACACTTAGAACAATTAACCCAGGGCTCCCCAAACTTTGCAACTTTAAGACTTGTGGACTTCAACTCCCAGAATTCTCCAGCCAGATGCTGGTTGGAGAATTCTGGGAGTTGAAGTCCACAAGCCTTAAAGTTGCAAAGTTTGAAGATTTCTGAATTAATCAGTGGAATGTCTTGGATTCAGAAGTTGTGGGTGCTCTTTGTCACTTAAGATTTTGAAGAAGATGGACAGCCACTTGTTTGAAATGGGTTCAGGGTTTTCTGCCTGAGCAGGGGGTTGGACTAGAAAATCTCCAAGGTCCCTTCTAACTCTGTTATCCGAATTCTAATCCTACGCTGAGCTCCCCCCACCTTTTCGCCTTTGTCTCAAAGCCTTCCATCCCCACGACCGGAAGCGGAACCGGCGGAGCTTCAACCCCCGGAAACAGAAGCGGCCGTGTTTCCATGGCGGCAGCGGCCGTAGTTGCGGCGGCTCCCGCGCTCTGGCGGCGGTTGCTGGATTGTTTGCCCCGCGGGAGGCCGTCTCTGGCGGCCTTTTTGGGCAGGCTCTCGGATCGTCTGAGCCGAGGCCGCGAAGGCAGCGCTCGCAGGTGAGGAGGAGGACGAGCGGCTAAAAGCCTGCGCGGGCGCCACTGGATCTTCGCCTTTTTGCGCTCCGGGAAGTCTCCTTTCCGCCCGCTCATAATTCACCTGCATTCCCACTGGATGCAGTAAATCAGTGAGATGCCGTGGCTTGGGCCGAGTCGGGAGAAATCCACGTGGGGACCGATGCAGTTGGAAGTCTGCAATGGGCGCGCGTCCTCGAAGTGTGTGTAGGATTTGCAGCTTCTTTGATCTCTAATGTTGGGTTGCGCATCTGTTGTTGGTAGAAGCTGCAATTCTGTCCTTTTGGAGCATCCTGGATTGTTGGGTGGAGTTGATCTGAAGCAACCGTAGGCTGGCCTAAGAAGCGATTGTTTTATGTAAGAGGAGAAAAAGGACTTGATTTCTAGACGGATTTGTTCAAGTTGCTTGCTTGGGTTCCATCGATCCAGGCTAGAAATAAGGAGGAATCCACTGACAGTTAGAACAATGAATCCGGTGGAGCGGTTTGCCTTTAGAGGTTATAGGTGTCTTCATCGTTGGATGCTTTTAACAAGAGATTGGACAGCCATTGGTCTAAAATGGTATAGGGCAGTGGTGAAATTCATTTTTTTAATGGCATGGTGGGCGTGGCATGGTGGGCGTGGCAGGGAAAGAATACTGTAAGTGTAAAATCTCCATTATTCCCTCCCCACTCTGGGGCCAGCCAGAGATGGCATTTGCCAGTTTTCCCAACTATTCAAAATTTCTGCTATCGGTTTTCCAAAACCTATCAGAACCTGCTGAATTTCACCCCTGATATAGGGTCTCCTACTTGAGCAGGCGTTTGGACTAGAAGACCTCCAAGGTCCCTTCCGACTCTGTTATTCTGATATATAAAGCCTACATTGGGGAGAGGGGTGGTGGTCTTACAATACGCTGAACCATAAACTGATTACCAAGACTGGTTTGCTTAATGTGCTGTGCTAAAATATGCCCAGTTTGTGCCGTTCTTGGCTGATTTTTTGTGGTCCCTCTCCAATAGGACCTTTGAAAATGGATGAGCTCATTTCCTTCATAATGGGGAGGGGAAGCACAAATTTAGTGTAAAGCCTACCATTAGAATTGCACAGGTAAAAAGAAAAACTATCCAAACTTCTACAATGTCATCTGCATTTTTTAAAATTAGTTTCAGGTTTTCCTAAATAACTTGTACAACTTTAATTAGTTTGAAAGTTTTTTTCTCAGAAATATTTTATTTTGATTCTTTTAATTCTTTTACTAATTGATGTAAATTGGTCAGATTACTTATTAGTAATTTAGGTTCAGAATAGAGTCACATTTTAATAAATAATACTTGCTATATCAATTTACTACAGTTCCAAACTTTAATATTCTTTTTTTAATATAAACTTTTTTATTTTTTGTTCTCTATATACAATTATAGGTATACATTCACATAGTTATTATTCTTTTTTTACATTCATGGTTCTTATACATTTGTCATTCCATTTATAGAATTATAATATTCCATTTGGGTTGCTTTGTTTACCATCCCTCGCCTGTTTTGACACCACCTCTCCCTTTATTTTCTCCCTCCTTCCCTTCTCTACTTCCTTCCTTCCTCCTTTCCCTTCTTCCCTTACCTCTCCCCTCCTCCTCTCTTCCTCTTCCCCTTCTCTCTTTCTCTCCTTCTCCCTTCCATCTTCCTCTCCTCCTCTCTATCTTCCTTCCCTCCTCTTTAATAACTTTAAAACTTGAATATTCTGAGTGTGTCCCACCCTTACATCTTTCCAGGACTTCTGTTATGTCGAAACATTTTTATGAAAAGTTTCAATGTCTTCCTTTATATGAACTTGGGGAAAAGTATAACAAGAAGATGCCTGAAAGACATGAGGCTTTGCTACTTCCTCTAAGTCTCAAAAATAAACTTGGACATGCCATGAAAATTAAAAGGAAATCAAGTCCATTCTATTTTGCATTAAAGAAGCAAATCCTGGAAGCTTATAGCCAGATTAAGCAAACATAAGATTAATGTGCATTAGGAGCGTTGGTAGGTAAGGCAGGGAGGAAAAATTATTGTGACCTCCAAAATATATGCAAAAAAGCTTATTGGAGCAAACTGTAAAGGACATTAGAGAGTTGCTACATTGTACTGTATTAGGGAAGATGATAGGTTCCTAGACATGAGAATTGACAGCCACCTGGCAAACCAGGTCAAAAACATTGTAGGAGACACTGGGTCTGTCATTGATTTTAAAAAAACCCAAGAATTGCTTTGGAAAAAAAAAGGAATGTCAGGGTTCCTTGATATGGGGTAGCTGTATGCAGAAGTGATGTTGTGTGAGGTGTGCTGATTTCCAGGTATCTATATACAGAACATGATGAAAAAGTTACCCAAATTACTCAAATCCACTAAAAACTACCTTATTATTTCTTTTTGGTTCATGTGCGGTCAATCAACCAACCAATCAATCAACCAACCAACCAACCAGAATAGAGCTGAAAGGGACCTTAGATGTTTTCTAGTTCGACCTCCTGTTCAAGCAGGAGACCCTATACCCGGGATGGCGAACCTATGGCACATGCTGGCCAGCTGAGTTCAGCCTTTTTTAAAGGCATTTTTTGCCCTTCCCAGGCTCCAGAGGCTTTATAGGAGCCTGGGGAAGGCGAAAAGAGCTCCCCTCCCTCGAGGCCCTCCAGAGGCTTCAGGAGCTTCCCTGAAGCCTCCGGAGCACAAACACAAAAAACCGGCCCTATGGGCAAACCGGATGTTCAGGAACTGACTTCCAGTTTGCTCGTAGGGTTGGTTTAAGTCCTCCGGAGGCTTCAGGGAAGCCTCCTGGAGGTCCCCGAAGCTTCCGGAGGGCTTAAACCGAAGCTACGAGCAAACCGGAAGTGACTTCCGGTTTGCTCATAGGGTCCTTTTTTGCCCTCCGGAGGCTTCCTGAAGGTCCCTGAACCTCCGGAGGGCTTCCGGGGTGGGGCATGCAAACAATGGGGGGGGGAAGCATCTCTCATGTGCACATGTGCACTGGGGGGTCGTGCATTGCATTATGGGTGCGGCATGCCCACGCACGACCCCCCCTGCGCTCCCCCTACTTATGGCACACAAGCCAAAAAAGCTTCGCCATCTCTGCCCTATACCATTTCAGAGAAGTGACTGTCCAATCTCTTCTTAAAAACCTCCAGCGATGAAACACCTATGACTTCTGAAGGCAAGCCATTTCACTGGTTAATTGTCCACACTGTTAGGAAATTTCTCCTTAGTTCCAGGTTGTTTCTCTCCTTGATTAGTTTCCATCTATTTTCTTGTCATGCCTACAGGTCCTTTGGTAAATAAGTTGACCTCCTCCTCTTTGTGGCAACCACTCAAATGCTGGAATACTGCTATCATGTCACCCCTAGTCCTTCTTTTCTCTATACTAGCCAAACTCAAATCCTGCAACTTCATATGTTTTAATCTCCAGGCGTTTAATCATCTTAGTTGCTGTTCTTTACACTTTTTCCAAAGTCTCAACATCATTTTTGTAATGTGACCAAAACTGGATGCAGTATTCCCAGTGTGGCCTTACTAAGGCTTTATGCACCGGTAATAATACTTCACATGGTTTTGATTTTATGCCTTTGTTTATACAACCAAGGATCGTATTAGCATTTTTGGCTGCTGCCGCAGACTGCTGCCTCATATTTAAGTGATCGTCCACTAGGACTCTAAGGTTCCTCTCATAGTTATAGTTTTTGAACCAGATTTCACCTAACGTGTACTTATACCTTTGGTTTTTCCTGCCTAAGTGTAAAACCTTGCTTTTCTCCATATTAAATTTCATGTTGTTGGATAGGGCCCATTGTTCAAGTCTGTCAAGATCTTTTTAGATCCTGGGGTTGTCTTCAAGAATGTTGGCTATTCCTGCCAGCTTAGTGTCTTCTGCAAATGTGATGAGTTCCCTTTCTATTCCCTCATCTGAGTCATTTATGATGATATTGAAGAGTACTGGGCCTAAGATGGAACCCCACTACTTACTTCCCTCTAAGTAGATATAGTGCCATTAAGGATTATTAGTTGAGTATGGTTTGTCAGGCAGTTACAAATCCATCTGGTGGTGAAGTTGACTATCCCACATTTTTCTAGCTTACCAAGAAGTAGGGTGTGGTCTACTTTGTTGAATGCTTTGCTGAAGTCTAAGTATACTATGTCCATAGCATTTTGATGGTCAAAGTATGAAATAAGATTGATTTGACATGATCTGTTTTTAACAAACCCATGCTGGCTTTTAGTTATAATTTTGTTTGTTTCCAGATGTTCACATATTTGTTTTATTATTTTTTCCAGTATTTTCCCAGGTATTGATGTTAGGCTGATTGGTCTGCAATTTCTGGGGTCTGTTATCCCCCCCCCCTTTTTTTTTTTTTACGATGGGAACCACATCAGCTCTCTTCCAATCCTTGGGTAAAATTCCTTGGTGTTCCAGGGCTTTTGAAAGATATAGGATATCTGAGATACCATCTGCCAGCTCCTTCAGAACTCTGGGATATAAACCCATCAGGTCCCGGTGATTTATATTCATCAAGATCAGATAGGTGTCCTCTAATTATTTTCTTGCTTATTTTAATTTTTATTTATAGTTTGTCTTTTACAGTTTGGTTTTTGGTAGGTTGGGCTATAGTTCTTTTTGCGTGAAGACTGATGCAAAAAATGAATTAAACAGCTCTTGCTTTCTCTCTACTGCCTGTTACTTCCTTGCCATCTTCAAATGATACACCCAAAAGTATTGTTGAATCTCTGGACAGCAGATGAAAGTAGTCTTTCTGAAGCTGTAGAATTGAGGTCCCCGATCCCTGCTGCACTGACTGGTACTGGTCTGTGCCCCATTGGGAATTGGACAGTATAAGTGGGGGTGAGTATGTAAAGTTTTATAAGCCCAGGCGCAGAATTAGGTTGTGTGCACAAAACCATCCTCTCTCCCTTGCTGTCATCGCCAATCTGTGGAGCCGAAAAGATTGGTGACTGCTGCTGTTGAAGTTCTTTCAGGCTAAAACTCAGAATGAGATATCAAAAACAGCAAAAAGGTTTCCCCCCCAGTTTTTGTTGAAAATAAAAGGAAAGACAAGGATGGTATACTGCAAGTCCACATCAGCCCTATCAGGTAAAAGAAAGCCAGGATCATGCAGATGTAAGCTATTTTTATTAGAACCACTATAGGAACAAAATCTTACAAATCTGAATGTGTTATCTATCTTCTTGCTTTTGTTTTCATGAGAATGGGGGTGGGAGGGCACTGTCATATTGGGCTTGTCCGAGGCATTTTCATAATTTATTTGGCCTGGGGTCAGATTTTCTTCATCTGATTGTTACCCTGGTAATGAATCTTCCCTCTGTCCTTCAAGGCCATTCTCTTTATCCACTACAGTCCATTGCAAGGTGAAAGAAATGAACTGCTAATTGATGATTGTGAAGGCAAGTGTTCTTCACTCCTATTTCCTGTTTATCTTCTCTCACAAGGGAGATGGTGCCCTTGTTGGTCATATCATTGGGGGAATGAGGGAACTGAGCTGAAGATAGACAAGTTGAAGTTAAGATAATACTTAAAGATAAGTAAAGATAAAGAGAAACATGCTCATCTCCATATCTTAGCTGAGGGAGTCAGTGTTGTCCAAAGACAATTTCCGTGGTCATGTGGCCAGCTTTGCTATACGCATGGAACACTATTACCTTCCCACTGAAATGTTGCCTATTTATCTACTTGCATTTGCATGCTTTCGAATTGCTAGGTTGGAGCTAGGACAAGTAATAGGAGTTCACTCTGCTGTGTGGCACTTGAGTGTCTAACCCACGCTGTCAGCTTTCTGTGGTAGCACCGTGGTTAGAATGCAGTACTGCAGGCTTTGTTTGCTGCCTGCCGGCTTTGTTTGCTGCCTGTAGTTTGGCAATTCGAATGTCACCTCCTCAAGATTGGCTCAGCCTTCCATCCTTCCGAAGTGGGTAAAATGAGGACCCAGATTGTTGGGAGTAATATGCTGACTTTTTAAACTCCTTAGAGAGGACTATAAAGCACTGTGAAGTGGTAGATAAGTCTAACTGCTATTGCTCTTTCCAGCTGACAGGCTCAGCACCTTTAACCGCTGAGCCATTGCTCCCCCAAGATAATACTTAGTCCTTATCCAGAGGGGGAAGGAGGGTGTAGAGAACTACAAATCTAAGTTTGACATTTATACTAGGCAAGAACTGGTTATTATCAAGCAGCTTCTTTGTGTGTATTTTACAAGCTTGTTATCAATAACAGGTATCAGCGTGGGTGTGTCACAAGCAGTTCATGCTAATCTAACCATATTGCTTTATTTTATAGAGATTAATAATAATAACAGAATAATAACAGAATGACAGAGTTGGAAGAGACCTTGGAAGCCTTTTAGTCCAACCCCCTGCTCAGGTAGGAAGCCCTATACCATTCCAGACAAATGGTTGTCCAATCTCTTCTTTAAAACGTCCGGTGTTGGAACATTCAAAATTTCTGGAGACAAATTGTTCCACCGATTAATTGCTCTATCTGTCAGGAAATTTCTCTTTAATTCTAGGTTGCTTCTTTCCTTGATTAGTTCCCATCCATTGCTTCTTGTCCTGCTTTCAGCTGCTTTGGAGAATAGGCTGACTTCCTTTTCTTTGTGGCAACCCCTGAGATATCAGAACACTGCTCTCATGTTTCTCCTAGTCCTTCTTTTCATCAAAATAGACATGCCCAGTTCCAGCAAGCGTTCTTTATATGTTTTAGCTTCCTGTCCCCTAATCATCTTTGTTGCTCTTCTCTGCACTCTTTCTAGAGTCTCCACATCTTTTCTACATCGTGGCAATCAAAACTGAATGCAGTATTCCAAATATGGTCTCACCAAGGCATTATAAAGTGGTATTAACACTTCATGTGATCTTGATTCTATCCCCTCATTAATGCAGCCTAGGGTTGCATTGGCTTTTTTGGCAGCTGCAGCACACCACTGGCTCATATTTAAGTGATTGTCCACTAGGTCTCCAAGATCCCTCTCACAATTACTACTATTGAGCCAGGTATTAGCAAAATGTAGTTGGACCTCAGCAAAGTCTTTGACAGACTGCTTCATATTTTTGCTTAATAAAATGGTACAATATGGGCAGGATGATACTCCTGGTAGATGGGTTCACATCATGAACGGCTCCACTTCAGCTTGGGCAGAAGTGTGGAGGGCTATAATATGGTGTCCTGGGCCCTATGCTGTTCAGCATTTTTATCAGTGATTTAATGAAACAGTTGTGAAGGGCCACGTGTAAAGTTTGCATATGATACAAAATTAGAAGTTCTGGCCAGTACTTTAGATAAGAGAGAGAAAGTTCCAAAAAACCTAGAGAAGAACCGTGAATTGAGATGAATAGCTTGGAATTTGGGGAGGGGGGGGAGATACAGTATGTAAAGCTCAAGTATTGGATGTGGGAAACCTGGCTTGGCAGTAATACACATGAAAAAGATATGTCTGTCCTTGTTGGTCAGTGAGACAGGCTACCACATGAAGTAGTGAATTCTCCTTTGCCAAAGATCTTCAGATAACTATATCACCGATCAATGCTAGTGGATTCTGCACTGAGTAAGCACAGAGGGTTGTGCTAAATGACCTGCAAAATATCTTTTAACTCTATATTTCCATGATTTTTAAAAGATGGTTTTTAAGATTTCTATTTAGTAGTGTGTCCATGTGATGCTGGTGAGAGCAAATTTATTTCTTGTACATTTTATTGCAGCTTCTATGACAGTAAAGACTTTTGCGCCCAGGATCACCCAATAATATTTTCTTGTTTTGGATTATTCAAATGTGGGATGTTAACAGTGCTTAAGTGTGGAACTCTCTCATAACTTCTTGGATATGTCCAGGTGTTTTCTTGGCAGCAATAGAAAAGTAGTTTCCACTGGCTTTTCCAGGATGTTTTTTCAGTACTTCAGTCCAATCTAGTTTCCTGGTGGTCCTGTCTATTCCTAACTAAAGTCTGCTAAGCTTTTAAAAACCAGACAAGATTGGCGCTGTACCGCCACATTTCGTAGTTTCAGTTGAGGAGAATATTTGTAGCTCATGCTTGAAATGATGGGTCCCTGGTGCTCTCTGAGTTTGGTTGTTTTCACACAGTTTGGCTTGATAGTACCAAATCTGTAATACAGGTAGTCCTCGACTTATGTCCACAATTGACCTAAAAATTCTGTGGCTAAGCAAGACAGCTGTTAAGTGAACTTTGCCCCAGATTATGACTTTTCTTGCCACAGTTGTTAAGAGACTCACTTGCAGTTGTTAAGTTAGTAACACAGTTGTTAAATGAATCTGGCTTCCCCATTGACTTTGCTTGCCAGAAGGTCACAAAAGGTGATCAAATAGTACCAATTCAGTAATTCAGGTAGTCCTCGACTTAGGACCACGGTTGAACTCAAAATTTCTGTTGATAAGAGAGGCAGTTGTTGAGTGAATTTTGCCCCATATTATGACCTACCTTGCCACAGTTAACTGAATCACTGCAGTTGTTAAGTGAATCTGACCTCCTCATTGACTTTATTTGCAAGAAGGTCGCAAAAGATGATCACATGACCGCAGGACACTTGAGCCATCATAAATATGAATCAGTTGCCAAGCAGCTGAATTTTGATCATGTGACGATTGGGGATGCTTAAGTGTGTCATACACGTACTTTTTCTCCTGCCACTACCACCTAAACCAGGGATGGCCAACCTTTTTGTCCTCAAGTGCAAAAAATGCGCATGCATGACAGTGCACATGCGTGTGTGCCCACACCCATAATACAATGCATGAGTGACCTTCTGCGTACCCTGCACCTGTGCATGGGTGTGTGACCTCCTGCGCACCCCCCATGCATACATGTGAGACCCCCCCTGCTCTGTTTTGGGCCTGCTGGCACAAAAAATGGAGTGTGGGGGGAGGCGCCACCCCCCATGCTCTCCCTGCCCCAATGCAGGCATACGCTGTTACAGATGTCATGTTGGCCTTATGAGCAGCTTTATTCCTCTCTAGCATTCATCTCCATTGTTCAGTGATGTATTTCCTACCTCTCTAGGATGTACCTCTACCTGCTCTGTTCCTGTTGGATGTATATAGTTATATTCTTGATGGCTTGTATAGAGTTTTAACTGCATTTTGATTAAACAACACATTCTGCAGAGACCCCAAAATCAGATGGCCAGTGGAAGGCGCACGCACATGCACAATTAAACTCAGCTAGGATGACGGCTTGCAGGCCAGCAGAGAGGCCTCCACGTGCCCCCTGTGGCACGCGTGCCATAGATTCGCCATCACGGACCCAAACCAAATCAGATTTACTATCCTATTTCAGTGGTAATATCTGGGGCACTGTGGAAACTATACAATAGGTTAGTTTAGGCACCAGTCTCACTTAGCTGAAAGGTCTCCTCCATTATTTACATGTATTTTTGAATTTGAACTGCATCCATCTTTGTTTCCCTAAAGCTTCAAGCTTCCTGTCCCATCCCTGAGAGCTCCTGTGTTGTCAATCCTCTGATCTGTCAGTTCTCTTGTCAATGAAAATATTCTGATGTTAGTAAGAAGTTGGGAAGATGGTTTTCCTCCCTTCTCCTTCTAGGGCCCAAAGTATAGTTTTTCTAAAACTCAATAGTAACCCTTAAAACAGGATGGAGTCTGGCTCAGTGGATGGGGAAGAAACCTTTTCTTCTGTTAGATGTCACTTGCAACCAGGTTGAGAAGGATCTGCCTGGGGAGAAGTAAGTTTGAAAGTCAGTGGTATAGGGTAGGTTACATGAGAAAGACATAGGACGTTCTTTTCCAGTTTAGATTATTATCAGAATTGTAGGCGGATATGAAGAGCCACAATATTTGCTTCTTTTTGGAGGCAAACAGAGTAACCCCCTCAGGCTTGTATTTCTAAGTCCAACAATATGCAAGTTAGAAACATTCCTAATTGAGACAAGACACTTCAAATAGAACAGGCTCTGCTGTAGAGCGGAGATACTTCATAATATTAAGAGAGTTTCACCTCCCATTGCTACAGAGGCCTTTCATCTTGGTTTATTGAGATAATCGCTGGAGGAGTATGAGGAGAGGAACACTAGAACACAGCATGACCTCCATGAATGATGAAATATTGCTGAAACGGCTTGGCCTTTATTTTAGAACTGAGTCAGTCTGGAGGATTTTGCTTTTACACATGGTTTTTGCTTACTATGATTTTCTTGATCTCTAAATTTAGGATTCATGTTGCTTATTTTTGACATACTAGAGCCATCCAATATAATTTATATCGTTTACATCCTATTGAAAATAAGACCCGTTATTTTTTTTTCCTCCAAAAGAGGCATCAGGTCTTATTTTCAGGGGATGTCTTTTCCACTTGCTGCAGTGGTGGCGGCACCGACAGCCCCGCCCAGCAAGAGCCCACTTCTTCTGCAGCTGTTTGCCGCCACTTGCGCATGGCACCCCCAGCCTCCATTTTGCCATCAGAAGCTTTCAGGAAAGGCCTCTGCAGCCAAGAAACGAGCTCCGAATTGACGTGCGTGGCATCTCTCCCACCCCCCAGCCTCTATTCCACCCCCAGAGGCCTTTCCTTAAGTTTCTTGGCTGCAGAGGCTGCTTTTCTGAAGGCTTCTGATGGCAACACGGAGGCCAGGGGTGACACATGCGAGCGGTGGCAGGGGCTGCAGAAGAAGTGGGCCAGGAAAGTGAGGCAGATGTTGGGGCATTGGAGGCCTGGCTACAATTATCGTAAAGTAAGCAAGTGCGGGGCATGTGGGGCAGCACCCCCTCATCCCCACCCATGGCTTGATATTTACCTGTGCGCCTCGTCCCATCTCATGCAACCGGATGCAACAGAGTAGGCGGGGTCTTAACTAGGGCTTATTTGGTGGTGGGTATTAGGGCTTATATTGGGGGCATATGAAAGAAAATCAAGCTAGGGCTTATTTTTGGGCTAGGTCTTATTTTCAGGAAAACAAGGTACTTGTAATAATAGCTATTTTCGAATGGTTTATATTGCAGGAATTTTTCTGGTGGGTTACTGTTGTTTTTCTAATTGTTTGGCAAGATGCTCTTACTTATGTTAAGCAGTGTTCCAATATCTCAGGGGTTGCCACAAAGAAGAGGAGCTCAACCTATTCTCCAAAACACCTGAAGGTAGGAGAAGAAACAATGGATGGAAACTAATCAAGGAGAGAAGCAACCTAGAAATAAAGAGAAATTTCCTGACAGAAAAATTAATCGACGGAATGACGTGCCTCCAGAAGTTGTAGGTGGTCCAATACAACATTTAAAGAAGAGATTGGACAACCATTTGTCTGAAATGGTTGGGGTTTCCTGCTTGAGCAGGGGTTGGACTGGAGGACCTCCAAGGTCCCTTCCAACTCTGTCATTCTGTTAAGTTTCCTAACAAACATTAAAACTACAGAAGTTAAATTAAAATTTTAGGTAATTGAAAGAGCATACTTGGATTTATTCACTTGGTTATCATACTTAAGTGAGAAAAATTATTAATTTTATGGTCTCCTTTCCCTACAATTTTAAGAATTAGTTTGTGAGGGTGACAGTGGAGCATTATTTTTATCAACCTTACTACATCTGAAGTATGTAGAATTTTGGCCTGTGAGTTTATATTCTATGTCAGAAATCATTTACGTAGTTCAGCAGAGTGAGAAGAGGATATATCCTGACTTTGTAGACAGTTGCTAATGTTAAACCCACAACTTGCTTTTTAATTCTTTGTAAATTGCTTTTTTGAACCTTTTATGACTTCATAGGAAGTTCTTTTTAATTTCTTTGCAAGTTCCTATTAATTCTTTACAACTTCTTCTGCTATGCATTACTTCACCGTGGAAGTAGTCCTTCAAATACCAGGGTCATCTTCCTCATTCTTAAGAAGCTGAATTTATAAACTAATAAAAATGTGAAAGATGAAAGAAGCCGAGTTTATCAACGTCATTAGATGCTAAAGCAATAAAAACTATTTCCTAACTTATAAATGTAGATGTACAAGCTTTTCATCACAAATTTTAAATGAGTGAAGGTGTTTAATTTACTTAAATTTCTTAATCAGCATCCTGGTCTATAAAGTGATATTGTGAAAATTTTGACTCCCTTAACTTCTGTTTTACCACCAGCACCTGAGAAGTAGTTTGACTTGCTGGGTT
Source organism: Thamnophis sirtalis (assembly GCF_051295495.1). NCBI lineage: Eukaryota > Metazoa > Chordata > Lepidosauria > Squamata > Natricidae > Thamnophis > Thamnophis sirtalis. Next base: position 130,372,988 of record NW_028261383.1, read on the forward strand.
AATTGGCTTATAAATACACTGTATGTAAAATATTTTTATACCACATAAAACACACATACTGAACTAGTTCCTTTTTTCTCAAGGAGGAAAGATTTCTGAATAATGCTTGATGCTTTGTCTTGCATTATCTGGGAAAAATTACTTGCTGGTGTTACAGGAAGTGCATTGCGTTCACATTGGTTCTTTATTTTCTCAGCAGATGTTCTGGGTCCTTGCCAGTAGTAAAACTCAATATTTTGAAAGCAAACATTTTTACCCCTAAAGTTGTACACTATGGAAACAATAAACAATGTTTTTGCATTTATAAATTTCCTTAATAGGCCCCTGTTGGGTGAATCCCAAGTCATAAAGAGTATAATCATGTAAAAGTGGTTGGATGGATTACACACAAATTGGAATAGGAGCACCAAGATACTTAGCAGCCTGATTTTCTAATACATACTCTTAATAGATTTCATGGGAATAAGATTTTTCTTGTGGATGTACCTTGTCTTCACAGTTGTGATGGGATTTTGTGCTGTAAATGTGTACATTCATGAGGGAAAATACATATTCTCAAGGTAAGTCCTTTTATGCAACCATCGAAGCCTCTAGCTCATGCATTATCATGGACATACTGGTAGTTGCATGTGAGCCTTATTTTTCAATAGAATATTCAGTTTGTGCATTTTAAGCAGGTCTGTATTATTGGCTCTAAAAAGATATTTGTACTATAATACAAAATAGGGACATGGTGGCTCAGTAGCTAAGATGCTGAGCTTGTCGATCAGAAAAGTCAGCAGTTTGGTGGTTCAAATCCCTAGTGAGCTCCCATTACTTGTCCCAGCTTCTGCCAACCTAGCAGTTCGAAAGCATGTAAAAATGCAAGTAGAAAAATAGGGATCACCTTTGGTGGGAAGGTAACAGCGTTCCGGGCACCTTCAGTGTTTAGTCATGGTGGCCACATGACCATGGAGACATCTTCGGACAGCGCTGGCTCTTCGGCTTTAAAACGGAGATCAGCACCACCCCCTAGAGTTGGGAACGACTAGCACATATGTGCGAGGGGAACTTTTACCTTTACTTTACCTACTATGATACAGAAATTAAGAAGATATGTTTATATTATCCTCTGTATGAAAAGTTATTGGCTAAATAAAAGCATTTAAAAAAGAATATGGAGACAGGCTTCCATTTGATTTGCATGTTCTTTTCTATGATGCATTACAGTCAGATTGCTTAAGACTGACGAGGAGTGTCAAACCCGTGGCCAGTGGGCCCGAGGTGTCATGCACAGGTCATACCCACCCCAGCTCCGCGAAGGGGGGAAACGTCATAAAACATCACGTGATGGCAATGTGACGTGGCGAGTTTGACACCTGTGGCTTAAGCCAATTCCTTTTAGAGTTATGTTCATTGTATATAATATTCACTTCGTTCTAAATTTAAGTCAGATGACAACTTCAGGAATTTGGTAGTTCAAATTGTACTCATGCGTTATGAATTTTTGGAGAATTGATGCTATAGCTGTTATGTATAAATTCTGTAAAATAGTTTATATTTCATTAATATAGTTTTGTGTTTATCAGATGACAATTTGTTTTTAGAAACAGTTTCCTCTTTGATTTCATTTCGCTTTTAATTTCTTACAAGTCAGATAGCATCCAGAAAGACATAGACTTAAGCAATATGTAATATCCAGTAAGCATGACTCAGTTGAAACAAGGGCAGACTGATAATCTGGGGCCACATGTCCATGCTCACTCTTCTCTTGTTTAAGGAAGTTACCCTTGAGTCTTTATTGTTCATTGGCATCAATATGTTAACAATAAAATTGGTTTCCCAGATTCAGTCATAACATATGCAGAAATACTGTAATATACACTCAGGCATTCCAATGAAACAAGAGTCATTAGCAGAAGTCACTCTAATGTGGTTTATGTGTGGGTGATAAATGCCATGAGAAATATCCTGTTAATCTCTCTTTGCCTCTGATAAAGTTGTTGCAATTTAACAAGTATTATGGTGCTTTGAGTTCATTCCTAATATTAGTCAAAATCCTACTTCCTAAAAATAGAGATTCCAAAACCCCCAGATTTATTAATAGTAGAAAGTCAAATTCAGAAAAGAAAGGTATGATTTTCAGTTCATTTTCCTTTCTGGATAATGTTGATTTTAATATGCGCTACTAGTTGCTTTCTACTTAGATCACTGATTTGAAATACCCTGTTTGTCTGAAAATAAGACCTCCCTGGATACTAATCCCAATCGGGCCTTCGAGCGCATGGGCTAAAATAAGCCCTCCCCAAAAATATTACAACACAGCAGCAGCCATGAGGTGACCACGCTTGCCTCCTACACCTCAAAAATAATAAGACCACCTTGAAAATAAGGCACTTATTTTGGGGGTCAAAAGAAAATAAGGCCCTGGGTTTCTTTTTGGGGAAACATGGTAGATTAAAAAATTTTAAATGGCATTTCAAAAGTGTATCTTTGAGCCAGCATATTTGACATACTGTACGTTCTTTTAAGTACTTCAGTTACTCTAAGTGTAATCTAGCCAAAATAATTTATTTACAGGAAGGAAATCAATAGCATCTTCATATTTAAATTTTCACAAATAACTATGGGTACCTCAAGGCTGCTATTTTCTTAAAAAAAGAATTGCAATGCTACTTCACGCTAGATAACAATGATGGATAATTCTTGAATCACGGAGAAGCTTAAAAATACTACAGTCCTCTGTTTTATGGGAAAAAAACATTGAAACTATGTTTTGGAATCAGATATAACTAGATTAATTTCTTAAAATAAATAGGATCTGTACCCTATACACACACACACACATCTCTGGCACACACTTTAAAGCAGCAGTTATTTTGTAACCCCAGTTATAAAGTAGATTAATGATAATACTGTGTATTGTCCTAAATGCATGTCCATTATCAATATATATGAATCAGAGGATTGATGCTTCAGAGGAAATAGGGAAGGCACTAGTATGCCTTACTGAAAGAAAAATATTGATTATGTTATATAAATGTAAGTGTAGAAATAATGTGCTTTTTTTTCTTGTAAACCAATATGTATAGCCATGATTCCATGAATTCTAATTGTGCTAGAACTAGGAGTTGGAATAACTTTTTTTATTAACATCTTTAATATAATATTTTAAAAAGTTACTTTTTACATGTGCACAATGACTTTTTAAAATACCCTAATTTTATCATGATAGATAGTCTAGGCTAATATTGGTTAAACCTCAGTAGGACACTGTTTTTTCGCTGCCTTTTGATTGCATGTTTCAAAGATTTCATTGGGGAAGTAATTTGTGAAGTTCTCTTTTTAAGCTCAGGATAATGGCAACATTCCTCCAGATTACTGTAATTCACTATTGCCAAAGAAATGCCCGTCCCCACAAAACTGTTGAAAACAGAGTAGCTAGGAATTCTTGTACACACTGAGTCAGATCTCCATTGTATGAATAGGCAATGACAAAGCGGTGGGCTTTCTGGGAAATGCAGTGGCAAACCATTTTTGGTTTTGATTTTTTCTCTTTTTTTTCTGGAGAATAAGGGGGAAGGATGCATGCAAACCTTGTATAGATTTAACATTTTTCTGTGAAACAAGTGAAATCATCTTCCTGGCACCTGTGGTCAATTTATGCTTTGGACTGAGAGTTCCTCATAGTTAAAGAGTTCCTCCTACAATGCTGTTTCGTTTAAGCATTTTAGGACTTTGTAGTGAGACGGGGAATACTTTGGGGTAAACTATGACCACAGAGCGGTGTGGTACCAGGATGACAAGTGAAGCGGTGGTTTCTGTGTTAGAAATACTTTGATGATACGTATATAGTAATGTAAAAATTACTTAGAGAAAAAAATATTTCCTTTAAAGTCATTTGATTTTTTTTTCATGTTATGGTAGGAAAATATTAGTCAAACCTGTATTAGTGTTAGAAACTGGCTATTCTGCAGTTAGATGTGCCTCTTCAAGCTTCACTGGTTGTTTATTAAATTTTTATACAAATGCTCATATAAAGAAAAACTTGAAATACAGGATAAATAATAGTTAATATAAAAAGAAATGATATACATTTAATATTAAGAATCCAAATACATGATAATGGATTAAAATAATAGTTAAATATAAAACATAATTTGGTAATTTAGAAATTATATGCATTTAATATTAAGAATCCAAATTTGCACGCTCAAATTTGCAGCCCTTGATTAGTTTTGTACATCATCCCAACTATGGCTTACCATCGTGGCGGCAAACCTATGGCACGCATGCCACAGGTGGCACACGTAGCAATATCTGCGGGCACATTATCTGTCAGCTTCAGCGCGCATGCACGCACCGGCCATCTGATTTTCGGTCTTCCGGAGGGCCAATGGAGGCTGTTTTCAGTCAGGAAAGCCTCTGGAGCCTGGGGAGGGTGAAAACAGCCTCTCCTGGCCCCCTGGAGGCCCCCCAGAAGCCAGAAACGGATCATTTCTGAACTTCTAGTTTACTTGTTGGGCCCGTTTTTCACCCTCCCCAGGCTCCGGAGGCTTTCCAGAAGCCTGGGGAGGCCAAAAACTCCCCCCCCCATGTGGGGCACTCATGCCCGCAGGGGGAGTCATGTGCACATGTGCTGGGGGAGACACATATGCAGGTAGGTGCGTGGAGTGCATTGTGGGTGTGGGGCACATGGGTGTGTGCTATCACACATGCATGCACACTTTTGGCACACATTTACAAAAAGGTTCCCCATCACTGGCTTAGCATGTGGGAACATAGTAATTCAATCTTCCAACAAGAGTAGGCTGTAAAACAAGGAATGTGAGTGGGGCAGTGGTCTATAATTTTGTAAAGTTGCTGCATCTCCTCCTGGCATCACAAAATAGTTGAAGAGCACAGTTGCATAGTCCTAAGAAAAGGGGTGGCTGCTTTAAAAGCCTGCAGAGAGGTACTGTGTTTGTATTCTTGAACACTCCAAATTATGTGTTTGGAACTGAATTCAAAGCATGGGTTTGTGGTGTTTTTCTAATTAAACAATATAGCCCTGTCACATGCGGCAAATCAGAAAAAAGTTGCATACTCTCATCCAGAATCATTTATTCTAGAAAGACATCTGAAGTCAATGAAGGGAATCAGCTAGGAGAACAGTCTACTCATTTAGGAATTGTCAGCATCCCTCCATTATATAATTAGGAAAGAAAGACCAAGAGATTCCATGTATTGGAAATCAAAAGTACTTTTACTAATTACAAATGGTTAGCGAGCAGTTGCGAAGCGAAGTCTGTTTAATTAGGCGCGAAAGCAAATGATATATAGAATAGTCCATTCCCCACCCCTTGGGATCATAGCCTCAGGCCAATCATAAGTCCTTCAAGTGTCAGGTGTGAGATAACTTCAAAAGGCATCACGAAGATGGAATGTCGGGGCCGTTGGTCCAGGCGGGAAGCACCCACGCATGCGTAGTCCAACCATCTAGCAATTACTAGAACATTCCTCCAACACATCGAATAACCCCTCCCAAATACCAAACCCTCCCTCCCCGTTTCATGACAGCTGAAGCAGTAGCAAAGCAGAAGCTGACAGGAATATTTTAAGAACTAATGGAACAATTGTTATTAATTTGATTAATTGGTTTTTAATTACTTTTATTTCATTTTATCCCATTTAATTCAGTATGATATATCTATATGTATATATTTATATCTAAAATATCTATCTATCTCCCTCTCCCTACATATACTCACTCTCTGTCTCTGTCTGTCTGTCTGTCTGTCTGTCTCTCTCTCTCTCTCTGTGTGTGTGTGTGTGTGTGTGTGTGTGTATCCTATCTCTATCCATCAATTCTTATTTTCCCCACATTAATTCTGTGACATGGCTGGGCTGCAAGAGAGAATGGCTACAGTCACCTACCTGGCTTCTATTCATGGTCTCTCTAGACTAGCACCTTAACTAAAATGGCTCTCTATTTTAGTAGTATTTATGTGGTTTCTGTTGCTTTTTCTTTTTGTAAGCAGCCAATTACGTATATATTTTAACCATGTTGGTGGTTTATTACTAAGTAGGTAATTGCTTAGTTTCCACATATAAAGTATAGGGTAGGTGCCCCTTCTTTGCCTGCAGACTATTGTTTCTATTTATACCAAAAACCTACCTGTAATATAGGTGAAATATGGACTGAGTATATCACATGTCTACAGGCTTTAAGAGAAAACCATATATGTTGCTAAGCTAATCTCTTTTTTTTTAATTAGGTCGTCATGGCTGCTATTGGCTCCATTACTCACATCTGCAGTTCCACAGCTGATTCTTCCCACAAATTGCCTTAGCCCTGAGGGAACACACATATTTCAATGGATCAGAAACTTGGTTCCAGAATTTGGTATTGCTGGCTCCCACATCAAGGTACTTTCATCGCCAGCCGAATTCTACGAACTTATGAAGGTGATCTCAATATTTTTCTTTTGCATGTTTTGTCACTGGTTTTGTTATACTACATAGCTGATAACCCAGCATTGTCCGGGTATTTATTTATAGGGGCAAAATGTCTGAACCAAACATAATTTCTAATGTTGGATTTGCCCCCTCACAGAGGGAGCCCCCTTGGGGAGTACTGTGAAGCCGTTACCATGTAAACTCATTGCGCTGTATAATAAAAGCTATTTTATGGCAGTACAGTAGAAGCCATTTGAAGGCACAACAGGCTGTATCATAACAGGATCCCCCCCAAAAAGGGTATTAGGGGTGTCTTACCCCCACAGTATTTGTTTCCAGAGAGTAAGTTATCTGTGTACCAAGTTTGGTTGAAATTGCTCAAGGTGTTTCAAAGTTACGCTGGAACATACACAGAGAGAGAGAGAGAGAAAGAGAAAGACAAAGAGAGGGAGAGAGTCATTCACACACACACACACACACACACACACACACACAAACTGTATATATGAGACAGGATTGTTCAATGGTTCTGTTGTGGTTCTAAAAAATCTTTTCAGGCTTATAAGTTAAAGTAATTTTATCTTACCATTCCTTGGTGAATTAGTTACTATATTCAATTCTTAAGACTAAAGAAGAAGAAAAACTAGTGTAAATTTCTTTCAATAAAGTGAGACATGAAAAGTTACAGTCTTGTAGCTCAGTGTTGCTTGTTTTAATGTGTCAGTTATTGCCATCTTTAGGTAGAAAAACCAGTAGCTGGGCAGAGAAAGACTCTTGCTTAAAAATATCGAGCTATTTTTGCCACATGGGTGCTGCTAACTTTATTTATTTAATTTTTTCATTACATTTCAGCATAACATGTTAAAAAATAATAATCCCAAAATTATTTTTCCCCCAGTTTCTATCAAGAAGTAGGTGCTTCTAAGTTTATAAAAGTGGGACTTTTAAAGTATTTTTTAAAATGTGAGTGATTGTATTTAACTTAGTACATTAATACATTAGTACATTGTATATAACTTAGTACATTAACTTAGTACATTAATGGCTTTCAAACATTTTTTTCTTTTTTAGAAGATAATAAACATTATTAAGAATAGAAAACTGTCAGTTTGTATATAATTAAAAGTGATGAAAGAGGATCAACCTATCCAGTATTAGCAGATTTGTCTTTCTTGACCTTCTAGTTGACAAGAGAAATACAGTATACTCACTTGCAACCAAGAAACTTATTCTCAGTCCAGTTGTGAGCAAAAAATGTTTAATATTTTTCCTGGTAAATTCAAGCTTTATTGATACTTATAAAATTAAGTAGTGTTTCCCATAGGAGATGCAAGTAGCCCTTGACGTACAACCATTCTTTTAGCGACTGTTTAAAGTTGCAACGGACTGGAAAAAAGTGACTTACAGTTTTCCACACTTATGACTATTGCCGTATCGCCTTGGTCATGTGATTAAAATGTATTTCTGACGGATGCAGTGTCCTGAAGTCATGTGATCATCTTTTGTGACCTTCTGACAAACAAAATCACTGGGGAAGCCAGATTTACTTAGTAACTGTGTTACCAAGCAAGTGCAGTGATTCACTTAACAACTGGGGCAAGGAAAGTTGTAGAATGGGGCAAACTCACTTAGCATATGTCTTCCTTAGCATCGGAAATTTGGGACTCAATTGTCATCATGCGTCAGGGACTATCTGTACTTGGATGCTTCATTTGATAGACTACAAATCTAAATGTTTTTCTTTTTCAGGGACAGGCAAAGATGGCTAAGCAACGAATCGTTTTAGCTTCGCTATATCTTGGAACAGGCTCTTTGGAACAGGAATTAGTAAGTATCTAAAATGGGGAGGAGGGACTGAAGCCTTTTTACTAAATAGCTAGATAAGAGATGCCTTAGATTTAGTTTTATTTAGGGAGGGGGCAGGAGCTCTGGCTTCAGAACTCTAATTCAGAGATCCACTCTGTTATATTGCTGTATGCGAGTTGTTAATGTAACTGTGATAGGAGAAAAAAAGTTAGATTGATTGCAGAAAATATGATTTCAACAACAGAGTTGTCAATGCCTGAAATGCTCTGCCTGACTCCGTTGTTACATCTTCTAATCCCCACAGCTTCAATCTTAAATTGTCTACGTGGACCTCACCTTATGCCTAAGAAGTCCGTAAAGGGGGCGTGCATAAGCGCACCAGCATGCTTTCTGTCCCTGTCCTACTGTCCCCATCTATTTATATTCATTTCCTTGTTCATGTCCATGTTTATACTTATACCTGTTATCTTGTGCATGTTTGACAAGCTAAATAAACAAATAAATTAGGAAAACAGTGACACTTCCTCTTGGCAAGTTGAAGTTCTGTGTAAATCTGATTTATTTTACGCACACTTCACTTCCCAACATTTAGTATGCTTGAAAGACAGGAAGACAGCCTTGTGCATTTGTGTATGTTTGCAATAGTGGCGAATATCTGTAGCTCGGGTGTAGGATGAGGGTGAAGGTTGACACTAACATCCCCTAAACCCCGCTGAAGATGTTACCTAGCCTGGTAACGAATCATTCAGAAATCAACCCACAAGCTTGGAGAATGAATCTTCACTCCCATTTGTGTATGTTTCCTTCTTGTAGGTGGATTGTATTGAAATAGCTTTGGAAAGCTCATTGAAGGGATGTGAGAATCCCAATTTTAGAGTGTCTATCCTGTTAGACTTCACGAGAGGATCCCGAGGTAAGCATAAATGTTATTCATTGACCAACTCTTTTTACTTAGTTGGAATAGACTGATATGGTTCAGGATCTCTGATATAAGAATTTGGTTTAAATAATTCTGCAAATCAAAGAATTTGGACCTTTATCTGAAATCAATGCTCAAAAAACAACTTCAATTCTTCTGTAGATTTCAAAATATTATCTCTTTAGTTTTATTTTGCAACCAACCATAAAAAACACAAATAATTCTTTTAATTTAAAACCCAGGCAAGATATTCCTGATACTCTTTTTTTACTTACTAAAATGTAAATCTTGCCTATACAATTCTTCCTATTTTATTGAATTGTGCAGAATAATGTTAATTTTCTTGATCTCTGCAGCCTGTTGAGGAGTCTGTATCTGTCAAATTAAGTGTTTTGAAGCATTCCCCAGCTGAGCCAAATTGATAGGAACCTTATCTCTCCCCACTTATGTATTATTAGTCTGCTGGTTTTCCTCAGCTCCTTTTACTGCCTGACATAATCAGGAATATTTTCTTTGTTGTTGTTTCTTTTCTTTTTCTTTTTGTTTCTAATACAAAACAAAACAAATCCAAAATATATCAAAATCCACGTACATTCTTCTTAATCATGTTTTATTTGCTCCTTTGAAACCTTCCTTTAATTTTGATTATTTTCATGGCCACTGGTGCCTCTTCTTTTGCAGCATTTACTATCTAATTCTCCTACTTCCTATTCAGGTCCGAATTTAGATCCATACAGACTTCTGACTCCTTGCTGGTGCATCTTTTTCACCAGACTGTCAGAGCCCCTTCCCCTCAAAGATTTTGTCCGTATGTGGATCAGCTATTGTGAATGACTACAGATTTTGGCCTCACAACTAAATAACCACCGTCTTGCTGATGACCAATTCTTTTATTTTGTTCTAAGAGATATCTCTATTCCTCTTGCATGACTTGCTGCTGATATTTCCTAAGTTTGTGCCTTGAGCAGTTCCCAGAAGACAAGACGTTCGTGACTCAGGTTTTCCATGCAGTGATCTGTGATGTGTCAAAGGAACAGTTCAGTGAATGGCATTGTGCTTCCAAAACGATAGGCTAGTAAGATAGTAATGGAAGTGTCCTGGATGGAAAAATCCAGGAGCTGCTCCTAGACGAAAAGCATGAACTTCGTAGCCTGATAGGCACAACTGCCTTAGCAAAGAAAGAGCAGGCACTACTGTCAAGTAAAACAAACTTCATTTGCAGAAGATGCTGCATGAGAGGTACACAAAACGCTTCGTACTTTTACAGTATTCTGTCTTATCTACATTTTTCTGTTCCCATGATGCAAGTTTTTCTGTTATGTGAAATATACAATAAAGAAGGAGTCACAACTTGCAGCTGAAGGCTGTAAAATATAGAAATGCCTTAAGGCATGGCCTCTGGAGGAGGTGAAGTTAAGATCTTCCTATTAGGTCCATCTTTGGGAAATCAGAAAAAAAAACCTTAATCATATGCTCAACTATTATTCTTGATCACCAGAGATGGAAATGAGCCAAAGCATGTGTGCCTGGTTCAACCACTGTCCACTTAATTCTCTTATTATTAATCCAGAGCAACTAGAGGTGACACAAAATATCTTCTAACATGTGCTTCTAGAGAGGTAAATGGTCATTTTTTATTACTCTGCAGCTGATGAACAACTGGACATATTTAGACATTCTATACATAATAGTTTCCAGCATCTCCTGGTTGTTAAGGTTATCTAATTCTTACAGTGGGTTGGAGCAGATATTCTGTATTACTGTGATCCCATCCAGTCTGTTTTCCTCCCCCTAAGGCCAGAAGAATTCTCGAACCATGCTGCTTCCACTCCTGAGGCGATTTCCAGATAAGGTCCGTGTCTCCCTCTTCCACACTCCTAATCTACGTGGTCTTCTCAGATATCTAATTCCTGAGCGTTTTAATGAGACCATCGGGTTGCAGCATATCAAAGTCTATCTCTTTGACGATAATGTGATCTTGAGTGGGTGAGTTCCTCTTTATAAGGAAATAGCATTGGGTTAGGAAGAATTTGGTGATTTCCAGTAAAGAAGAAAAGAAAGAAAGAAATCAATGAAGCCAGATCATAATAAGGATCGTTCTGAAAATTCTGGAATCTGTGTCATAGCTCTGTTCTGTACTTTCCCATTTTTGGACTGTTTCTAGTCTTAAGTGATTCTGAATAAGCATTCTACAATTCATTTGCCTTTAACCAAAGTTTTAATGGGGAAATGGATCAGGAAGACAATATTAGTGTTCATGTATTGATTAATCTTATGTGCCTTCCTGTCTATTGTTTTTTCAACTGTCAAATGTATGTGAGTTGAATATGATTTATATACTATCATTTGGCATTCTTAACTGCCTCCTATTTCCTCACTCCAGAGCCAATTTAAGTGACTCTTACTTCAGCAATCGGCAAGACCGTTACGTGTTCCTGCAAGGCTCACCAGAGATTGCAGATTTCTTCACTGAGCTAGTAAATGCAGTTGGGGATGTATCTTTACAGTTACAGCAGGATGACACAGTCAAAATCATAGATGGGATGATCCATCCTTACAAAGGTAGGATGGCCATTTATTTCTCACTTTATTTTCTACATTGCTATAAATTTAGATTTTTGGGAGGTCTTTAGCAAGGAATTCATTACGTATACAGGTAGTCCTTGACTTACAACCACCATTGAGCCCAAAATTTCTGTTGTTAAGTGAGACATTTGTTAAGTGACTTTTGCCCCATTTTACAACCATTCTTGCCACCACTGTTAAGTAAATCACTGCAGTTACTAAGTTAATAACCTGGTTATTAAGTGAATCTGGCTTCCCCATTAACTTTGCTTGTCAATAGGTCGCAAAAGGGGATCACATGACCTTGTGACACAGCAACGGTCATAAATGTGAACTAGTTGCCAAGCATCTGAATTTTGTTCATCTGATCATGGGGATGCTGCAAAGGTTGTAACTGTGAAAAACTGTTATAAATTTGAACGATCACTAAATGAACTGTTGTAAGTCAAGCAATACACACACACACACAAACACACACACGTGTGTGTGTGTGTGTGTGTGTGTGTGTGTGTTCCAGCGTAACTTTAAAACGCCTTGAGCAATTTCAACCAGACTTTGGTACACAGATGACTGACTAGATAGATAGATGGAGAGATTTGTATCTTACCAGAATTTATTTGAGCTTTCTTGCCAATGATATAATATAAATTATATAAATTATAATTATAATATATTAATATAATATGTAGTTGAAATAATCATTATGATGTTTAACTATATCTATATAATTAATTAGAATATGTTTAAAAACTAAGCACAGTACAAAAACTGAATTAACTAAAACTAATATTAATTCAAAAATACAAAATAGACACATGAAACCCTAGGCACTTGTAATTCTAAGGAAGTAGTAGAATCCCGACAGGTCACTACGTAAAAAGAATGTATAAATTAGGCCCTATAAAATTGAGTTAGGTTATATAATTTATTAAATCAAATAGAATTAAACAGTGGTCAACATAGATGTCAGAAAGGCCTAATACCAATACCAATCCAGACTACCTTCTGTTAATGCATTCCAGATACCCGTATCCTGGGGGTTCATAAGGATCTCTGAAAGCAGAGCTAGGAAAGCACTGCCAGGCCCAGTAAACCCTGTTGATCTTCTTTTATATTCCTAAGGATGGAGTTGGAAAGTGATTTTTCTGTAAAGTTAAAGCTCCTTTCTAATCAGCATTTAGCTTGATCCCCGGAGAGACACTTTTCCATGGAGATTCTTTTGTGACAGGAGAAGTATTCTGGTTTAGGTAGTAGGAATTTCTCTGCTAACCGTGATTACTGGGATTACAGATACAATTGCCAATTGATACACTTTAGGGCTGCAACCTTTGAGACAGGAGGCGCAACGATGGAAGGAATTTATCCACAGGTGGCATTAAATTTTATGATGATGACTAAACAGAAGGAACTCTGGATGGCAAACAAGAATAAAAACCCACAAAACAATTTAAACAGAAAACCATTTAAAACAGTGCTGAGTCCACAATAAAATTTTGCATTCATCTTTTGTAGCCAGGGGCTTTGGCTAAGCTGACTTGGTTCTGTAGATTGTGAGACTAAAGCTAAACATTCTAATGATTCCCATGCTAGTAAATAATTCGAGTGACTTTGTGGTGATTCCTGAATGTGAAGAAGCGAAGAACTCCAAGCACTGCTATATGTGTGTTTCAAAATCTCTACGTGAATGCTCGTATGGTGGATGCTATTTGTTCTCACTAAAATATTTTTTTTGTTTGTGTCTGGGGAATAGTCTTTCTTTGTTACAATCTGGAAAGCTAATTTTTAATGCAGAGCATAAGTCACTGGGTGTCGCTTTCCCTTGGGAGGTATTTTCCAAGCAATACCAATTGTTGAGAGCTCTTTCCGGCAAGTCAGTTGCTGTGATTTCTAGATCAGGTAACAAAAGCAAATACTCTGGGAGTAGGTAAAGGGGGACTGGACTGCCCTTCGACGTTTGTTATGTTGATGAGCATAAACTGAATTGTGCTCAAATAGGCACAGAAGAATGTACCTGACATGCACTTTAGCTGACAATTCCTTAACAGTAGTAAATTCTTGTCTCATTTCCATTTCATTTTGTTATATTTTTTTAAAATCACAGGTTCCATTTTTTTATTATTTATACATAGTAAATTATGTTCATTAAATGGAAGAGGCATGTAGCATGAATGTTACTTTAGTAGTTTTTCCAGTTTGGGGTATTTATGTAGCTTACATTTTTATTTGTTGTGTGATTTATCTATTGTGCATCGCCCAGAGTTCCTTTTGGTGAGATGCCAAATTAGGTAGGTAGGTAGGTGATAGATAATAAGATAAGATAAGATAGATAGATGATGATGATGATAGATAGATAGATAGATAGATAGATAGATAGATAGATGATAGATAGATGATAGATAGATGATAGATAGATGATAGATAGATGATAGATAGATGATAGATAGATGATAGATAGATGATAGATAGATGATAGATGATAGATAGATAAAATAGGCAGGCAAATTCTTTGTGTTAAACCTTTGGGAAGAAAAACCTTTAATCAGGTGCTGAAAGGGTGTCACATAGGGGCCCCTTTTATTTTCACCACCTGAAAGAAAGGAAGTCAAGAGTCTCTGCAAGAGATCTGAGATGACTTGGATAAGGCTAAATTGTTTCATCTGGTCCTGATTGTCAAAACTTGGGAAATGAGTCATGTCAGGGCAGGAAGAAGACATTCTTCCCAATATGTCCCATATGCCTCAGTTACTCATGCCTCTGCTTTCATCTCTAATCCACTTATTCCTTTGCAAACTAGCGCCTGACAAAAGTTAATTGAGTAAATCCTCAATTCTTCATTTGAGAACCAGATTTCATTCCCATATCATTATTATATCCCATTGCCATTAGTAACTCAGTAGATACAATTGAAAGCCAATCCAACAAGCAAAAAGTGTTACAGAAAGTGTGTATTGGTGGCAGGTTTGGCTCTGTCCTGAGTCCAAAGAACATGCTTTTAAAAGAGCATTAGGGATTTCTTTAGGCTTAAGTGCAACAAGTAGAAGCTGCAGCCAGGGGGCTTTTCCCAGTTCTATTTGTTATGTCAGTTATCTTTTCCTGGTCTTAAATAATGCCATTATCACCACACACAGACACCCAAGCATCCACCTTCTGTTGTTCTACACCAGGGTCTTGGAAGGGGCTATTTCAGCTGGACCTTTGGTTCACAAACAAACAGTTACAAATTGCTCCATGATATATCTAGAAACCCCCTTAAGTGCAATTCCTCCTGGTTTAAGCACCACCGTTTTAGGTTAATTTGACTTCCAAAATTCCTGGCCTGCAGGAAGTAACCACCTACTATTCTGATCTCTTTGATAGATCTTATATTTCATTAAATCATACATTTATCTTCTCAGGAGACAAGAGGGCCTATTATGAGATGGCAAATAAGAAAGTGATGGAAGTGATCAATTCTGCCAGGATCAAACAAGAACAATTTCACACTCGGACTTTCCATAGCAACAATACAGAAGGAGAAATCTCATCCGGTGATACAAAGGCAATTGGTGATGGGCAGTCAGAACCAGATACATGGATTTATCCATTAATACAGATGAAGCCGTTTGGGATTCGGATAGATGAGACAGTCACAAATACTCTCCTTATGGAAGCAGAGCAGGGTGCCAGCATATATCTCACCACAGGTTATTTCAACCTCACAAAAACATATATAGACCTGATTCTAGGCACCCGGGCAAAATTCCAGATTTTACTAGCCTCACCGGAGGTGAATGGGTTTTTTGGAGCCAAAGGGGTGGCAGGTGCCATCCCTGCTGCCTACGTTTACATTGAACAGCAATTCTTCAGCAAGGTGTGTGGCCTGGGTCAGGAAGAGAGAGTCCAGTTGCAGGAATATTCAAGGAGCGGATGGACTTTCCACGCCAAAGGTGAGACATTTTAGGCAAAGGACTTTTGCTTATTCATTGAAGTGGTTGAACGTTTTTTAAATCAACGAGTTAGACTTAATTCTGTCTTAAACATCTTTCTGCATCTGCTCTGGAGAATAGTCCTTGGATAATTTTCATGCTAGGTTCTTGTCTGGAAATCCAGCTGATGAATTGATTATGAATTGTAGGTTTAAAAAGGCTAGGAAAAGGCCAGAGTCATATAATGTATTTTTGTTAATTTTTTTATCCTGTATTTATTACTTTGTAAGTAACTCAAGGCAACATACATCATACTCCTTCCTCCTCCTGGTTTCCACACAACAACAGCCTTGTGAGGCGGGGTTATATGATACATTTCCAAGATGCCTCTCTAAGGGTAGAGATTAGCAAAGGATTTCAAGTTGGACCTTCAAACCACAGGGGCAGATGTAAATACTGTTCCTGAACTAATCAGTGGCAGCAAAACCACTGTGCCATATTGTTGATAATCAGTTTATCTTGATAATTCTATATTTAGGTCAGGAATATGACATATTGGAACCAAACATTAGTGAAACTACAGCAGTATTTGTTTGTTTGTTTATTGCATTTATATACCACTGGGACTCTCAGTGTCTTACATAGAAAAAAAAGCTTAAAATCAATTCAGTAGAAAAGATGAAAACACGGCAGCAATACAACAAGACAGAGGAAGAACATTAAAAAAAAAGATGGCCACATCAAAATCAAAAGTATTTCTCCGTATAAGAAAGACAGTAGAAAATAAGAACTATATAGTACTAGATTTGGGAAGAAGATGTATGGGAATTGTTAACTACATTACTGACCTTGCAATCTGCTACAATTTCTTCATTTCCCGTTACTGTGATGTGGCCAGTTGGGAAAGCGGGAAATTGTGTTACCATGTAAGAAAGTAGTGGCTGAATGGGATCTAAAGGCCAGTTGGGGCATCTGACAAATAACAATCTGGGTACTGAACTGAATTTGCCAATTTTCCAGTAACGTTTAAGAATGATGTATGCCTGAAGGGAAAAATCCTCCCATTAATGAAACAGTCCCGTCTTTCCTGTGTTCTGAGAAATGAGGCTGAAATCAGATCCATTTTGGGAAAAAGACAATGGATTCCTGCATTTTTACTAGCTAGCCTTGATTTAAAAATTTATCTGCGAAAGATGTGGTATGCAGAATGGAATTCAAGATTAAGCAGGGTGAGATTGTGATATGCCAGGGAGAGGAAATGGATGCCCAAAACATAAGTGGAAGTTAAGTGTCCCAGCTGTGATAAAGCCACAATTTTAGTGGAAACCATAAGATCTCAGAATCTCTAAACAGTTGGAAAAATGTAGTAATTTTCATAGTCTTTATTTGAAAGCAACCAAATTTGAATTTCTCAAATTTGGATATTTTGCATGTCCTGGCAAGTTGAGGCGCCTGAAATTTCCATTCAGTCGTACATTGCCATACTATGGCATCCATTGTTTAGCCCTTGGAAGAGAAGCTGCTGCCAGAAATAATTAGTATTCCCCATGCAAAATCCAAGTTCTCGCTTGCATCAGTCCACTTTTTATTGCCCTTAGGAACTTCTTGGTCACTTACTGTATACATTAGATTAGAGTAAACTGGGCAGCCTTCTCTTGTTACCTTGAGCAAGTCCCAAAGTTCACGTCCTAACAGGCCGTTGTACTCCAGGGTTCTAGGCTTTTATTTGTCTGTGTTTGTGGCGGTTAATCATTATGGGAATGCTGATATCTTCCCAACCTCCTTCCTGCAGAGCTTCTGGGAAGAGGCTTGGAGGTTGGGTGTGGGGGATGGCTGCTGAGCAAGCTCTTTTCTCTTAAGAAAACATACTCATGCTCCCGCTCAGCCAAAATCAGGAAAAAGAGGAAGGGATGGGATTGTGTGGGTAACCAAGAGCACTGCTTATGCATTCTTTTAAGATTTCCCCTGTCAGCAACCCTTTGAAAGGGGATGGCCTCAGAATGGCTGATCTTCTGTCTTACTGGCAGTGGGCTCCGATATTGCAAACCTCTTTAGAAATAGGAGGACTAGTGGGGTGGAGGAAACAATTTTAGGAGGATGACTTTGGTTAGTTTCTCAATGCTGTGAAATGTTTTCCCCCTGATTTTTTTTTTTAATTCTCCAAAGCCTTCATACTTTTGTCATTCGACTACACATGACATGGCTTTCCTCATTTTATGATTCAGTGTTTCTCCCAGGAGATGTGAAATACACACTATACTTTAAAAACTGTGGATTCTGCAGTAGCTTAGAATAATGTCATGGGCATTCTGTAACTGGCTTTGACTGAGCAATGGCAATGTCTACACAAAGCAGAAAAATTGCAAGTGCAGTTGCCATACAAAGTCACAATCCCATGTGTTTCTTGTTGCTGCAAACTTAAAGAAGAATTTCTCACTCTTGATACGTTCCATCTTGTGTGCTGGCCAGAGTTTTAGGTAAGATGTGTCAGCTTAAAAAAACTTCCAAGCACTGTTTAACAGTTACGACTACCAAGAATTCATCCACTTACCAAACCAAGTTGTGTAAGAGGCAGTAAATCCTCACTAGTTTGGGAAAGCACATTTAAGATTCCTGTCTTGGAATCTGGCTGTGGAGGAAGGGATGAGATTAGATGAAGAGGCTTGAGGTAAATAAAGTTGTAAGCACCTCTTAGGAGAAGGCAAGTGTGTTCTTGCAGGGAAAATGGTTTGCTCTCTGTTATGCAACTGGGGGCAAAGTATCCCTTGTGCTGAGGTAAATCTCCTCTACTGCGATTGAGTGACAATTGAGACATTCTTTATATTTCCCTCTGGAAAGGTGAGTCATGACATGAGCAAAAACAGGTTGGTAAAAGTCCCAAGATCAATCCCCTCCTACAGTAGGCAGTCAGTCTCCTGCTTTTTGGCTTCCAATTCTGCACTTGGTCCCTATGATCAAAAGCATCATTGGGGTCTTTTCTGTCAGATTCCAGTGGACTAGCAGGCGGCCCTTTCCCTCACTTCTGCTGGGTTGCATTGTAGGTTGTGCTCAGAGCTATCAGTTAGAGCAACTGGACAACCCAGCTCCTCGTTTGCCAGGGAACCATTGATATGTAGTGAGGATAGAAGAATATGGAATATTTAGAATGATGGAAAATAATGTGTGGCTCAACTGAGTGTGTCTGGGTGACTAATTTTATTTCAAGTATAAGAAAACAAAAGCAGAAATATAAAGGAAATTGCTAACTTGGAAGGGCTTATTTCCAACCTAGCAGTTCGAAAGCATGTAAAATGCAAGTAGAAAAATAGGAGCTACATTTGGTGGGAAGGTAACAGCGTTCCAAGCGCCTTCAGCGTTTAGTCATGCCGGCCACATGACCACAGAGACGTCTTTGGAGAGCACTGGTTCTTCGGCTTTGAAACAAAGATGAGCACTGCTCCCTAGAGTCAGGAACGACTAGCACATATGTGTGAGGGGAACCTTTACCTTTAACTTGGGAAGGAAGAATCCTATAATTAATTTTCTTATATTTTTAACAGCACTTTAACAGAAAAAGCATGGATGTTTTAAACTCCAAGTTTTAGGAGCATAATTAATTCATTAGATGTTACTGCACTGCAGGTTCTTCAAACGCAACTTGTAAGGGTGTGTTTTCTTTGGCAGTCTACTACTTGCATGAAAACTGCAATACTGTACTCACCTCATTAATGGCATCAGGAATAATTTTCAAAACTTGTAAGTGTTACATCTCACAGGTGAAGTGTGACCCTCACAGCTCCTTCAGGTTGTACCACCTAGCCCCAATTGCAAAATTGTCACTCTTCAGCAGCCCATCCCCCATTCCCTTTCAAAAATTAAAAAGAAGGGGCAAATGAATCCCCCATGAGTAAAGTTACTAGCCCTTTCTGCTCTGGTCTCATTTAGTTGCTGTGATATGAATTAGATCCCAGGCTGCAGGGAAGCCTTGTGATTGCATGTGTATGTTTGGGAGTTTGGGGTAGTTATTACAGGTGTTTTTGG
Source organism: Thamnophis sirtalis (assembly GCF_051295495.1). Taxonomy (NCBI): domain Eukaryota; kingdom Metazoa; phylum Chordata; class Lepidosauria; order Squamata; family Natricidae; genus Thamnophis; species Thamnophis sirtalis. The sequence continues at coordinate 130,392,620 of NW_028261383.1, forward strand.
AATATTGCTTTAGTTTTTTTGTATGTAAAGAGGAAGAGATTAGAAAATAGGAAACCATGCAAAATGGGTGTGTGCCACTTTTGTCCTGGCAGATGTGACTGTGTGATGAAAAGGTAACTGCCGGATGGAAGCTCAATTTCCCAAAAGAGACATCAAAACTGTTGGTTGCTCATTATTTTAGCTGAAAGTATATAGTATCTGTATTAAAGCATATCTTATGTAATCATGGCATATTTTAAAGATACAATGAAGGTTGGCTTGTTTATCAAAAAAAAAAGCCTTATTTACCAGAATGAAGATTAGAATTAGAAATACAGGGATAAATTTGTTTTGGATTCTACAATGGCTTCTATCATAATGCGGCATCTACCCTGTTTCCCCAAAAATAAAACCTCCCCCGGATAATAAGCCCAATTGGGCTTTTGAGCACAGGCGCTAAAATAAGCCCTCCCCTGAAAATAAGCCATTCCCTAAAATATTTAAACACATGCGCAGCCATTCCCCGCCATTTCCCTGGGGGGGTGGCATGCCCCACGTGCCCTGCATGCACCTGCCATCCATGCAGAACAGCCTTATGAAGGCTGCTCTCCCAAACCCAAGCTACCACGCCCCTTCTTTTAGTAGCATCCACAAAAAGAATGGCAAGAGTGTGCTTATTGAGGGGAGTCAAAAGACTCTGTCTTATTTTCGGGGAAACATAGTAGTAGTAATAAGGAGTTTTATTTAAATGTTTTTCCCAATGGGAAAATGTTCTCCGAATGCGAGTTGTATTGCTATATTGTTTGTGTTGTGAATTACACAAATAAAATACCATGTTAGAAATACTGTTGGGACATTCCTGCTGCTTGCTTCAGTTGGGGAAGAGCTTGGCAAGTAGGTGTTGCTGTAGGTTTGATTGCTAAGAGCTGTTCACTCTTGAAATAAATGAACTTAATTTTATCTATGCATGTGGAAGCCACACTATATAATTTCTTAAGGGAAGCCTTTTCAAACTTTCAAACTTTAATGGTATTTCACCTTCCTCCCCAGATCCCAAATTAATTTTTCAGTTATGATTACTATTAGCCGTTTATGACTTTTTATTGATGTTGATATCATTGTAAAAAACCAAGCAAAGTATCATGGGGGGAGTTAGGATAGGTGTAGCCTATATCTGGTAGGTCAATACAGTTTTTATTTATTCATTGTACTCTGCAGGAGTTCAAGTTGGTACAGTTTTCCCCGCCCATTTATCCTAATAACATTAAAGGAGCCCTTGTTTTAGTTTCTTATTAAAAATTGCTAAAACAGCCTCAATTCCGGCATGTTCTTGCCGTCTTCGTTGTAATTATTTATTTTCAAATGCGGTAAGTATAATATTGGGGCCTGGGTTATTAGTTAGACTTGCGACAGCTGGAATGTAGCAATGGAAATTAGAACATGGTCTGAGCCATGTGGCGATTGCATTGTGCAAGCTGAAGGAGGCTAATTCTCGTATAACTTGGATGACAATCTCTGGCGGGAAGCGTCCCTATTTCCTGGTTGCTCACTTTTAATGATTTACACTGCTGGTAAACCTAACAAAACGTTCAGTGTGCTTTTGTTACAGTGCCTTTGGACAACAAAGAATTGTTTGGAGCACCTAACAGCTACCCTGGTCACTTCCTCTGTCTGCCATATTTCCTTTCTATGTTTCCTTGCAGGCCTCTGGTTGTACCTAGCAGGAAGCTGCCTGCCCTGCTTCACTTTGATTGGCTCTCCTAATTTCGGGTACAGGTCAGTCCATCGTGACCTGGAAGCACAGATTGCGATAGTGACAGAAAACAAAGCCCTACAGCAGCAGTTCCATCAGGTTTGTAGCAACATGGACTCTTGTTTTTTTGAGCACTGGGCCTACTTCATAGGGCTGAGGGTTTGGGTGCGACAGGAGGGTTTTTAAAAAAATAAATAAAAAATCAGTAATTGAGAATCGACAAAGGGCTTTTTAAAAAAATGACTTTTCACTAAAGATCCACTACCTTAATTAGTTGAATGCTGAAAGAATTCTGAATAAGAAGCTGACCCAGGAATTTGAAGAGAGCATGAGAAAAATGTGAAAGTACGTTATTCTGGTTGTAAATTAATTCCTCTGTCTTTCTCTGAAGCGGTTCTCCCATCTGGGGGGTTGTTGCGGGAAAATGTAGCAACTCTTCACTTCCCAAGCAAAATCTGTAGAAACTGTTTCCAGTAGCTCCCAGTGTTTAGATAACTCATAAGCCTTGTTAATTCTATTATGAGATAAAATTCCTGTCTCTCCCTGGCTTTCTTCCCACAAATCAAGGGTGGGCTGTAGTCTTGCTTCTACAACAAGTAAATATTTCGTGCAGTGCTGCCCTTGTAAATTGTTTCATCTAGACTTGCTTAATAAAACGATGATTGTTCTGAGCTCATAGAATTAATCTTTTGAATATTGCAAATGCACTTTAAACTGTTCTTTTATTCCCCTTGAGAACCAGAACTATATAAATATTCAGTGTTTAGTCAGTTAAGATGTACCCAGTTTCTTTGGAATTGAATCCCAGAAATAATGCACATCGAGGCTGCATATTTTGTTTTACTAGTAGCAACTTGTAGTCAGAACTGAACTTTCCCCTGACCCCATGTTATTTACTTATATCAGACATTTCAAGGAAATGTCTTTTGATCGTTTGATCTCATTTTGTAGAAATCAGAAGCAGTGGAACTACTGTATCTTTGGCTAAATGTTTGATATCTGTAAAACGTTAAAAAAAAGGCAGCCTTGCTATATGCCTTCCTTATTTCTGTGGCATCTGTGAACAATTTGGGAAGGAAGAGATGCTTTTACTTTGTGTGCAACACTTCAGAAATATAGGAAGTGGCAGGAATTGCACTTTGGGAAGAGGGAAAGGGAAGTTGATGTAGTTCATGCCACCACACACCACAATTTTTGAAATCTTTTGTGACAAGGAAAAAAGACTTTGCCATTTGCCTAATTTAGTTCGTTTTGTTAGAGGTTGAACTTGATCCTCCTTTAATTTATCTTATTTTTGTATGCCTTAATCCAGTGATGGTTAATCTTTTTGGTGCTAAGCGCCCAAAGTGCGCCCGTACATGTGCGAATGCAAGCGTTCTTGCCTTAATTCCCAAAATGCAATGCAAGCGGTTCCTGGATTCACTGGCAACCAGAACCTCTCAATTGCCTTCATAAGTTGACACAGTGATATGACGGTGCACTTTATGACCACGGCCTTTAGAGAGGGAGTTGCCATTCCTAAATACTGTAGTTAAGCAAGCACCACCTGTACGTCTTCTAGATAGCTCTATGGCAGTGATGGCTAACCTTTTCGTCATCACCTGCCAAAAGCCCACATCCATAATGCAATGCAATGCATGTGTGCCCCCCTTGCACCCCGCCCCCATGGACATGACCCCCCCACTTGCACCCTGCCCCCCACACATATGCCCCCATGCCCCGTTTTGGCTTCCAGGTTGGTGCAGGAGGCCTTCCAGGCCCAAAATGGGCTGCCCCCCCACGCACCCTGCTTTGGGCCTGGAAGGCCTCCTGCACCAACCTGGAAGCAAAAATGGGGCACGGGGGTGCTGCATGACACTCCAAAATGCAATGCAAGCCCCCCCACATATGCACTTTGCCCCCCCCCCCCGCTCATGCATGGCAGAGATCCGAAGACCAGCTGGCTAGCGGGAGGCTGGGCTGGGACGACGGCTGGCATGCCTGCAGAGAGGGCTCTGCATGCCATCTGTAGCACGTGTGCCATAGGTTCGCCATCATAGCTCTAGGAGAAGCTATAGTTATCATTTTTTATTTAGTTTACTTTTCCGAATTTCTTTTTGAAAGTCAATGTCTGTCCTGTGGTCATTCTGGTGGATCCAAGCAGGAGAGATGAAATGAATATTTCCTTAAACCTTTTGAAAAGCTTTCTTTTTTTCCTATATGGCTTATTCCTCGGCCTTTTTTGTATGCTCTAATAGATGATGAACCTCAGAATGGAGCAGTCACATGGGGCAGCACCCTCTGTGAAGGCTGTTCTTCCTGTCTGTAATGGTTTTCTTGCTCTCAGACCAGAACCTTCAATTAGCCCCCCCTTAGGATTTTTCTCACTGCATTCTATTGAGCTGCAATTATTATGTAAAATTAGAAGCCATATTGTGGAGTGTTCTTCAGATCAGTTGGGCAGATGGAAAAGTATTAAATGGGATCCGTTTATTCCCCCCCCCCCCAAAAAAAAACCCTGGTCTTATTAAACCTCAGTGGGATCTACAGTGTAGGGAAAAGGAAAGAAAAAAGAGCATAGCAATGCTGTTTGCATAGGTGGTGTGGGCTGCATAGGCTTAGCGGGCGTTAAAGATATTTTAAGAATTGAGAATAGAAATGTGTAGCTTGGTTGAAGGTGGGCAGGAGTCTCATAATGATATCATAGCTCTTTACGTATAGTTGTCTGTTTTATTAATTCAGATGAAATATTCATGTGTTGTAAACACCATTTTCAAATGCCATGTGTATGCTTTTGTAATAGAAACATTCACTTTTCCTTCCAGCTGTACTGTTTGTACTTTTAAAGAGCTTAACATTTCTGGGAACCACATTGAAACCTTGACGGCACATTAGTTTTTGAATGGAGCCTTGGATTTTTCTAAAGAGAAATGAGCAACCCAGTCTCTGGAGATCAAAGCTGGGTTTCCTTTTGGGACAATTATAGCTCAGGGCTTGGCTGTGTTACGGGAAAAAGAATAACCATAGAGCCAATCTTGCAGTGCTTTCCTCTTTGTATGTTTGTATACACATGTGGGTTGGGTTCTGTGTTTGCAATTACTTGAGGTTTGGCTCAATCAGCATCTAAGATGCCAAATTCTGGAAAGATTGTACAGAATTCTGATCACATTTGCTGGATGAAATACCAGGATTCTGGTCAGACTGATTTTGATTTAAAACAGTTAAGCTAGACAGTGATGGTAGTAGACTCTTATTAGTTCTTGAGCAGCAGTGGTGGACTACAGATCAGGAGGTACTAATTAGAGCAAATGTTGAAATTCAGGTTGTAATTTTCTTACTCTAGGAGCAGGAGCAACTTTATTCCCGTTCTGGTACAGTGTCTTCTTCAACGTTTGATCAGCCAAGCCGTTATGTCAAGCTGTGGGTAAAGATGTTGACACCTCTGATTAAGAACTTCTTCTGAAATAAGGAGAGACAGATCGTCTTGGTGAGTATGATATGAGGCTTTTTATAGCTTCCTCTTATTGGGAAGCACTTCAGTTAACAGGAAATGCGTAGGGGCTGATTTCATTTTAAGGTACTTCTACAATGTGTAATGTTCTTGAACATTATGCAGTCTTGAGTTCTTGGTGTCAACTCTCACAGTCATAGGTCAGATTTCTTCTGGGAAATGTTTAAAAGCTATATGTAAAATAACTGGATCTCTCTACAACTTTAAATTCAATTGTGGAACACTATTTTGATTTTTAAGAATTCTGAGTCTGTAAGGGTACAAAATATATCAAAATTATGTTAATTTTGAATGTGCCCTGTTCTTTTGAGTAAAAATATATTTATGTTAAGAAAAGTTACAAATACATTTCTGTACATTTCCATCTTATTTAAACAAAAATAAGCCTTTTAAACGGAGAGACCTTTTTCAAAGAGTAAGGTAGCAACTCAGCTTTATTAAAGTAGAAATATGCTGGAACAGTGAGACATATTTTTAGCCAACTATCTCAGAGCAAAACATAGAACTAAATTTTGCCTTCTCCTCTGGAACTTTCCTTTCACTTATTTTAAATTTCCTTTCACTTATTTCATTTTGGTGCACAATAATGTATTTTAATAATTATCAGCTATTGATTTTCTGTCATAAATATATATGGCCACAAATAAAGAAATTTGTTTTGATTTTTGTTGTTTCCGCAGTGAGAAAACTTCTCCCCAGAAATTCAAAATTAAAATAAGGACTCGTGAAAGGACAGGGAAGCGTAAAATTCTGTATTGTTGAGGGTAAACAGACATACAGTAGGCTTATCTAAGAATGAATCTACTGGGTAGGGGCACCCAAGAGTCAGCCCTCTTCTTTCAATAGAAGAATGCCTGGAAGACTTAAATTTTGGGAGGAGACATTGCTCATAAAGACTTAACTAATGGTGAGCCTCAAGGCCTATTACTCATTTGTGAAACTGAGCATATTTAAGAACTACACAAGTTGGTTTCAACCCAACATGAAAATAGATTTAATTGCTGGGCCTGTTCCTTTTCATATGGCTAGAAATTAGTCATAAAAGAACCTGAACATTTCCCTTCAGGAAAAGAAAAGGCTGTCCATAATCTGTTTCAGAGAAAAAGAAAGCTCAGAGGATTATATGGATCTTCTGTTTAGTAATTAATATCACTACATAAATGTGTGTTCTCATATAATCCAAATGTTATTTTACCTATCTGAGAATTTTATTTTGGGTTTGGTAACTATGAGGAGATATAAAAGGAATCGAATACCTGTTTCTTAGATACTAGAAGTCTTAGACAACATTTACATTGGGCTTTTGAGATTTTTTATATTGTTTAAATATTTTTAGATATGTATTTTCTAATTTGTAAGAAGACTATTTTTTAATAAAAGAGGTGTTCTATGATAGTTAAATACCGCACCCATCATCTGTTGTGTGCTTCTTTAGAACAGTATAGGATAGCCAGAGATAGCACAAATCTAATTCTGTTGTACCCTTGAGTAGGTACCTAGGTTCTGAGGAATCAAAAGAATTTTGGTAGCACCGAATTAACAAATTTGTTAGCTGGAAAAAGTGCTGCCACATTTCTTCTGGTATTTTGGTTCGATAGACTCCATAGACATTTTCTGCAGCACTTACAATAAGAAACACTAGATTCCAAGAAACTAATTTTTGGATTTTAAGTAATTTTAATATACTAATCTATTAGTCATATCAAATAATCCCTCCCCCTGGGTATGTAAATAGTGTAAGGGAGGGAAATTTGTAGCTCTCTAGATGTTCCTGAGCGCTGTCCAGACAGCATAGCTATTCAGAAATAATGTGAGTGGGACTATAAGAATAGCTGGTGGATTGCAGTTTGCAGCTTCTGGCTACAATTTTCTTTAGAAAGCAAAATAATGTAGTAAGAATATTACACTTGGAGTGGGGCCTCAGAGGGAATAAAGTGGCTGGGAAATGATGCAAAAAATTAGGAGCCAACAAAAGAGAGTTTGGACGTTGTCGTCAAAACACCTCACTTCTGAAGAGTAGAAAAAATTATTCCTAGTACTTGCTATTGATAAGCCCTTCATCCACAAACTTAAGGAGGAGAAAAAGTCCTTGATGTGACTGTAATTCAGGGCAGGGGCAGGGGTGTCAAATTCGTGTTGCCACGTGACATATCATGACTTTCCCCCCTTTCACTAAACCAAGTGTGGGCATGGCCAGTGCGTGACGCATCCAGCCCGCAAGGCCACAAGTTTGACAGCCCTGCTGTAGGAGATTTCATTAAAGCACCATGTTAGTCGGCTAGAAATAGATTTTGAGGAGAAAATTCACGGTTTTGGTCTTAAATGGCTTTAGCAAGGTTGGATTGGCAGTTGGGGAAAGAGTATAGGGTTGTACCCTTTTCAGTTTCTCTCTGAAGTGCTATTTGTTTTGTTTCCCTTTTGCATAAGCAAAGTTCATGCCGTTTCCTTCTTGTAATTCAAAGGAGCTGAAGAACCTCCCCTGCTGCTGACTTAAGAATGCATCTAGACTTATTTGTAATATGTTCTGGTCAACCAAGTTCCTCTGTTGTTTCATTCCAACCATGGTAGATTTTAAAAAGAATAATAGTAAAATAGCAATAGCAATAGCAGTTGACTTATATACTGCTTCATAGGCCTTTCAGGCCTCTCTAAGCGGTTTACAGAGAGTCAGCATATTGCCCCCAACAATCTGGGTCCTCATTTTACCCACCTCGGAAGGATGGAAGGCTGAGTCAACCCTGAGCCGGTGAGATTTGAACCGCTGAACTGCTGATCTAGCAGTAGCCTGCAGTGCTGCATTTAACCACTGCGCCACCTTGGCTCTAAAATGTACTTTGTGAACACAGAGTGGGTCCTAATTTTCCTTGCTTTGGCTTCTGATGCTAAGAGCAAAACAGAAGAAGAAAAGACTGTGACCAAGTTGCTACGAGGAAAAAAGAATCAATAGATAATTATTTTGTTAGAGAGTGGGAATTATAATTTTACTATGCTGTTAATACCATTTTAAATGTTGGAAGTACATTAAAAATTGCCTTTAAACAAAAATCTGCTTTGAAAACTGATGCATGCTCCGAATTGCCAAGGAAGCAAGATTTAATTTTCACACAGAGAACTGCAGGCCTTCTACTGTTTGAGTTAATAGCCCTGCATAATTCTTCAGACAATTCTTTTCAATTGCTGAATGGAAAAAAAAATAGAATGAGTTTACAAGCAGTCCTGCGATAGTCTTGCTCCTTAATAATGTTTGACTGTAATGTGTGAAGCTAATTTGTGAACTGCTGAGGAGTGGAAATTCTTTTCATCTGATATGGGATCATTCACCCCATTGCATCAATGTGCTTTCGTCCTCTCCTTGGTGACAGATCCTGAAATACAGTGGTCCTTTACTCTGCCTCAGGCACAAGACTTGCGGTGTTGCTGCCCTCACGTGGGCAGCCACTGCTGCTGTTCAGCGTAAGGCAGTGCATTCCTCTCTTGGTGTGACTGGATGAGGCAGAGTGGGGGAAGGAAGAGAGCAAAACATTAGTGCAGGCCTTATCCTTAGCTTCCCTCATTTGCTTGCTTTTTTCTCAGCTTCTCTGGGGAATTTTCCCATGCCCAGTGCTTTTGGGAAGACCAAAGCATGCAAAGATGTGGTGGGAGAGGTGACAAGATTTTATTAGAAACTACTTTCCTGCCATATAGCTTCGATGTGGCTTTAATTTATCAGCAGTGGGTTGGCACTGAGGTGAAAGCTCTGTTGGGAAAACATATGTGCAACATGAGATAAGTTGAGCCAATTTGGAGCTGGGTACAGAAGTGATATGGATGAGCACCACATAAACAAGAAGTCTGTTAGTGTCCCAGGCATAAAGCTACACGATACCTCTTCTAATCAAAGACTACAATATTACCTTTGTATTTTGATAGTAAACAGCCTTATAGTAAGCATGTTCTACCTTTTATCAGATCAATGAGTATTTTGAGCAGGTGCCTAGATTTGCTGTTACTGACTGCTCTAAAGAGTGAATTCCAGTGTAAGACTAAAAAAAAGTTAAGGATATATTTGGGTATTTTTTTTCTTTAAAAATTGGAGGAATATATGGGTTTTTAAAAATTTGCTAATTAGATAAGGACACGGTGGCTCAGTGGCTAAGATACTGAACTTGTCGATCAGAGGGGTTGGCAGTTTGGCAGTTTGAATCCTTACCGCCACATAATGTAGTGAGCTCCCGTTACTTGTCCCAACTTCTGCCAACCTAGCTGTAAAAAGCACGTAAAAAATGCAAGTAGAAAAATAGGGACCACCTTTGGTGGGAAGGTAGTAGTGTTCTGTGTGCTTTTGACTTTTGCTGGCCACATGACCACAGAGACTTCTTTGGACAGCGCTGGCTTTTCGGCTTTGAAACGGAGATGAGCACTGCCCCCTAGAGTTGGAAACAACTAGCACATATGTGCGAGGGGAACCTTTACCTTTATATGTATGGGCTTTTTTGCTAATTAGATAAGCCTAATAAAAGTTGCTTATTAACATTTGTAATCAGATTCCTAAAACTTCAGGAATCACTGAGGACTTTTAAATAATAATTATCAGGAAGTGATAGGCATCATTCAGCTGTGGACACTTTCTCCTTCCCCACACAATGGCCTCTTGATATTTATTTTATTTTGCTTATTTACTTTTTGGAGAGCAAAATGTTAAAAGTAAGTTCAAATCTTAAACCAGAAAGATAGTTTACATACTACACAAGTATATACTGAAATAACATAAATTTAATTCATATCAACAATAACTAATATGTCTCATGCACTGGTCTATCTTGAATAGACAAGGCAAGTAAACAGGAGAAATTCATTGATTGTACAAGAAGTATAATTTCCCTGAATAAGTGCACATTTATTTACAATTTTTGGACATCATAACAAGTCTTTTTTTGAATGGAAATGTGATAATGTCCTATCAAGCATTGTGCATTTTTAAGGAATGCTGGCTGTGCAATTTCAAACACTCCAGAGCTGAGTTTCATTACAAGCCTGACAGTGATCCAAGTTAGATCTGGTGGTGAGCCAATATTGTGGGAGGCAGAAGTGAAAAGATTTGGCTAGATGGGCATGACCTCACAGGCAGCTTCAGAAGTAACCTAGTAGGTTAATAGAGGCAATCCAAGATGATAAAGCAGGAACAGGTCCTGGTGTTTGTACAGAGAAATGTCTATCACCAGGATAAGTAAGTGTTGGGTGAGAGGTGACTCTGGGTTCAAAATGGTTTAGATTCCATTTGTACCTTAACATTCAGAGTTTTGAGCAAATTATTTCACTATTAGATTGACCAGGTTTTAGTTAATGAAATGAGTTTTATGGCTAGCTATCCTTGCAAGTGCAAGTTACAATTTCACCAAGTTCCATGTATGGCCAGTAAGGTGAAGATGTCTGGGTTAAGCCATAAGCTGTTAAGTGATAGTTACTGCAGTCTTATTTTTCTTTTTTTCTGTGTGTGTGCGCTTGCAGAGCCACTATTTGGGCAGACCACCTTTCTGTCATTCGGGGAGAATAATTAAATATAGGAACAATGTTATTAATGATCACTTGAGTAGGAACATCAGGCCAGATATATTTTAAAATAAATTTTATTTTGAAACTTACAATTACTTTGCTTGGGGTTTTCAGGGAAAGGATATAAGTCCTGTGATGGAATGGACAAAATGTTATCAGGCATTAAATCTGTAAGAGTAAAGCAACTCCAGCAAGAATCCACTTAGCCGGCTTCTCTTTTGTTTTCAGGTTGAAAGTCCAGACGTAGGTGGGGCCTCTTGTGCGTGTCTTGTACACGGGACACTCATACATGTTCTTGATATCCATGCGATCCACAGGGATGGCCTTGATGAAAATGACTGGCATCGAAGGCGTCAGCTCCTTCAGGCGTGCATCCGTGATGACCCCCGTCTGAGTATCCCAGCGTGCACCTGCAACGATAATGGGGCAGTACTCTCAAGAGCAGTTGTTTTGCAGCAAGGCTAAGGAAAGGGAGTTTGCATGATCATCAACCTGCTAACGTTAGCAATAAGGCTACCTGCTAGACTTTGGCTTGCACTTGCTTTTGATGCTATGCCGGTGGTTTACTTAACATGCTTTACAGGAATATAAGCAAAATGAAACAATTGGATTCATACCCTGCCCTTGGCCTGCAGCAGCTATTATTTTATTGCAGAAGGTTGTGCACTCCTACAAGGTCTTTTAACATAAAGTCCATTCATACACAGCTAAGCAGAAAAATCTAGGCTTGTTTTGCTCAACTTTAAAAAACAGCTTCTAAAAAAAAAAGGGAGGGGGGGGGAAATGTATCTTAGACCCAAAGTAGAAAGGATTGTGGAAGCTGTCCTCTTGTTTTTTAAACACAGGTTGGTTTGCTAATGCAATGGATCTGCTGCCCTCTACTGATATGAAATAAAAGAGGCAGCTAGCCAAACATCTGTCTGGTTTATTTTTTTGGTCGGTGGGGATGGTGGTGTCAAATATTTATTTCTCAGAATGAATTTAGAGGATTCTTTCTGATTCTGCTGTGGGTGCAAAGAGTATTGCCAAGTGGCTGATTTCTAGCATAATTTCTGTCAAATAGTCTTTGTATAAGGATGAAAGTTGGACACTGAAAAAGAAAGAGAGATGGATAGAAATATAGTTGTCTTTGAATTATAGATCTGGAGATGGAAAATAAGGGTACCACAGACTGCAGTAATCATTCAATAAAACCTGGACCAAATTAAAGCTGACTGTTCTTTTGCAGCAGCGATCAACAATGGAAGCAAGTAGATGATGGGCTAGAAAAAAATCACGTTGTGAATGGATGGATCAAAGAAATGACAGGGTAGTTGTTGGAATATATATGAGATGCACTAGGGGTCAGGCTGAGGTAATGAATATTCATCTATGCAGTCACCAGGTGTCGGACCTGACTCTAGGGACTTAAACTACCAAAGAGGAATTTTAATTTCAAGGTTACTCAAAGTCACTGCACTCCTGATATATTGGCCTGCAACCCTCAGTGTTCCCATGGTAATTATAGAAGCTGTCATTGAACAGCAATTGAAGAATTCTCTTCTATTCTTTAATTTTGGAGAATGTGAAATGGGCACCTGAATTATTTTATTTTTCTTGGTTACAGAATTGTGGAACAGATGCAACACTGGTAGAGAAAGCCTAAAAACAACATTCTGCAAAAATCTCTCAGGAATTTATCTCTTTAGTCTCAAAGTAAAATCTGAAAATTCTGTTTCCAAAATTATTTTCTTTCTCCTCTTCCTATCTGTTCGGCAAATTGCTGTGGAAGAAAACACCAATGTTTGTTTGTAAGCTGCACTCATGCTTGAGAAGGGTTTTGAAATTAAACTCGGGGTCCCACAAAACAATGTCCATATCTTATCTACACTACTAGAGGAATGGTCTGTACCTTCCATGAAAAGCCCATAAATATAGGAGCCTTCTCGAGGTGGAGCTGTCATATCTTCCCGGGTTTTCTTGGTAACTTCCACTGAGAGACACATTCTGTCAAGAGGCCATTCATTCCTCCTAGCCATGGACTGCATAATGGCAGTCAGGAAAGACTGAGGATTGAAGAAACCTGCTAGCCACACAGTTGTGGGCAGGGCAAAATCTGTAGTCCAAGCCTCCAGCTCCTGGAAATGAAAATAGTGGCAGTGTTTTATAGATAAGCATATTAAAGACCGCACATACTTCATATTGCCCCTTTAATTCTCCTGCGTGTTCTTTAAAAATATATACAGCTTGAATGGGAAGATATATTAAATAAAATTTGCTGAACAAATTGGAGTAAGCACTCTGAGATTTGGGTGATAGCAAAAAATCCAGACAAATAGAGTGGTCTTTTTGTTTTGCTTTGTGTACTATTAAACAGCGTTAAGGTACAGGAGCTTTGACAATCTTCTGTTTTAAAAACTTCTTTTGTCAAGGCAAACTTACAAAAGAATTGGAGCACAAATGGATCACAGTGTTGGTATAAGCTACTATAAATTTATTCCTTCTGTAGTCTTCTGTAAAAACACTGGGAGAAAAGGGGTGGGGGACAGCTGTTGGACCTAGCAGAATTTCTAGAGACTTGTCTATTGCTGGCCATTATGATAACTTTGGGTGAAACACTGCAATAAAACCATTCTTTTATGAATAATATGTGAGTCTGTTTTGTTCTGCTTCTGTTATTTAACTTTTAAAAGGAAAAAAAAAACAAATTAAGTGGGTCACCAAGAAACAGAAAGGTATTGCAGAGATCTGGAAGAAGATAAGGAAATACAAAGTTTTTTCTTGACTGCAGGATACCAACTCATTCTCCTTTCAATTTTTAAAGGTAGTGGTATAGTTTCTCCCTGGCAGCTACAGTGTTTCTTTTTTTAAATGTTGCCAGGCCTGCTCTGTGGGAACACCAAATCCCAGAATTCATAACACAAACAAGGCATGCAATAGCTGGAAATAATAGTCCTCCCACATATGTAAAACAAACTATACACCTGTTATGTAGATGCACAGTTGTCATGGTCAAAGGAGGACAATAGGAAACTCAAGAATATCATTAATAGTTAATTTAATAATTTCAAAAGGGAAGAGAATAGAAACCGACTACCCTTCCTAGATATTTCTGAGGAAACTGCCAGTTTCAACTCAGGTGTACTAAAAATAACAAACCAAGGGGTACCCTACCAATCCAACTGTCTGCAAGAAAAGCTGTGTAAGAATGCCATACAGCCAAGAACTTCAAAGTAAAGTAACATTATGTTAATAAAATAGAAAAAAAAATTTTCTATGCAGCCAACTAGAACCCAACCACAACTCATGAAAAGATCAATTCTCCCATAAAACCCAAAAATATTTAAAAATTGCAAGCAGTTTACTTCATTTGCTATAGACATCAGAATAATAAAAATTCCAAAAAATCTCTCTAAAAATCTGAAGAAACCCCAAAGACCCAACAACTGAAGAAGACGGGACAGACAGACAGACAGTTATTTGCAAGATACAATGCAAGGATTCTGAATGTCACCAAGTAGAAAAAACAAGCAGCTTATCAGAACACATCCATAAACTAGTTCTTACAAAACACGATTCTTTAATTTCATAGCACGTTGACAAATGCAACCATAAATTCACCTGGGAAACTGTTTTAGATCAATGCGAGAGAATTTGTAAAAGCCAAAGGCATTCTGATCGATCAGCCATTAACAAACACATAAAATCCCAGTGTATAAACTATTTTTAAAAAGCAGTGATCCAACAAGGAAGCAAGCAGCCTGAGGCACATCCTTATACCCAGCAATTAAATAGATGAGTGAGAATACAATAGATAGGAGCAATTTTCAGAGAAATAATAGTGTCAACCAAACTAGTTAAACAAATTGGAAACAGGCAATCTACACCATTCCTGATCAGGCTGCTACTCATAAAAAGCCATCAAATGATAATATTACCTAGTATAGTAATTCCAAGATCACCGCAGATGGGGGCTGCAGCCAAGAAATTAAAAGATGCTTGCTCCTGGGGAGGAAAGCTATGGCAAATCTAGACAGCAGAGACATCACCTTGCCAACAAAAGTGCATATAGTCAAGGCTGTGGTTTTTCCATTTGCAATGTATGGCTGTGAAAGTTGGACCATAAGAAAGGTTGAGCGCCAAAGAATTGAGGCCTTTGAACTATGGTGCTGGAGAAGACTCCTGCGAGTCCCTTGGACTGCAAAGCGATCAAACCGGTCAGTCCTAGAGAAGATCAACCCTGACTGCTCTTTAAAAGGCCAGATTCTGAAGATGAAACTCAAATACTTTGGCCACTTAATGAGAAGGAAGGACTCACTGGAAAAGAGCCTAATGCTGGGAAAGATTGAGGGCAAAAGAAGAAGGGGACGGCAGAGAATGAGGTGGCTAGATGGAGTCACTAAAGCAGTAGGCGTGAGCTTAAATGGACTACAGAGGATGGTAGATGACAGGAAGGCCTGGAGGAATGTTGTCCATGGGGTCACGATGGGTCAGACACGACTGCACAACTAACAACAACATAGCAATAGCACTTAGATTTATATACCGCTTCACAATGCTTTACAGCCCTCTCCAAATGGTTTATAGAGTCAGCATTTCTCCTAGGCGCTGCTTGGAGTGACCAAGCACGGGTTAACTTCAGTTTGCTTCCCAAGGAACTGAGTTTTAAAGTTGATTGTAGCTCTGCCTCCTGGTTGCCTCTCAGAGGCTCAGTTTCAAAAAACTCAGTCGCCCTATAGGACGTATTTCTGGGGCTCCAGTCCTTGTACAGCAAGCTGGACCCCGAATCCTAGAGTTAGTGTAGCTCCTTTTATTCTATTTCTTCGTTTTTAGCTTAGTATTTAGCTGTATTTACTTTGCAGTTCATCTGTTGCCTATCAAGCCTCCGATTGCTCTAATTGCCTCCGCAGCATTGGGACAGGCTAGTTGCGGCGCTGACAGCCCAGGCGCTGTTCTGGGCGAACGTAAGGTCGGAGTGCTTGGGGCAGCAGCCTCTTGAGCCTGAGGGGCAAGCTAGGCAGCCAGGGATCCCCTCACGAGGAGCGTTAGGCTCCCCAAAGCCCTGTCGCTGCTTAATTCGTGCGCGTGCGAATGACCGCCATTTTGGATTGCCGAATTTGGCGCGTTTCGTTCCTTTTGGCTCCTGCCTTGCCGCACAGCCTGTCCCACCTCGCAGATCGCTGCGGAGGGCCGCCCTAAGCCCAGGGTCTTGCGCTGGGTGGCCAGACAGACTCTTGCCCTCCTCTATCTTGGACCAGCGGCCGCAGGGAACTTGGGCCTAGCCAGCCTTACTACCTGCCTCAAGGGATCTGCAGGCGCTTGGCTGATTCAGCAGCCAGCTCCACTAAGGCCTCATCTGCCATCCAAGGCCTAATCCCTCGGGCCCGATTCGAGGTCCAGGCCTACCCATCATCAGGCCTGTTCCTTCAAGATTGCTGACAGCATGGAGAAGCAGATCAGCCCTCAGCGCAGCAATGAAGGGAAGCACAGAGGCAGCCAGACCGGGCCCACACCCACCAAGCGAAGTAGGCCCAATCCATCGGCCAAGGGTGTTGGAGTGGGCTCTTCCCCCAGGGAGAATCAGCATAAAGCCGGGATGACCTCTAAGGCTGAGGAAAAAATGGCAATGCGCCGCCAGAAGGCCCTGGAGAAACAATTCCAGAAGGCCCAGGCCGCACAGCATAAGAATTCAGTGGAACCCTCCCCAAGTGAGATCGGGGGTGGTTCTCCCTGGAGTGTCTTCCAGCAAGGGGAATCTCCCTTAGACCCAGACAGTGAGGATTTTAGGTTCTCCCCCAACCCTCATAGGGCATCCCTGGGGTCACCTACCCATTCCATGGCTGAGGAGGAATCCTTGGCTCCCTCTGAATTGGAGCTCTTCCCCCCCAGGGTCAGGAGGCCATTCTATCTAAGACCATGGAGGAGGTTGTGGCACGAGCCATATCAAAAGGCATTTCCAATGGCATGTTGCAGTTAGCGGCCAAGCTGCCCTCTGTGGCCCCCCAACTGCTGCCAGCCAAGTTGCATGCCCTAAGGCCCCTGAAGCTAGGGCATCATCTCCTACCCCAATGGGTCTTAGTGAGGTCTCAGACCTGGAAGAGGCTGAGGTAGAGGTCCCGGTTCTCTCGGATGATGAGAACCCCCTCCCTGAGCAGGCCACCAGTTCAGGCCTTTTCAACCCCACTATGTTTAGGGCCATTCTCACCAAGGCCTGGGCCAGATGGGTCTTCCAGCCCCTGCAGCCAAACCTCCATCTGAGCAGGCCACAGATGTGGCCATAGGGCCCCAGGACCCTGGTGCAGGCCTATTTAAGGAGGTGCCTCCACCCCTAGAACTGGTTCCGGCCCCGCAGTTATTCCTAGATATTGTCCAATGCCAATGGGCCCAGCCGGGGACCATGGCCAGTCCTAGTGGGACGGATAGGAAGCTGTACACGATGGAGGCCCCACTGGAGGAACTCCTAAAGCTTCCCCAGGTGGATGACCTTATCGTGGCCCTAACCTCCCCCTCTTCCCTTCCTGCAGAATTGCTGGAAGGGCTTAAGGCGGAGGACAAGAGAGCAGAATCCGCGGCTCTTAAGACCCACCAGGCTACCGCCTGGGCCATGCACGCTTCCGCCAGCTCCTCTTATTTTGGCAGGGCAGCCCTGTTCTGGCTCCGCAAGTTGCGGGCTGGGCTTCCGGCAGGGAACTCCAGAACTAGGCAGGACATCACTAAGATTATTGCCGCTGTGGAGTACTCCGCCGACGCCTCCCTGGCGGCCACTAAATTTTCTTCCAGGGCCCTGGCCTCGAATGTCACCTCGAGGCGCCTGCTGTGGCTTCGGCACTGGCAGGCTGACATGAAGGCGAAATGGAAGGTGGCTTCCGCTCCCTTCAAAGGGGGTAAGCTCTTTTGGGGAGGCCTTGGACCCATTCCTAACTGAGTCCAAGGACAAACGCCAAGTGCTCCCTCCAGTCACCAAAAAGCAGGAACGAAAGGGCCAGCCCTTTCGTAAGAATTCCTTTCGAACAGCGAGCCCTCCACCTCCGGTGGCTCCAGTCACGCCTACGTACCCCCTCAGGATCGCTCCCAGGATAGGTCCTCGTTTAGGGACAGAGGCAGACAGCAGGGGTTCCGCAAGCCTTTCCGAGGGGGTTATTCAAACAAATCCTTTCGGAAATCCAAGTGACCATCACAGGTCTCCCCCCATAGGCGGCCGGCTTCAGCTCTATGCCGCCCAGTGGGAGGAAACGACGATGGACAGTTGGGTCAGGAATACGGTCCATCATGGGCTGACTCTGGAGTTCCTGTCCTTTCCCCCTCGAACCTTCCTCCGTTGCCCCATCCCCAGGTCCGCCCACAAGCTCCAACTGATGAGGGTGGAGATAGACCACCTCCTGGAGATAGCGGCCATAGAGGAGGTCCCCAGGGGTCAAGAAGGCAGGGAGTTTTATTCCATCCTCTTCCTGGTCCCCAAGTCATCAGGTGGGGTGAGGGCGATCCTGGACCTCAAGAAGCTGAACAAACATCTAGCATACAAGGGCTTCAAGATGCAGTCTCTCCAGACCATCCTGGGCTGCGTCAGATGGGGTGATCTGCTGACTTCGATCGACCTGAAAGAAGCGTACCTGCATGTTCCGATTCACTCGGCGCTTCGCAAGTTCTTGAGGTTCCAGTTCGCCGATCGCCATTACCAGTACAAGGCCCTCCCCTTCGGACTCTTGTCGGCCCCGCGGACGTTCACCAAGTTGCTGGCTGCTGTGGCTGCACGGCTCCAGTCTCTTCCCGTGAGATTGGAATGCTACCTGGACAACATCCTTATACACTCGTCATCCAGGGGGCAGGCCCACGCAGACCTGACCACCACCATCAAGGTCCTGCAACTCCACGGGTTCTCCGTCAACCTCGCCAAGAGCCACCTGAACCCAACCTGCAGAATCCAGCACCTTGGAACGATCATCGATTCTGAGACCTGCCAAGTCTTCCTCACTCAGGAGAGAATAAACAGCATCTGGACCCTGGTGAGGAGCATCTGCTCGACCGGGTCTGCATCAGTCGTCTCTCTCTTGCAGCTGATGGGGAAGCTGGTATCGTGCATCTCGGTGGTCCCATGGGCGCGGTTGCACACACAAGAACTGCAGTGGTTCCTGATCCCTCTCCAAAGGAGGAAGGCCAGCAACTCCAGACGCGTGATACGGGTCCCCCCGAAGGTCCTCGGATTCCTCCGGTGGTGGTTGTTGGATGCCCTCCTCATGGGCAGCCATTTCAGGGAGCCGGAGCGCCTGATAATCACCACAGACGCCAGTCTCTTCGGCTGGGGCGCTCATCTAGGGACCTCGGTGGTCCAGGGCAGATGGTCGCAGGTGGAGCTCGCCCACAACATCAACTGGCTGGAGTTCCGGGCGGCCAAACTCGCCCTGCACCATTTTCTTGATCAGGTCAGGGGCCATGATGTACTGATTCTGATGGACAACATAGCAGCCAAAGCCTACATCAACCACCAGGGCGGCACATGGTCCCTGGCCCTGATGTCGGAAGTGGAGGCCCTGGGTCGCTGGGCGGAGAGACATCTGGCCTCAATTCGAGCAGACCACATCTCCAGCATGGACAATGTGACGGCGGACTGGCTCAGCAGGATCACCATCCAGAACTCGGAATGGCGGCTGCACCTGAGACTGTTCTGCCAGCTGTCCCAGAGGTTCGGCCACCCGGTGGTCGACCTGTTCACCTCGCCAACCAACATGCACCTCCTCCGGTTCTTCACCCAGTTCCACTGCCCCGGGACGGAGGGCACAGATGCTTTAAGATCCCGCTGGCCTCCAGGTCGACTGTACGCCTTCCTTCCTCTTCCTCTGATTCCGCAAGTCATCCGGAAAATACTGGAGGAGGGGGCGGAGGTGCTTCTGGTAGCTCCTCACTGGCCAAGGAGGACTTGGTTCGCTGACAGGGTCAGTCTGTCGGTATCCCGGCCGTGGCGCATACCTCAGGAGCAAATCTCCCTCAGCCAGGGGGCCATCCAACATCTGGAGCCCCAGTGGCTGCAGTTGGCCATCTGGCACTTGAGGGGGACCTCCTGAGGCTTCACTGTTTTTCTGACAGAGTCATCCAGACGATTCAAGCTTCTAGACGACCTTTCACCGTCAGAATTTACGAGGCAACCTGGTCGGCCTTTTCCTGTTGGTGCCTCAACCGTCAGCTAGTGGCCTCTTCCGTGACCATCCTGCAGGTCCTTGATTTTCTGTAGGACAGTTTGGACAAAGGGCTTGCGCCCAACACTCTCCGTAGACAAGTGGCTGCTCTGAGCACCATTCTGTCCTCTGACTCTCAGCTACCGCTTTCCAGACATCCCCAGGTAAAGGGTTTCCTGAAAGGGGCATCCAACATCTTTCTGCCCCTCATCCATAGGTACCCTACCTGGACTTGACTGTTGTACTGCAGGCGCTTGCCGAGCCACCCTTTGAACCATTGCGGACGGTGGGCCTACACCACCTGACCCTTAAGACTGCCCTTCTGGTCGCCATCACCTCGGCCCGCAGGATATCGGAGTTGGCCGCCTTGTCAGTTAGAGGCGACCTCAGCATCTTCCACTCCGATAGAGTCATCTTACGGTTGGATCCTGCCTTCGTCCTGAAGATTGACACCGTTTTCCACAGGGCGCAGGAGGTGATACTTCCGGACTTTTGTCCTCGTCTCAGGCACCAGAGAGAGGTAACATGGCACAAGTTGGACGTGCGGCGGGCGGTGCGCATTTACATAAAGCGGACTGCTCCTTTCCGTAAGTTGGAAGCCTTATTTGTTTCCTTCCAACCTGCTTCCATGGGAAAGAAGGTCACATCCTCCACCATCGGATGCTGGCTTAGGGCAAGCATCAAGATGGCCTACGAGACTCAGGCCAGACTGGTTCCCCTTCGTATTACCGCACACTCTACGAGGAGCGCAGCAACTTTGGCCACTTGGGCTATTCAAGCGCCAATTGAAGAAATTTGCCATGCTTCAACGTGGACTGGACCGTCTCCATTCATCTGTAACTACAGACTTGACATGTTCGCCACCGCTGAGGCGTCATTTGGGAGAAGAGTCTTGCAGAGAGTCGTGGCAAGCACCGCGGCCCCGGACAATGCTTCCCTCCCGACTTCGACATAGCTTTGACATGTCCCGTGCTTGGACACTCCAAACAGCGCCTAGGAGAAAGACCGTTGGCTTACCTGTATGGTCATTCTCTAGGCGCTGCGGAGTGTCAAAACCCACCCTTAAGGTGGGGCCGCGAGGTGTATTCTTAGCACCTTCATGTCTTGGACTTGGACTTTGTCTGGTTCGAGTTATGGACTATTGATCTTCTTCGTTTTTTGAAACTGAGCCTCTGAGGCAACCAGGAGGCGGAGCTACAATCAATTTTAAAACTCAGTTCCTTGGGTAGCAAGCTGAAGTTAACCCGTGCTTGGACACTCCGCAGCGCCTAGAGAACGACCATTCAGGTAAGCCAACGGTCTATTGCCCACAACAATCTGGGTCCTCATTTTATCGACCTTGGAAGGATGGAAGGAAAGGTTTACCAGAAGAAAACCAAGCTCAGTAAACAAGATCCTAATAGGAGAACAATGCTTAAGGGCAGGTCAGCTTTTTGAAAAAATCAGCCTAAAGAATTTACAGTAAATTTTACAACTAAGTACTTAAAAAAAAACCTAGCATGGAAGGTTTTAACTAAGGCTTCATGGTCCTTACCCTGATCCGGAGCAGTAGATCTGCATACCAGGCTGCTAAGCTAAGTAAAGATGGGTAAGCACGTTTTGTCCAGGATTCGGGCACATTGTCATAAAAAAGAGCATTGGATAAATCCTCCATGTCTGTTGTGATTGTCAACTCACCCTTTGGAAAAAGTAAAAGTTGTAAATTAGTTGTTGCCATTATCAGAACATCCTGCCTGAACATATTGTCCATTTGAATAATTTTCAGGGTAACTAAGGAAATGGCATCCCACACTTGGTCCTGATTATCTGAATGTTAATTAAGATCCTCTCAGTATTGCATTACCCAATAAGCAAATTCTTTCAGGGGACTTTTCAGCATTTTCCTTCAAGTTAATTATGGTACTGTGTGGCAATTTAAATTTCCCAACACACTGCTGAGAAAATAAGATTATTTTCCCAGTTACTGTTGTAATTGCCAGGGTTGAAATTAGAGGATGACTGATTGTAATATGAATCAAAAGCATATATATAGCATACACAAAAGTGATTTTCAACACGAAAAATCAGTTTTCGTCTCTGAATGCTTGTGCGATAGTTTCAAAGGAGAAGCAATCTCCACGTTTTTGAGCTTTAGAACTTTAGGACTTTAGCTTCTAGCTCCCAACTAAGCACTTTAAAGAAATCCTTTGCAAAAGAGTATTAGTACAATAAAGTACACCTGCTTGAAATATTAAAATGTCTATGTCCTCTGGAAAGCTCATACAGCTATTTTGAAGAGTTGCTTTGGCAATTCCTGGAAAAGTCTTGAGCCTGTTCCTGTGCCGACTCATGCAAAGAACCAGAGACAGCTTTTAAGGAAGCCGTGTGAGCCAGTATATTACATCATATCTCAGCCACACTTTGGATCTAGCTCCCTCAATCTTTACATATGTAAACACACAAACTTGTGTTCACTATATAATCACTCAAAAATTACTATTCTGAATTTAAGATTAAAGGTAAAGGTTCCGCTCGCACATATGTGCTAGTCGTTCCCGACTCTAGGGGGCGGTGCTCATCTCCGTTTCAAAGCCGAAGAGCCAGCACTGTCTGAAGACGTCTCCGTGGTCATGTGGCCGGCATGACTTAAATGCCAAAGGCACACAGAATGCTGTTACCTTCCCACCAAAGGTGATCCCTATTTTTCTACTTGCATTTTTACATGCTTTTGAACTGCCAGGTTGGCAGAAGCTGGGACAAGTAAAGGAAGCTCACTCTATTACATGGCACTAGGGATTCGAACCGCCAAACTGCTGACCTTTTTGATCGACAAACTCAGCTTCTTAGCCACTGAGCTACCGCATCCCGCTGAATGTAAGATTATTCACCTCCAAAGAAAGAGTAGATCTAATATGTACAGCTTGTCTTGTCAACTAAAGTTACCCACCGCAGCTGATTGCGCAGCCTCTTTGTGTGTGAGTGGCAGTCTTGTTCTGTATATGAGCATGCAAACCCAGGAGCAGAACAAGGACCCCGAAAGGGAGGGAGGTATATTAATTGACTACTGGTTAAATTTTCCTAAATAGAGTCCCTATCTGCATAGATAACCATTTTCCCTCATTCACAGAAATATTCAGTATACATACAATCTCCCTATCTCATGACAACAGTAAAAAAGAGACTGGGGGGTGCGAGGGGGGGGAAAACGGGACGGGGCAGGAGGCAGATGCGATGAATGGAAGGAGAAAACGAGAAAGCGTTTGGATGGGATGGGGGGATAAAGCAATGAGATGAGGGGTCAGGGTAATTTGCTAGAGAAGAAAAGCAAAAGTCCAATTTGGTGTTACAAAAAGGATTAAATTCACTGGAAGGACATTTCTGTTCATCAAGTGAAACTTGATCTGATATATACTACCACAAAAACTCATCTTTTTTCTGGATCAGTACACCAACTGAAGAGCTGATCATTGTCTTATTGAAGACAGTACCAGTAAGAGCATGTAATAATATACAGTCACCTTCAGCCCCAAGTTCAGTTCTTTCAAAGAGCGTCTGATTTCACTGGTGAGGATGTTCATCCGTTCACATTCCTGGAAAGCAACTACCACATAGGGCGTTTTCTCCATTGCTTTTGCCATAATTTCCACCATGTTGAAGGGCTCTGGAAGACGATCCATGATCTCATCTAGCACTGCTTTCACCTGACACACAAAAGGCCAATTGTATGTTTTATTGCTCAGAACATTTTGCTGTGGAAGCAAATTACTTGGATGATCAAGTTTACTTCTCATGTGGTCAAAGAAGTGCTAAGCACAGCAGGGCCCCAAAAGATGATAAAGCTTTCCTGAGTGTGATTCTTTGGGCTGCAACCAGGCAGTTTTCTTGACAGCATTTTGGAGGTGGCTAGACACTACTGTCTTGTGGGATTATTATTTTTAATTGATTAATCAACAACCTTGGAAATTCCCAAGTAGTCTGTCATCCAGATACTAGTCTGATCCAACCTTATTTAAATCTGAATGAGAGATCAACCAACTCCTACAAAACAAAACCTGACAGTGGGAGAGACAGAGCAAATGAGGAAAATTAAAAAGGTCAAGTGATTTAAAATAAATAAAATAAAAACAAATAATAATTTAAAATAAATAAATTAAAAAAATAAGGGTAAAAACTCCCAAAACTCAAAAAGCAAACTTGACGGAACATTGATTTTCTACGACCAATCCTCTATTTTTCTATGGTGCTTCATTTCTCAGGAAATGACATGCAATTTTACCTTTTCTTCACGGGACACGCCAGTTCCTCCTCCAGCATCGGATTCTTTGGGTTGCATTTCCAGCACTGTGCGGAAAAGTTTCTCTGAGGTTACCGTGAGGAAACCAATCTCTGCATTCGGATGGAGCCCATACAGATAAGGACTCTCAGGTGGTAGATTTTCATCAATATACTCATGATAGCCCTATGAATATATGTAATAGAATTTTAGTGGATACACAGCAATGCGTTCATTCAAGTAGCTGAGTCTGGATATTCTGATCTTCACATGATGGCTTCCAGTTTACTCTGTATCCATTTAACTTGAATTTTCTGTGTGATTCATGTCTTCTGTTAACTTTGCCTATATTCCCCTTTTCCCAAGAAGTATTTTTTCGTATTTAGACTTTATAGGTTGAATTGGTTTTCTTGTTAAAACCTTCCTCACATACAACACAGCTGTTGTTTCTATTTCAGGACTGATAGTTAAGTAAATTCTGTATTTCAGCAGGGCGCTCCAGAGCATATCTGTTTGTTAGTTTGCCTAGGGCTGGCCTGCAGGACGAAGTTCTTGGTAGAAGGGTGAAATTCCCCTCAGTTGATGGATGAGGGCAGGGGTGTCAAACGTGTGTCATCACAGAGCCGTCATGTGACATATCTCAACCCCCCCTTCCCTAAACCAGGGGTGGGCGTGGCCAGTGTGTGAGACAACTGGCCTGTGGCTGTGAGTTTGACACCCCTGGATTGGAAACATCAGGAAGGCCAGCCTGACCAGTGACAGCCTCCATTTTGAGGAGCTCTTGGAAGATGGCCAGGAAGGTTTTAGATTATCTTCCCAATCTCTGCCTCCCATTTGATAGTTCTCTCAGGAGCATCTGCCTGACTTGCTTACAATTAAAGTGCTTTTATTTTTCATCTATCTAAAAACTGTTTTGGCTTGCTCCAAATGAGCTTCCTGTATTCTCTATGTCAAGTGAAGCTTTCTCTCTCTGCAAAATCCCCATTCCTCCCCCCCCCAATCAGCTGGGATTTGGGAGACAGAGAATAGATGGGGGCGGGGCCAGTCAGGTGGTATTTACCGGTTCTGCGAACTACTCAAAATTTCCACTACCGGTTCTCCAAAACTGGTCAGAACCTGCTGAATACCACCTCTGGTGCAGTGGCCATCTTTACTGCCCTGCCCCTGCCTGATTCTCTGTACATTGGATCCATCCTGTTTTTACCTTGTAATCACTATTGGGTGGAATGAGGAATCCTGGAGCCAGAAACATTTCGCCTTCCAGCATTTCCATGCGGACGTATTCAGCCAGGTACGTCCGACACAGTCTGCGGTCCCAGTCATCAGTGATATGTCCCCCATACATGATTTCACCAAAGAGATACCGTAAATCATCCCACGGAACCTAGAGAGCAGGGGACAATATTTATGACGGTGATGTTAGCAGATAGAACTTTATTCCTTGGTTCTTCATAATGCAAAAGACATGCAGCTTTTGATTTGACTATAGTACCAGTGTGGCATCCAAAACCCAGCCAGTTGGGTTGAGATGGGAACTTCCAGAATTCCTAGCATGTACAATAGGTTTTTTTCAATTAATCCTTTTCCCTCCAGAAAATGAATGATAATATAAAGACTATTTTATTTCAGGAATGAAAAAAAAAATCTTGGTGACACCTAGTTGAAGAAGATAATGCTTTTTGGTAGTTGTGGCATATGCTTCATGGTTTTGGGAGGTTTGAGGACTCCAGGTGATGAAATGAGGTAAGTGGGACTGTTATGCAAGAGAGGGAAGTCTGAATCCCCACCTTCAGTTTTTGTTATAACAGAGTGAATAAAATAAAATAAAAATGCAACAGAAATGATTAAAAAGACTGAGCGAGTCCAGAGATATTTCACGAGAAGAGTCCTCCATTGCCCTACTCACAACAGAATACCTTATGCCACCAGACTTAAAATTTTGGGCTTAGACAACTTAGAACTACACCGGCTTCGGTCTGACCTAAGCGTAGTACACAAAATTATTTGCTACAATGTCCTACCTGTCAGCAACTACTTCAGCTTCAACCACAATAATACAGGAGCACACAATAGATACAAACTCAAAGTAAATTGCTCCAAACTCGATTGCCGAAAATACGACTTCAGCAACAGAGTGGTCAATGCCTGGAATGCACTACCTGACTCTGTGGTTTCTTCCCCAAAACTCTACTGTCGACCTCATTCCATTCCTAAGAGATCTTGTAAGGGGTGTGCACAAGCACACCAATGTGCCTAACCTCCCTGTTCTAATATTCCCTTTTATTAGTATCCATTTCATGCATCCAAAATCATGTTTATACTTATATATGTTATCTAATATATGTTTGATGAAATGAATAAAATTAAAATAAATAAACAAAACAAGGGAGAGGGGCTAATGTAGCATTCTGGCCTAGCGGATATGGAAGAACCAGGTTTTCAAGGCCTTTCTAACAGTTACCAGGCTTTTTATTGGTTTGTTTGTTTATATCCAACCTTTATTATTTTTACAAATAGTTCAAGGTGGCAAACATATCCAACACACCTTCCTCCTCCTAATTTCCCCACAGCAACAATCCTATGAGGTGAGTTGAGCTGAGAGAGGGTGTGTGATTGGCCCAAAGCCACCCAGCTGACTTTCATGACTAAGGGAGGACTTGAACTATGGTCTCTTGCTTTCTAGCTTGGTGCCTTAATTACTAGATCAGTCTGGCTCTTTTAAAATTTTCCTTAAGCATATTTTAAGCTTTCAGGTACTATAGTTTTGCTTCCACCTGATAATGGCAGGATTGCAACATTTGGAAATGAAATGGAGGGGAGGAATTCACATAGCTACCGTGTTTTCCCAAAATAAGACAGGGTCTTATTTTCTTTTGACCCCTGAAATAAGCGCTTGGCTTTATTTTCAGGGCGGTCTTATTACTTTTCAGGTGCAGGAGGCGGCAAGCACGGTCACCTCATGGCTGCGCAGGAGTTCATGGCTTCCATGACAGCCATGGGCTTGACCCAAGTAATCCGGGGCCCAACCCACTCGGCGGGTCACATGCTCGACCTCGTATTTCTCTCGGAGCAGTGGAGCTGTGATCTTGGTCTGAGGGGAAGTGAGATCTTACCCCTGTCATGGTCGGACCACTACCTACTGAGGCTTGACTTTCGGAGACCAAACCCCCACTGTAGGGAGGAGGAACCGACCAGGTGGTTCCGCCCCAGGCGACTTATGGACCCGTTGGGTTTCCAGACGGAGCTTGGGGTTATTCCTGATACTCTCGCCCGCAGTCCGGCGGAGACTCTGGTTGCTGCTTGGAATTCGGCAGCGAAGGAGTCTCTTAACCGGATTGCACCTTTACGGCCGCTCCGAGGCAGTGGATCCAGGAGGGCTCCTTGGTTTACTGAGGAACTCCGGGAGATGAAGCACCGAAAGAGACGCCTAGAGCACCGATGGAGATCCAGTAAATCCGAGTCGAACCGAGCACTTTTAACATCTAGCATCAGAGCTTACATCCGGGCAATTATGACGTCAAAAAGAACATACATTGCCTCTCTGATTGCTTCCGCTGAGTCGCGCCCAGCCGCCCTGTTCAGGATAACCCGTTCCCTCCTAAATAGGAGGGATACGAGCGATCCTTTGCAGGGCAGAGCTGAGGACTACGTCCAATTCCTCGCGGATAAAGTTGCTCGGTTTCGGGCGGACCTGGACTCCAATCCTGCAGAACCAGCTGAGGCACCAAGGGATAATCTGGTAGGACATCACTGGATTGATTTTCAAGCTGTTACCCCTGAGGACGTGGACAAGGCCATGAGAGCTGTAGGTGCCTCCACTTGTGTACTGGACCCGTGCCCCTCCTGGCTGGTTGTTAACAGCAGGGAGGTGACATGGGGCTGGATCCAGGTGGTTGTTACCGCCTCCCTTTGGGAGGGGGTCTTTCCCCCTGCATTAAAGGCGGCGGTGGTGAGACCCCTCCTGAAGAAATCATCTTTGGATCCAGGCGTCCTAAACAACTATCGTCCGGTCTCCAACCTCCCCTTTGTGGGGAAGGTTGTTGAGAAGGTGGTGGCCTTTCAGCTCCAGCGGTCCTTGGAGGAAACCAGTTATCTAGATCCATTCCAGTCGGGCTTCAGGCCTGGCTACAGCACGGAAACCGCTTTGGTCGCATTGACCGATGATCTCTGGAGAGCCAGGGATGGAGGCCATGCCTCCATCCTAGTACTCCTTGACCTCTCTGAGGCTTTCGATACCATCGACCATGGTATCCTTCTGCGACGACTGCGGGAGGTGGGGGTGGGAGGCATTGTTTTGCGGTGGTTCTCCTCTTACCTCTCGGACAGGTCGCAGTCGGTGTTAGTTGGAGGGCAGAGATCGACCCCTAGGCCCCTAATATATGGGGTGCTGCAGGGTTCGGTCCTGTCCCCCCTTCTTTTTAATATCTACATGAAACCGCTGGGTGAGATCATTCGACGGCACAGGATAAAATACCACCAGTATGCGGACGATACACAGCTGTATCTGTCCGCCCCATGCCAACTCAATGAAGCGATGGATGTGGTGAGCCAGGGCCTTGAGGCTGTTAGGGACTGGATGGGGGTTAACAAGCTTGTACTCAATCCAGATAAGACCGAGTGGCTGCTGTGCTTCCCTCCTACCAATTGGCCAAGTGTTCCATCTCTCAGGCTGGGGGGTCAAATAGTACGCCCCTCAGATAGGGTCCACAACTTGGGAGTCCTCCTGGACCCACAGCTGACTTTCGAACACCATTTGTCAGCTGTGACCAGGGGGGCATTTGCCCAGGTTCGCCTGGTGCACCAGTTGCGTCCCTACCTGAACCGGGAGGCTCTCACAACAGTCACTCGTGCCCTTGTGACCTCTAGGCTGGAGTACTGCAACGTGCTCTACATGGGGCTGCCCTTGAAGAGTATTCAGCGACTTCAGCTTGTCCAGAATGCAGCCGCGCGAGCGATCATGGGTGCGCCTCGATTTACCCACGTAACACCTATCCTCCGCGAGCTGCACTGGCTACCTGTTGATCTCCGGGTGTGCTTCAAGGTGCTAGTTGTCACCTACAAAGCCCTTCATGGTATCAGATCTGGGTACTTGAGAGACCGCCTACTGCCAATTACCTCCACTAGACCAATAAAATCCCATAGACTAGGCCTCCTCCGAATTCCATCAGCCGGCCAGTGTCGGCTGGCGACTACCTGGAGGAGGGCCTTCTCTGTGGCTGCTCCGACCCTCTGGAACGAACTCCCCGTGGAGATTCGTACCCTCACCACCCTCCAGGCCTTCCGCATAGCCCTTAAAACCTGGCTGTTCCGACAGGCCTGGGGCTAAAGACTTGCTGCCCCACTCGAATGGTATGATTGCTGTGTTTTTTTAACTGTGTATGATCTTTATGTTTTGTAATTTTGTCTGTTTTTCCCCTCCCTTGAACTGTGAGCCGCCCTGAGTCCCTTCAGGGAAAAGGGCGGCATACAAATAAAGTAAATTGAAAATTGAAATTGCTGCTGTGTTGCAATATTTTTTGGGGAGGGCTTATTTTAGCGCATGCGCTCAAAGGCCCAATTGGAATTATTATCCACAGAGGTCTTATTTTGGGGAAAATAGGGTACCATAAAAAGTGTATGTATTGGGAGTCTGCATCTCACACAGAGGTCGGTTCCTACCGGTTCAGCCCGATTTGGCCGAGTAGGTAGTAACTTCGCCGGATATGCGCCTGAACCAGTTCTATCCTTGGGGGCTGCCATCTTGATTTTTTCAATCTTCATTGAAAAAAATATTTTTCTTCCTTTTCTAATGTGTGCATGCACAGACCATTTTAGGTGCAAATGTGCACGTGCATGGAGCGCACGTCTGGCATGCGCATGGGTAAATGAGTGCTCGTATGCAAACATTTTTGCGCTCTGAACCGGTAGCAACACCGGCAGGAACCCACCCTTGGTCTTACATACACCCTTTGGGTCACATTGATACCCTTGTAACCAGAGAAAGTGTTATAGGTTCATTCCTCCCATTCTTACCTATATAACGCCATAGAAATTGGATGGATTACAACA
Source organism: Thamnophis sirtalis (assembly GCF_051295495.1). Lineage (NCBI taxonomy): Eukaryota > Metazoa > Chordata > Lepidosauria > Squamata > Natricidae > Thamnophis > Thamnophis sirtalis. Next base: position 130,422,823 of record NW_028261383.1, read on the forward strand.
GGAATCTGGAACAGCTTTTGAGGGAAGTAAAATGATTCTATTATACTGACCTTCTATATTGCAGAACACACGTTTTGCTTTTCAGTTGCTGGAAGTCTACTTCATTTGAAGCAGTTTCATGTTAAAAAGTGGATAAGTCCTTTTGACAAAGTCCAGAAGCCCTGACAGTCTTCCCCTCAAAAAGAAAGCATGCTATCCACAATGATACATGCCTTATTCCATGTTTCTTTATTCCTCACAAATCTAGTTCGTTAATAAAGTCATTGGGGAAGCAGAGATTTAATTACTATTTTATAACAGCATTAGCATGCAAATGAGCAATCAAATAATCTTACCCTCACGTTAGCTTCCAGGTAATTATACAGGACATTGATGGAAATGGTGAGATCTCCATTGTTAAAGGGGTAAGACCTGTTCCAACCTTGCGCTCCAAATTTCCTCCGTTCTGCTACCACTGCGTGGAAGTAGCAGAGGGCAAAGAGAATGCACTTAAACTCAATTTCCTTGGTGCACATTTCCAGGGTATCCTAAAGGGATGCATAGAAAGAAAGGATATGCATAAAATATAATGATACCGTTTTGTTACAATGCTTATTGCTTTACAGGTAGTCCTTAACTTACAACTACAATAGAGCCCCAAATTTCTGTTGCTTAAGCAACAGAAACCGTTAAGTGAATTTTGTCCCACTTTCTTGCCACAGTTGGTAAGTGAATCACTGCAGTTGTTAATTTAGTAACACAATTACTAAGTGTAGCTGGCGTCCCCAGTGACTTTGCTTGTCGGAAAGCCACAAAAGGTGTTCACATGACCTTGGGACACTGCAACCATCCTAAATATAAGCCAGTTACCAAGTGTCTGAATTTTGATCATGTTACCATGGGGATGCTGCAACAGTCATAAGCGTAAAAAATGATCATAGAGTCACTTTTTTCATCGCAGTTGTAACTTTGGTCAATAAACGAAATGGTTGTAAATTGAGAACTACCTGTAATTCAGGAAAATTGCTCAGAAAACCCTGGCAGATGTACATTAAATTCCTTTGATTGTAATCCAGGGTGATTCTTCTACACTAGACAGCCCCTCACTCTTTATAGATCCCACAAGATCCCGTCACTCAAGCACTCTCATTTGATCTCCATCAGAGTGCAGAATGCTTCCTGTTTTCAGGAGAATGGCGGAACGAACAGCATGATTTCTTAAGGTGTATCTGTCTTTAGGGCTACTCATCCATCACTTTAATAGGGTTTTAGTTAGGCACTAATGTATTGGGAAGAGGGCTCCATTAGACCTTATGTGCTCATTATAGTTTTATGGGGAATGCCATATTGTGACCACAATCTTTTAAAAGTACTATTGTAATTCATGTTAAATAGTTATCTGGCCATATCCGTAATTAAAGACAGAAATAGTACCCTATCTTTATATTATTATAATTTTAAATACAACATTTTCCAGTTACCAATACAAATCATGTTGCAAAAAATGGTAATGACTTCATATAATAAGAATAATAATACAAAACATACAAAAACCTGCCACAAAAACACCCTTCCCCTAAAAACCTAGCACTGTACAATTAAAGCAATCTACCAAGCTTTCATTTAACAGTAGAAATATACTTCATTGACTAATTAAAATACAGACTTAAAAATAAATGGCGTCCTCACCAGGGTTACAGAAGCTATAAGCTAAATTTCAAATACCCTCACTCACAGCAGCTAAGTATAAATGGGATGTTGTAAGATGGGTGTAAAATACTCCTCCTATTTTGGAAATTCAACTGAGAACTCCAAAAGCAGAGCAATGACAAAGGCATTTTCTTGAGAACCATAATCTAAACTTCACTATTGGTCTAAGAAAATACTGCACTTGTGAAAATGCCCAGGGCATTAGGAACCCTACAATTCCAATTCTTTCTAGAGAATTTAGAGTTACTGTAGTATTCAGACAGAGAATATAAAATTAAATAGAATTAATTCTATTAATTAATTAATAGAATGGAAAATTCTATTAATAGATTAACGGTGGAAAGGTATTAACGGTGGAAAATTAAATAAAAATCAGAAGCAAGGAAGAGTAGACTAAAAGGCTGCCAGGAAATTCTAGTTGTAGTTTTTAAGGCTTTAAGGTGGTACCATAGTTTTGTCTTACACAAGTTTTGACTGAACCTTAAAGTTCTTAATTTCTTTAGTATTTTAATATCTTCAGATGACCTACTACCACTAAAGTCCTTGTTTAAAAAAATCATTTGAGATCTGAATTCTGTTCCTACATGTATACCTGCTTTTTCAGTTTTAGTATTTTGGCCAGAAGGAGTCAGTTATGATATACAGAATGGGAATGGTTCTCCCAGATGCAAGGAAAGGAGTAATTTTAGGATCAAGTTTGACCTCAGCTATGTTTTTGACATAGTGACAATTCTTCTAAGTCCTCATCTTGTTATGATGTTTTCTGTCGCTTGGCTCGTCGTAAAGGTCTAAAAATTTACTTAGGCAAACTAGAAAAAAGATATTAGAAACTTGAAGGAAATAAGTAGCACATGTTCAGAACACAAAGGCTGTCCTAATCTCCAGAAGCAAGACAAAACTTAAGCATCTGTTCTAACCAATAAAGTGCTGGCAGTCCTCCCAAATAAATCAAACCAATTGGTGTGTTAGTATTTAAGAACTAGGACTTGAGGCTAGAAAGGTATAACAAATTGGACAGAGGAGTTTGTTTACCTGTGTAAAGAGGTCGAGAGCCTTGTGTAAGTTGGCATGCATGCCAGTTGGAGGCTCATTTGTGATTTTAATGGCATTTTCTAGCAGGCCCTGAGGAATAATGTGAGCATCAGGACAAGGAGCAGGTTCAGCACTCATAAATACGCGGTAATCGTCGTGGCTCCCAATGCTGTAGCGTTCAACTTTCTTATCCAGCGTGCTCAGCCACTTGGCTACCAGATGTATATTCTGCAAGATTGTAAAATTAAATGACTTGGCACTGAGGAAGTTTAACTTGTCTTTTTGGTCTGGCAATGATTGGACTGCTACTTTAAACTGCCCTTGTCTCCTGTTCCAAAGCTTTGACCCCCCTCTCGTTGAGAAAATGCTCAGCCTCCTGCATTTGTCTATAAAGCTCTGGTAGGGCAATTCTTTGCTGACTCTGCTATGTGTGTTTAAAGTTGCCTGCACTGGATGTGTATTATCATGAGTGTGTTATTTATAATGTCTTCTCTTTGTGCTAGCCCAGAGCAGCATCTGATATCTTTTGTATTTAATGAGTAATGCTATTACGTAACAATGTGTGCTATTTGGATCAGTCTTATTACTAAAAATGTCCCTCCTGTTAATCAGAGGGAAGGGGGGTATTCACATTATAACTTAACAAATTTAACTAAAATGTGGGATGCTTCTGTCTAAAGGTTGTAACAGGACCCTTGGCATGTAATGGTGCGGTTGCCTTGTGACAGCCTCTGTTGATGTGCATTCTGCATTTCTGGGGTAAGCAAATATTTGGAAATTTATTTATTTTGGGTTTGTTTTTGGATCAGAATGCAGACAGTTTGTGCAATTTGTGTGGACTATGCATTGACTAATTGTTTAATCACGTAGGAAAAGGAATAGTGTGTGGAGTCAGTGCAGCTGACAAATCTAGGAACTGTAAACAGGAAATCTATGGGTATTCAATACCTGAAGAATGACCCAATGCCCTTCTTCTGCAGCCACATCCAGAGCATTTTCAGCCACAACCTCTTGCCCCTGTCCCAGGGACACATTATGGATTTTCCCATTGTCTATGGTGAAGCCAAGCTTTTGACCTAGGAGCAATAACACAGTTAAAGAACTGGACATCTTCATTGCTTGTTTTTGTTCTGATTTCCTTGCACATTGTCCAGGTCTGTATACCCTCTTCCCCCAAAATAAGACCTTCCAGGATAATAAGCCCAATCGGGATTTTGAGTGCATGCCCTAAAATAAGCCCTCCCCAAAAATAAGCTCTCCCCTAAAATATTTAAATGAATGCACAACCAGTTCCCATTTCCTGATGGGGAAGGGAGGAACATGTTCCAAGTGCCCCGCATGGACCTGCCATCCACGTGGAACGGCCTCATGGAGGCCACTCCTGCAAACTCTAGTTCCCACGCCCATTGTCTTAGTGGCGGCCACAAAAAAAGAAGCAGGCCCAGCGATGCTAGGGCTGGCAAGAGTGTACCAGAAACAGAACTTCTGTCCCTCTCTGGATCAGCTGAGCCGCACGGGGCACGGGCCAAGGTTAAGGGGCCTCGTGCACCTCAAAAATAATAGGACCTCCCTGAAAATAAGGCCAAATACTTATTTCTGGGGTCAAAAGAAAATAAGACTCTGTTTTATTTTTGGGGAAACACAGTATAACTATCTATAAAATTAATAACTGGGTTGTCTATCTGTGGACTGCAGCAGCCAATGTCATATTATCTATAGGGAACATTTATCAGCAATGCTATATCAACTTACCTAGGGCTTCAACATCCTTCAGGGGATCCACTCCAGGAGAAAGAATGAAAAATATTGGTGTGGATTGACTGCTTTCTTCATAGGACTTTGAGAATTCAACACTACGCCCTTCAACAAATTTACTTCCCATCTTCTCTTCGACAAAGTTTCTGAGAAAGTCATATATATTTTTTTGGAAAGGGAGGGAAGGAGAGGGGCAGAGAGGGAGGAATAGAAGCAGCCAGATAGACTATTAAAACAAACAGTCTGGGGAATTATCAGTTCACTCAGTTTCAGTCACAGGGACTTTAGCTTGTTATCCTGTCAACAACTGCTTAAAAGTAAGTTCTACTGAATCCCATCAGGCAGATTTAGACACACACGGATAAAACAGAGATATAAATAACTGAGGTTGGCCCTTTCTCCACTATAAACTGATGGCAGAGATGCTCTATGTGTAATAGCACTGGAAATGGCAAGGTCCAATAGAATTCAGTAGTATTTCTCTAATACATTATTAGCTTTCTGTATGAATGGTTTTGTACATAGTGTCCTCCAAATGTTTTGGACTACAGGTCTCCAGATCCCTGTCTACTGGTCACATTGCTTGAGGACCACAGGTGTAATAAAAATATTTTTTTTTAAAAAAAATCTGATTACCTATCCTTATTCTCAGGGAAACCGTCTGCTCGTTAGTACATTTTTCACTTGAGCCCCAAGCAACCAATCTTGAGGGGTTTTGTGCTATTAATTTAAATAGCATAAATCTGTAATTCCGTTTCTGAGGTAGGGTAGATTCATCATTTACAAGCATGAAAAAGGGATGTTTTTGTTTGTATTGTTAAAACCACAGAAGTAACTATAATTATGAGACCAAGCAAACCCCTAAATAAAATCTAGTTGACCATTTGCAACTGCTCCTATATGCTTGGATTTTTTCAGAATTATCAGTGTTTGATATCAGCTCAAGCTTTCGGAAATTGTTGATAAAAGAACACAAAATGAGTGATATACATATATAGCAGTGGTGGGATTCAGCCAGTTTGCACCTATTCAGGAGAACCGGTTGTTAACTTTCTAAGCAGTTGGGAGAACCAGTTGTTGGAAGAAATCTCCTTTTGTTTTTTTCTACTTTACAAGGCTAATCCTGTAAGGAAGGCAGGAAAGAAACATTCTGGTGTTGTTTCTAGCCTAATCTTTACTGCCCTCCTTACAGATGCTCCCTCTCCAGTTAACCCTTATTACATTGTAACAGCAAAGGCGAAGCGCCCATCGACATGAGTAATGTTGAGTTGACCACGCCTACCCAGTCATATGAATACTGAGCCCCGCCTACCCAACTGGTCATTAGGGCAGAGAACCAGTTGTTAAATTATTTGAATCCTATCACTGATATATAGATCTGTCTGAGCCCTCGTGCCCATGTCTATGTGTGCCTATCTGCAAGATGGATGTCCCTGTTGCTTGCCTTTGAACCTCTGGACTGTACAAACCTATGTCCTCTTCTTGACTGTATAGCATGAAAAAGGCCAGAGTAAACCAGAAGACTCCGATCCTTGGAATTACATATCAAGCTATAATATGAGATGTTCCCCATGACAATATTCTTCAGCTCCAGGTGAAGCACCCTCAGATTTCCTATTTTCCAAGCCTGCATAAGACAACGGGATACATACTTGACTGCGTAGGTCATGCGGTCTGGCCTCATGCACCGCATCATGCACAGCTTTTGCAGGGCAGTCTTATTCTTCCACTCCTTCGGGAAAACTTCCTTTTCTGGGGTTTCCGATTCTACAAATTTTTTCCATCGCTTCGCAGAGCCTTCAATATCGCTGTCCAGGTTTTTGAATTCGTCCATTTCAGAAAGTACCTGGGGATACAGCAACAGGAGTTGCAGTGTTCTCTAATTCCCAATTCCCGCGAGGGGCTAGTTAGATCACTTGGTTCTTATCATTCTCCATCTATGTTTTAGATGTGTTGCAACAGAAAGAAATGAAGCCACTCCAGTATTAGTAAAATATTAAGAGGGGATAATGAACTGTTTTGCCTATTGCAATAGCAGCAATGGCAGACTATTGTGTAACCTCTGTTGAGGAAAAAAAAAAACCTCAGCTAGGTCCCTCTAGGAAATTCCTGACTTGTCTTGCTGATCTCTTTCTTCTTCCAAGTGTGTCAAAAGGATCAAAGTGGGTACAAAAGGACCAACTATCCTTGCCTTGGACAACTTAACTAAAGAAAGTCAGGTTGCACGAACACTGGGGAAGGAGGGGAGTGACTATATGATGTTAAAGTTTTTGTTTCTAAGGGGACCTAAATCTGCAGGCAGTCAAATTTAGACCATATTTTGGTCCTTTAAAAGGTTATAAGAAAGGACACGTTTTTCATCTCCAGATGTACAAAGTTACTAAGGCATACTTCCCATATGGTTTCTTTAGCTTTATCCATTTACGACATTGCCATTTTATTATAAAATATCCTAGTCAGTTCTGATGAACAATTTTTAAATGCCTCCCTCCCCAGCAACCTGCACTTCTCAGACATGGAAGACTGTTTGTACTTAAAGAAACAATTTATCACAAAACTATGTTAATGAGTATAACGTGGTTATCCAAGTACAACATGTTTTCCGTTGTGGTGGTCTTTAATAGGACCCAGCCATTTCTCTGGGATTAAAACAGCCCTTGATCTTGGCAGTCTAATGTATTTTCCACTATAGAAAACAGCAAGGTAAGGGACTGGATGTGGGCCAAGGTCAATGATACCCAACAGGATAAACTGTTTTTGCCAAGTGATGCCATAATACTGCCACTAATCAATGATGAAGAATCCATCTGCTTCTTGGACCTCCCCGAACAGATTTGAATGGTTTGGATTGATGCAGATTTGGTATTAGAATTTATTCAGAACTAATTCATACCTGTCCAGCCACTACATGAGTAACAAACTGCAACTACTTTTGAAATCTGTGTTGTAAAATCACCCTTATACCATGTTTCCTCTTGCATATCTTACTCCAGTTCTTTGCTGTCCTGCAGCTCATATCTCACCTTTAAAACTAAGTATAAAGATGGCCTACCAAAAGGCATGCACTGCCTAGCCAGCACCTGTTCTTGTAACTGAAGCAAATTGTTCATGAAGATGTTTATATCTATTATGGACTCTACTACAGATATGAGGCCTAGCACGAGTGGTGGGTTCCTACTGGTTTGGACCAGTTCGATAGTGGTTTGGCGGCCTGGGTCACTGGAACTGGCAGCAACCCAGGCCTGCTAAGGTCCTGAAATGGTTCTCCTGGTGGCGCCATAGGCGGCGCCATCTTGTTTTTGATTCTGCGCATGCGCAGAATAATTTGTATTGTACTGGGCATGCACGTGCAGCGCACATGAAGTGCATGTACGCACTGTGCGCCCACGAGCAAAGCGGCAGGAGTGGCTTCTGGAACCCACCCCTGCCTAGCACTTTTCATGGCTCCCTCTAAGTTACTAAGAAGAGATTAGGCTACAAATAGTCGTTTTGAGCACACCTTAATTCCACCCCATCCTTGACCTAATAAGAATTCTACTGGAGATGTCAAGCCAGCTTTAAAGGGAAAACGCAGAAGGAAGTCTAATTCCACTGGATTCACTTCTTTTTTAACCAGCAAGACCTAGGGAAAATGAGAAAATTAGGAATGTTACAAATGATATATTTATTCAAACAAACAACAGCTTTGAAATCAAATTCATGCACCTTCCATTTTATTGATTTTCAGAGGTGATGAGCCAGTGGTAAGTTTCAAAATATTTTAGAACCTATTCTGTAGGTGTGGCCTATTTTGTGGGCATGGCCTGATGGTCATGTGACCGGGTGGCAGTGGCCAACTTGTAAAATGTGGTGAAACTCATTTAGCAACGCTCTTGCTTAACTTAATACTTGAAGAGGGGGCAGACCTGACATCTATTACTGAAACCTGGCTGGGCCATGAGGGAGGAGTCCCCCTCTCAGAAATGTGCCCGGAAGGGTTTCAGGTGCTCGACCAACCACGACACCAGAGAAGGGGTGGGGGAGTGGCAACTATTATCCGAGGATCATTAGTTCCTTGCAGGATCCCTGCTCCGGAGACTGGAGGGTGTGAGTCCCTTCTCTTGAAGTTGGACCTAGGGGTTCAAGTGGGCTTGCTTTTGATGTACCTACCTCCCAGCTGCGTCACAACAGCCCTGCCTGCGCTCCTGGAGTCAGTAGCCGGGCTGGCGGTTGAGTTCCCCAGACTGATAGTACTGGGGGACTTCAACCTGCTGTCCCTAGGCAAACGCTCTGACAGGGCCCAGGAATTCATGGCTTCCATGACAACTATGGACTTGACCCAGGTAATTCAGGGTCCTACTCATAGAGCGGGACACACGCTCGATCTAGTGTTTCTCTCGGGGCAGTGGAGACGTGATCTTGAGTTAAGGGGTATAGAGATCTCGCCCTTGTCATGGTCAGATCACTACTGCTAGATCAGCAGGTCAGCGGTTCAAATCTCACCGGCTCAGGGTTGACTCAGCCTTCCATCCTTCCGAGGTGGGTAAAATGAGGACCCAGATTGTTGGGGGCAATATGCTGACTCTCTGTAAACCGCTTAGAGAGGCCTGAAAGGCCTATGAAGCGGTATATAAGTCTACTGCTATTCCTGTTGAGGCTTGATTGCTACTCCCCCACTGCAGGGAGGTGGAACCGGTTAAGAGGTTCCGCCCCAGGCACCTGATGGACCTGTTGGGATTTCAGAAGGAGCTTGGGGAGATACCTGACTCTCTCACTCACAATCTGATGGAGTCCTAGGTTGCTGCGTGGAATACAGCGGCGACTGAGGCACTAGACCGGATTGCGCCTTTGCGGCCACTCTGCGGCAGTGGATCCAGGAGGGCACCTTGGTTTACCGAGGAACTCCGGGAGATGAAGCACCAAATGAGATGTCTAGAGCGACGCTGGAGGGCTAGCAACTCGGAATCCGACCGAACACTACTAAGAGCCTTTACTAGGACTTATTTAGTGGTGATACGGGCGGCAAAATGTGTACATTTTTCTGCTCTTATTGCGTCTGCAGAATCTCGCCCAGCCGCCCTGTTTAGGATAACCCGCTTCCTCCTGAAAGGGGGGGGGAAGCGTGGGATGCCTTACAGGGACGGGCTGAGGAGTTTGCCCAGTTTCTGTCAGACAAAATCACTCAGATTCGGACAGACCTTGACTCCACTTGGACAGAACCAACCAATTGTGCTCGGAGACTACAATTAGTCCAGAATGCAGCTGCGCGAGCGATATTGGGTGTACCTAGGTACACCCACATTACACCTATCCTCCGTGAGCTGCACTGGCTTCCTATTGGTCTCCGAGCACGATTCAAGGTGCTGGTTATCACCTTTAAAGCCCTACATGGCTTAGGACCCAGATATCTTCGAGACCGTCTTCTGCTGCACACCTCCCTAAGACCAATAAGATCGCACAGGATGGGCCTTCTCCAGGTGCCATCAGCTGGACAATGCTGGCTGGCGACGCCTCGGAGTAGGGCCTTCTCTGTTGCCGCTCTGGAATGAGCTATCCCCAGAGATCTGGACCCTAACCACTCTCATGGCCTTCCGAAAAGCTATTAAGACCTGGCTATTCCAGCAGGCCTGGGGCTGTTGACATCTGGATTGAGATCCAGCCCCGCTTAGATTGGGTGCATGTTGTGTCTTTTTAAATTTGTCGTGTTTTATCTGTTTTTAATTTCTCTTAATTTCTGTTTCTGTAAGCCGCCCGGAGTCCTCCGGGATTGGGCGGCCTATAAATTTAATAAACAGTTAAACAGTTAAACAGTTAAACAACCAAAATTTTGGGCTCAATGGTGATTGTAAGTTCTTTCTTTTTCTTTCTTTCCTTTCTTCTTCCTTCTTTCTTGTTTCTCTCTCTCCAACTTTCTTTCCTTCTTTCTCTTTCTATCTTTGTCTCTCTCTTTCTCTCTCTCTCTCTCTCCCTTCTTTCCGTTCTTTCTCTCTTACGCTTCTCTTTCTCTCTTTCTTTTGCCCCCCCCCCCTCACACACAGATGCCTTCCAGTTGGTGAAAATTTCTGTTTTGCCAGCTGGGAGGCTGGCAAAGAACCCTCATTTTCCCTGCTGCCCGCAGCTGTCGGAGGAAGGAGACAGGGAAGCGAGCCCCGGGCCTCATCTCTGTGTAAAGAGGTGAAGAAGGAACAGGAGGGGAGTTCGGCTGTTGGAAAAGCCCCACGTGAAACTCCCCTCCTGTTCTTCTTCACCTGTTTGAAGAAGTCATGTGGGGCACGTTCCCTTGTCTTTGACAGTGGCCTTGTTTCCAATTTGGGGGGGGGATCCATGCAGAGGGAGGAAAAACATGAATTTCTCCCCCCCCAATTCGAAACGAGGCAGCTGTCAAAATCAAGGCAGCGTGCCCCGCGTGGCTTTTTCAAACAGGCAAAGAAGGAACAGGAGGAGAGTTCAGCTGTTGGAAAAGCCCTGCGTGGAACCATCTGCAAGGATTCCCCACCACCTTCATTGGCAATGAGGAGGCTATCAAAGAGAAGAGGGCAGCGCACGCCATGTGGGCTTGTCGGGGCCTCCGGAAGAATGGATACGCTAAAGCACGCTAAATTTCACCAACCGATATGCCCGTACCGGTCTGACCAGCTGAAACCCACCCCTGTGGTGAGCCTACATAAAAGGGCATAATTTAAACCAGAGGGGGCTAGCTTGGAAATTCTGAGAAAGGGGAGCAAATGCAGATCTTTGTACAAGTTGTCTTCACTTAACAACTGTGGCAAGAAAGATCATTGTCAGGATTCCGATCAATGCCCTAATTAAATCATGAGCTTCAAGCCAAGCTTCAAAAGAAATCCAGTTATTTATTAGGAGCGTCATGTCAGCACGGACCAAATGAAGCGAACTCTGACCTCACTTAATTCACGCCTTGGCTCTGACTCTGTTTACCCTTCCTCCCAAGGTGTGTCATCAGTCACATACCCCAACGAGGCAATTTCACGGGTTATAGAAGTCACTCCCTCTGGCCACCGTGGATCTCCATGGAGATGGCCTTGACGTTTGCCAGCTAGAATGTGCTTTGTTTTAACTGTAGTGCAAGTTCCTTGATGCAGCTGGCGAGGCTCGATTCCCCACCCCCCTGACTATGGCAACTCAAGAGCAGGTCAGGAATGCTTCGCAAGTTGACAGTCATAAAATGGGGAAAGATTCACTTAACAACTGCCTTGCTTAGTGACATAAATTTTGGGCTCAATTGTGGTCATAAGTTGAAGGCTACCTGTAGTGTGATTCTATAGAAATGAATGCATTCAGACTACTGAAGATAATTTATAGCACAAATATCTGCTTGAGCTTTCAGGAAAGAGGCCACCTTGGTGGTAGTAGCCATGCCAATGTTGACCTTACTTCCCTAGAGTACAATACTTAATTAGCTTTTCTTAATTGCAGCACTGAAAATCTATAGCCAAAATGATCCATAGGGTAATTGGCTGGGAATTAATAGAAGCTGTCCTCAAATCTAGAGAACGCTTGCCGCATAAGTATTCTTTATTGCTTAGAGTTATTTCCACCCTGCCTTCTCCTTTAACCTTTCATGGCTAACTGCCTTCCAATTCCAGTTGCTTCATTTATGAGCATTTTTTCCTACATGAATTTTCTTGAGAAATTGGTTTCCCAACTTATTTTGCAATAAGACTGGTCTGCTTCTGCATTCTCTATTACAGGGTGATCCTTGGCCTCTTGGGGACCTTTATTCTCATTTGCAAAATATTCTGGGGTTTGTTTCCTACATCTCATCACACTGTCCTGTGGCTTGACTGTGGTTAAGGGGCAGTGTAAATCCAGCCATTGTGGTTGATGGCTTAGCATGCTGTGTGAACACATTCTACTGAACAAGCCATGGCAAGTAAATAATGTGTCAGCTTAGTTTCTCATGTTATACGGTTAACCAATAACCAGTGATATTTTCAATATAATGGCGACGTTTCTACATTCTTATATCCTTTTTATCAGGCAAGAGTAAAATACTTTTTGTTATGATCATCATCCATTCACTTTACCTGGAAGGCAACCTGAGCTAGAAAAATAAGTTTGTCTCTCTCAAAAAGTCCCCGAGCCGTGTACATGAAAACTGAATAGGTGATTTCATCTGTAAGGTTGATCACCCTGTGTTTGACATCTTCTGCTGGAGCTGTGCGCTGAATAGCTTTCTCAAACACCACGTTGAAAGCCTGAACAGAAAAGAAGAACAAGGAGAAGAAGTCAAAATGCCAAACCATGTGGGGTTTCAGGCAGATGCCTTGCTTTGTATTCTGGAACAGAATATTTGGGCATTAGCAAAACATAAGGCCCAAGGTTTGACTCTCTGGAAAATGTTTTTTCCCTCACTGCATCTGAGGAGTTTTCTTCCTGCTTGGATCTTAGTCATTCTTCCTCATCATAGAAAAAAGTCCCAATGGGCAGCTGTAAGGTTTCTGCAAAAAAAGCTGAGCGTATCTCCATAAGGAAAGAGACAGTGGTGGGATTCAATTTTTTTTTTACTACTGTGGGCATGGCTTAGGCGTGGCTTGGTGGGCGTGGCAGGGAGGATACTGCAAAATCCCCATTTCCTCCTGATCAGCTGGGACTCGGGAGGCAGAGAATAGATGGGGATGGGGCCAGTCAGAGGTGATATTTACCGGTTCTCCGAACTACTCCAAATTTCCACTCTGAACTGGTCAGAACCTCTGACAGAGGGAGCTATTTTTTGTACAAAAATAGAACCAATGACTATCCAAACAGCATGTTCTACTATTAGTTACCTTCAGGGAGAATTGATAGATGGGGTTGATTTTGTTTAGGTCATTTAATATAAAATACAACAGGGATGCCCTTTCTGCAGCTGGCCTGTAGTTCTCTCTGGCTTCATTGATTTGTATTTCAGTAACTTTAGCCTCTGTCACCTAAAGAAATACAAAAAACCCACCATTTTTAAAGAATAAAAAAATAGACCACGACGTGTGATATCTATGTTGCTGGATTGGTAAATCACATGTATATTTGTCAGCGCTGTTGCTGAGTGCATAGTGTTGCATAGTGAAGTTGAGCCAGCTAGCTTACTTTTTGTTCTATTTCATTAGCTGTGCGCTTTGTGGTCTCCAGATTTTCTACCAAGGCTGTATCTCCTAAGAAGTTTCCTGATGCAGCAGAGAGTCTAGCTAGCAAGGAATCCTCTAGTTCTTTCAGGATGATCTTGAATTCATTCTGTTGTTTTGTGAGAGTAGCCTATACCAGAAACAGAGAGGGGGGGGGAGAGCTTTTGTTATTTATCAGCAAATCTCTTTTCTTCTTACACCAAAGCGAGACCATTTGCAACATGGAGCTGCAGGTTCCTATCTTAGATGAGGTTACTGTGTAAAAATGGGATATGAATTCTTGGATTTTCCCATTAACCTCAGGGGTGGATTCTACTGGTTCGGATGGGTTCGGGCGAACTGGTAGTTTCGACCATCAGTTGGGAGTGGACCGGTTCGCTCCGATGATGAAGTGAGTCCACCCACCCGCCCTGCGCTTAACTCACTTATATCTTCTCAGCGGAGTCGCGCAGCACAGTGAATTTCTGCGCCTCCGCTGTTTTTCTCCCCAACAGTAATGCGAAAGGTAAGTTTTCTCAACTGAGCATGTGTGTAAAGCACCCGATCACTGAACCGGTTGTTAAACCGGTAGCATCCCACCACTGACTACATTTTAAATACACATTTATCTATTGTGAAAGCTACACACCAGTGCTATTCCCCTTTATAAAACACTTGGGTTGTTGCAGTCCTGGGACATAATAAACAAACATATTAAGGAAGAAGACAAATCTGAACACTTGTTTTAGATTCTCTGCTTTTTTCAATTTGCCAAATAGGCTGGATATCAGCTTTCATAATTTTTGTCAATGCTAGCTGAGGTTTAATAAGTGTCAATACATCTGAAGACTATCATATCAGGAAGGCTGTCTTAAGACAACTTGGTTTCCTTTGGCATTACTAAGATGACTACTGCATAGTCCATAACTCAGAAGCCCACAACTAGTAATGATAATACCTTCAGTTCCTCTAAGTCAGGTCTTTCCTTAGCAACCACAGCAGCTAAAAGCTGGTCTTCCAAGCCATCCCTGGTAACCAAGAAGTTGATCAACGTGCACTGAGCCTGCATCTCTGGCTTGTAGTGGGGATTGAAGTACTTGGTGTGCAGAATCAGGCGAAAGTCGGGGTGGTACTCTACTTCCTTGTCTCCTATTTTAATGTATCTGGGAATAAGAGTTTGGAAATATGTAAAAATATTGCATAAACTAATGTAACTCACTTTTGCTTGTATTCACTATTGATGGACATAGCTACTATCTCTGTCCCACCATCATTTTGCTTTTTTTTTTCATTTTAGCTTAGACTCGGTGATAGAAAATCAATCCTTTTTGTCTAGAACAGATGGTTCAATATGCAGGGAACTGCTTATCAGGTCAGATCATCAATTCATTTAGTTTAAGATTGTCTATGTAGACTGGGAGCCGTTGCCAAACGCTGAGTAGTGCTATTGACCCATGCTTCAATTGGCAGAAAGCTGTAGTTTTCTACAGTCGCTGTCTTTCTACACTGTCAATCTTTATCCTGCACCAACCGCTTGTTTTTTTTGGCTTGTTGCCAAATGGTGGTATCTTGATTCCAGCCGCTCAGGTACAAAGCTATGGGTAAAGCTCTCTGGCTTTACTGCACCATCCTCCTTTTTGGATATGACCAACCATTGGCCAATCATATGCCAGTCAGAGCAGCGATGCAGTCTTGGGGCTTGGGGTGATGGCAGATGTTGACTGGTGGCTGACTTGATTATGAGCAGCTCTTCCAAGATTATCATTACACCAAGACCAGGGGTGAAATCCAGCAGGTTCTGACAGGTTCTGGAGAACTGGTAGCGGAATTTTTGAATAGTTTGGAGAACTGACAAATGCCACCTCTGGCTGGCCCCAGAGGAGGGTGGGAATGAGGATTTTTCAGTATCCTTCCCCTGGAGTGGGGCGGGAATGGAGATTTTTCAGTATCCATCCCCTGCCACACCCACCAAGCCATGCCCATCACACCACGCCCACCGAGCCATTCCCACAGAAACGGTAGTAAAAAAAAATGAATTTCACCACTGGCCAAAACGTCTATCAGAACCGGGGAAGTTCCATGGTAAAGCAGAACGGGCATTTGCAAAACCCAATGGCAGCAATCCAGATTGCTGAACAGCTGATCAGCGGGCTGGACAAACTGTGGCAAAGCAAGAAGTTTAGGTTGATCAGACTTGAGACCGACACCCTTTTTTTCCTTTGTAGTGCAGCTCCCCCCTGACCCCCAGTCTGTTTTTCTATGGCTTCTAAGGAACTGCAGGGTAACTTGATGATAGCTGCCGCCACCAGTTCTTTCTATCTGAAGTTAAAAAGGAGGGCAGCCCAAGACAAGCACTTGGAGGCCCAAGGGAAGGGCTGTGCCTTGTCAAATGGCCAATAGATTCAGGCTGTTTACTAATTGCACTTCCAGCAGAACAGTTAGTAAAGTGTATTAGATTAAAGGGGAAACACTATTCAAATTGGCACAGCTCAGGATCACCTAAGGTGGCCTTACGATCTAAGAATGAGATGAAAGCGATTATCATGAGGCCAGGGCAAAATAATTTATTATAGATAGATGCAAATAAAGGCTTTAAGTCTGGTTTAAGTTTTGCCCCAGTTTCACAAATGAATCTTTCTGCGTCCTCTTCTGGAGATGCTGCAGGTGAAACTAGGTAATTTCAGCATGCAAAGCAGATTCACAGCATTAAATTGTAATAGAGCAGCCCCTTTCCATATCCGCTCATCTTATGCAACACATCTTGAAAAAAAAGAGATTAATTAGGTAAGGTCAATGTTAATGAGGGACATTGTGATGTTGGAGGTTGGTCATTGAAATGAAAACTAGTAAAAATAGTTTAAAGCGGAGTTAGATTTGTGTTGTCAACCCACACAAGAGTGACAGATTTCAATATCCTTTTGGATAGATTCAGAGACATGAGCACAAAGAGCACAACTTAAGAATATTTGCTGTCATTGGGTTTTTTTCTCTCTCTTTGATTTTCATCATAACAACTTGAATTATCAACATTCTGGAGCATTTATTGATTCAAAATGTGTAATTTGAAACAGGTACGAAGTGGAAGCAATTATGTTTTTTCTATCCTTAAATAGCATTCCAGGATTCCATACAAATCTCTAGTGCTGGGAAGAGATTTAGTGAATTTCAGTTAAAATGCTTTGGGTGAAGACAGACCTAAAGTGCACTTAAAGTTGCTTTGCAGCTTGTTGCTTTGTGATGGCTGGCAGGACAATAATTTTCTTCTCCTCTTGGGACGCCTCTGAATGGAGTGAAACCTGCCCCAACATTATCAGTCTTGGTTACAGCAGAGGTAAACTTTGTGTTTACAAAGGTAGATGCGGACAAAAGCCAGCAGGCCAAATCTTGCAATTCTGAATCAGTTTAAAGGAAAAGGGCATGAGCCTGCCATTTCTGAAATTCTTACTGCTGTCCTAAATCCACTCGTGGATAACCAGAGACACTTCGCTGCTTAAGGCAAAAGGGTGTATGGTGCTCCCTCCTGATCCTGAATGGGGGAAGAAGCCCTAATTCAAATGGCAGGGGCACCTGACAGATAAGCAATGGCATACCATCATCCACCAGACTTGAAAACAATGAGCTAATTTGGGAACTAATTTGGACAGATCGTGCAGTTTACACATTATTGTAATATGAAGAATAAATAAATTAAAATTGCAGAGGTGTTAAACAGCTATAGCCCAGTAGTGGGATTCATTTTTTTTTTTACTACCGGTTCTGTGGGTATGGCTTGGTGGGTGTGGTGTGGCTTGGTGGGCATGGCTTGTTGGGCATGCAGGGGAAGGACACTGTAAAATCTCCATTCCCTCCCCACTTCAGGGTAATATTACTACCCATTTCCTCCCGATCAGCTGGGACTCACAAGTCAGAGAATAGAAGGGGGCGAGGCCAGTCAGAGGTGGTATTTACTGGTTCTCCGAACTACTCAAAATTTACCAGTTCTCTAGAACTGGTCAGAACCTGCTGAATACCACCTCTGTTATAGCCCTCTGATGGTGTTAGAGCTCAGTGAAAACTCAGAAGGTTTAAAGATAAGTATATCTAGCCTAGGATGAGAGGGAGAGACAGAGACAGAGAAGAGAGAGAGAGTAGGGGGAGGGAGGGGGGAAAGATGGAGAGTGAGAGGGAGGGAGGGAGGGAGGGAGAGATTGGTTACAAAACCACTGTTGGAGGTAGTCAGTAAATCAGGGTTTTCTGTCATACTTTATCATTCATTATCCTAAAGGTTAGGTGAGGTGGCCTCTCTGGTCACCAGCCAGTCACTCACAATTGTTTCATTCTCAAGAGTTTATTTTGTGTATCAGCATTTGTTTCCTTGTGTTCCTTTCTCACCTATCTCTCCATTTCTGAACCAAGCAATCTCTAGGCTTCCCAAAAAAAAAATAGAGGACAGCTTCCTCACTTCATTTGGGAAAGACAGGAAAGTCAGTGGTGGGTTCCTACCGATTCAGACCGGTTTGGCCAAACCTGTAGTGGTTTGGTGGCCTGGGTCGCTGGAACCAGCAGTGACCCAGCCCTGCCACGCCCCCGAACCAGTTCTCCTACGGCGGTGCCATCTTGATTTTCGGTTCTTCGCATGGGCAGAACAATTTTCATTGCACAAATTTAATTTTTTTTATTTTAAAACTTTTTGCGCATGCACAGTTTTGTTTATGTGCAAATACACACGCGCGCACCAGTAATGCCGGCAGTAACCTACCCCTAAAGCAAATGCATACGTGCAGTTCTGTATAAACAATATTTTTTTTCATTTTAGAATACTGTTAATGAAAAAAATGAACAAACATGTCTGTTCCTCTTCCCTCAACAAAGTAACAGAGATCTGCTCTCCTCTTCTTTACCAAATGGTTGAAGATAATGTGACGGTGCTGACGCTTCAGCACCTTGTGGTCTACTGATCAAAAGAGAGTTGCCTAGTGTGAGTGTAAAGTGAAGGATTTTCATTGTGCGCCTTCTTTCTTGATTATCTTGCCTGCTCTTTGCTTTAAGAGATTGCTAATCTGAGGTCATCTGCTTCTGCCTTTCTTCCCAAAAGTGCACATGCCCAGAACAGATACTTTCTTCCTAGGATGCTTTTATCTACGTGTTGGCTTTATCAGTTTGGTGTAATGATTAAGGCACTACGTTAGAAACTAGGACAGTATAACTTCTAGGTTCTCCTTAGGGACAAAGACAACTGAATGGCCCTGGAAGGTCATCACTTTCGTAGCCTTAGGAAAGAGGAAACAGCAAGCCACACCTGAAAAATCTTGCCAAGAAAACTGGAGGGAATTATCCAGACAGTCTCTGTGAATCAGCACAATTGAATAGAAGTGAAAAAAATGTATTTACTGTAAATAAGTCTTCTGTTGCTGTAACCATAAAATATGCTTCACTAATCTTTGTTTGAATCAAATTCCCGCTCTTGGGACAATGAAGGCATACACACCAAATGCATCAACTTCCAGTGCAAACTGGACTGCAAAGGTCAGGCTACAAAGATACAACCAAGGGCTGTTGCAGCTGCAAATGCACTTACCTTCCTTTCTTAATTGTGTTTCGACCTAGCAGGGGGTCCAGCACAGGCTCTATTGTCTCTCCAATATTTTCAATAAGCAGCGTATCTCCCTCGGAAACAGCTTTTTCAATGATATCTAGGTAGCTGGACAATTGATAATAAATCTTTAGCGTGTGTCACACAGTCTCTTGAGAACACACACACACAAAAACCCTACTCTACTGAAAAAGAAGTCTAATGTGTTTTCATAATCAATTGCAATGGAGAGGCATGCGGGGAAAGGGAGCTCTATCAGGGCCACTGAAGCAGATGCCAGAGCACATAGGACTGTGAGGGCTAATGTTTTTGGTGCCGAGTGGTCAAAGCGCTTGCGTGTGCGTGCAAAACACCAAAATGCCATGAGGGCACCCTCTGCGCATGCTCCCTGCCTTTGTGCATGTGCTCCACCGCCTGCACATGCATCCCTCCCCCTGCACCCCATCCTGCAAACACCCCACGCATGTGCCTTGGCCCCCACCCATTTTTGGCTTTCAGGTTGGTGCAGGAGGCTCAAAACTGGGCATGAGGCGCGCACACACATGAACCCCCAAAATGCAATGTGAGTGCCCCCCCCACATGTGCCCTGCTCCCTACACATGTGCATCCCACGCATGCCCTCTGCCCCCCACACATGTGCGGCAGAGACCCGAAGACCAAATGGCCAGCAGGAGGTACATGCATGGTGGAGCTGGCCTGGGCTGGCCTTGGCACACATGCCATAGGTTTGCCATCACGGACACAGGACAAGAAAAGATTCAGTGAAAATTCAAGTGAATAGAGAGTGACAGACATGCATTGCAAGATAGAAAAGCGGTAATGGAGTCCTCACACTAATTAACTACCCCATTAGATGAAATAGCCCATTAAATACTGAGTTGTAGATTGGCACTTGCTTGAGTTTGTCTATTCGGTTAAGTATTTTAATCATTTTATTTGCATGAATTTGTCACTGTTTTTCCTGTGAGTCACCCAGTCTCACGTAAATTAGATGGGCAATTATATAAATTTAAATAAATAAATAAGCCCAGAACTCCTATTAAAATCTGTGGAATTTGGGCAGAAGAAGTTGTAAAATTTATGAAATCTACCTGAATTAAATGGACGGGCACATAGGTTATTATGGCCTAAGAAAAACATCAAACAAGGAAGAAGGCAAACACAACAACAAAGCTGTCTAAGGAGTGTGTCTTTGGATGCGTAAAACCTGTGAGTGACACAGTCTGAAACGAGACCAACCAGAAACTGGCTACCATGTGGCAGTTTACACATCGCAGGGTAAAAGCTATGTAGCCCAACCTGGTGAGTGACTGTGACCACAATTGCTATAAGGAGGAGGGCTGGAGAGAGGACATTTTGTGTGTAGATGCAACCATCTGGATGGCAACCATCTTCTTCTCACCTGTTTCTTGATTAGCTTTTCTGACGGAGTTGGGGAAGCATGGGGGAGTGAAAGGTCTTGGTGTCGAATAATAAAGCTAGGAGATTAATGAAGAATAGTTTGTGGATAAAGTGTCATTGGGTGTGAATTACCTGCCTGTAAATGATCCTGGAAATGTTGCTATGTCATTGAAAGATGCGTGTGTGTTTCCCACCTAAACTCCTGGCTACTGATCAAGGCTCCAGTCATCTCAAGGAGCCTGTTCCCAGCCATTCCCTAAGTGTGGGCATTGCAAGTGAGGAAATCTGATAGTGTGGGCTTTGAGGGGTGATGCAAGGAAGATTGATTGAATGCAAAGAACGCAAAGGGGCTAATTATAATACTCCCAGAGATGCAAGCAAAATGAAGGTGTGTCTCAGACAGGGTGGGCTGCTGCAGGTTCGCACGGGTTCGGGAATCTGCCCAGTTTGGAAAACCCACAAATACTACCCCTGGCTGGCCCCGGCCACCCTGCCCCTCCCCTCCCCTCCCAGGAGTCCCCACACAGCCCATTTGGAATGCCAGGTAAGTACAGGGCCCACATGGAGGCTTGGGGAGGGCAAACAATGGGTCTCTGGAAGGCTGGAAACAGGTCTGTTTCCGGCCTCCGGAGGACCTCTGGAGCCCAAGGGAAGCTATTTTTGCCCTGCTGGAGGCTCGAAGGAGAAAATGCCCCCTATCTGCCGTGGTGCAGGAGGCCCACCATGGCCACGCCCACCCAGCAACCAGGCAGAGAGCCCGTTGCTAAAATTTTTGAAGCCCATCCCTGGTCTCTGAGCAATTCTTGTTTTTGAGCCTATAAGGCCATTCTTTTAGAATAAAGCCCAAACCGAACAGATTAACACTCGTTCACCTTTTCTGTCCAAGCCGGATGGCCTTCAGATCTCGTCCATGTTTGTTCTTGATCCATTTGATCCCTTGAAGCTGCGCGTCTACAATGAGGGGCCAACGTTCTGTGTTGCACAGAATGGTTGCATTTTCTGTTGACATTCGGTCGCTGGGGAGCCCCTGGTTGTTCCAGGTTGCTATATCTGCATCGTCTGTTAACAGGGACAAAGGATCCAGGCCAGAGGTAATAGGAATTGGTACCTATCATAATGTTAAGATAAGAATGGACTGTTAGGATAGAAAAGGCACTGCTTGCGTTCAGCTGCAAATTTCTCAGATTTTGACAAGCCACCGTGAACATAAAACAGAACTTCACGATCTCTTTGCTTATCTGAGACTATCTCACTTGTTACTGGAAAATCAGGTGTTGGTTCAAGGAAGCACTCTAAAGCAGCAGTTGTCTAAAGGGCAGATGGGCAGAGAGAAAGCAGCATCAAGGAAGCTTCAGGGCTCAAATGAGAAAACCCTGCACATTGGATAAGGAGACTCACAGGCCAGGAGCTCCTCACTAATTTAGACAAATGACACAATGAGTAGAAAGAACTATAGATTTTTAGCAGGAATAGCCTGCAGGAATAACATCTTGTCCTCAAGATCTATCATCTCTTGGACCTGCTGCACCCTTCATTGACAAACTATTATTTTGACGCCATGCATACATCTTGGCAAAACACTTGAGGGGGATATGATGCTTCCGTATTTTTCACCCTTCCCATCTATCATCTGAAGAGAAGCAATGGGAGTAGGCCTTCCAGCAAGGGCATCTTGCGTGTGACTCTCTCTAGGAAGGTTTGGCTGCTACTGATATTAATGTTCGTATTTTTAAGGTATGAAGCAAAGTTCCCTTCATTCCCCAAGGTTCTTCATCAGTTCTGTCCTACGGTATTACTTCTGAAAAGATCACTCTGAGGCTCAATTGTTTTAATGGGTTGTTACAAAGTGCCCTGGAAAATAAAAGCAAAGGATGGTGTTTCCTTTCTTGGCCAAGAAGTCAAGAAATGGTCAGAGAGTTAGAGGTTTATAGTCTAAAGCTGGGCATAACCTGAAGAACCTGTCAGGCCTGCAGTTTTCTTTTGGATCTTTGGCCTGCCACACTTTCTATTATTCTACTATGCCTTTTTTTTACTGTGGGAAAAATGGGAGGGGGGATTGTACAGAGTTACTTACTGTGTAGCCTAAACAAATTCTTTTTAGGAAGCCAAGGTCATCCTTTGTTTCTGTACTTCTGAACCTGAGCACAACTGGATTGGTGGAAGCTGCCAGCATGGCAGTGGAAGATTGGATCATGTGATGGACTTGTGGATGTGGGGGCAAGATCTTGAACTTTCAACTGGGTGGGAAAACCAAGAAGCCTTCAGATTTGGGTTTTCCCAGATGTGCCAACATGGCTCTCTTAATAAATTGGAACTATGAGCAATACTTAGCCTTGGACTCTGATTTAATTTTGGATGCCATTTGGAACCCTGACACTCTACTTGTAACCTAAAGCCACTAGGATTAGAAGCCAGACAGATCCACTGAAAGAACATTCATCTTCTGGAATAGGTGGTTCACATAGACTTACCTTCAGCTGCTTTAAGTAAGGAGTCCAGAACTTATCCAGTAACTCGGTCCTATACTTTTTGGTAAAATACCCAACATAGGAAACAAATGCAGTAATCAGTAGCACATCCCCGCACAGAGTCTTTCCCTGTTCACTGAAATTTTCCACCGATTCAGCCCAACGCACGTTTTCAGAGGCTAATCCACCAACAAGCCTTAGGAAACATTCCAAAAGGAGAGAAGGATCTGATTAGGATGTGTGAGGATCTAACCCAATCTGGCTTGAATAGTCAATCATAGAATAGAAGAAAATATATGGAGCTCAGGGCTGAACTGCAGAGTCCTTAGTGCTCCCTGAGATTTGCTATTTACTTCCGGGCTGGGCTTCAAAAAGTTCAGCAACGGGTTCTCGGCCCAGTTGCTGGGTGGGCGTGGCCATGGTGGGTGTGACCTAGTCGGCGGTGGGGGGAAGGGTGTTTCACCCTCCCCAGGCTCTGGAGGCTTTCCTTGAGATTCTGGGCTCCAGAGGTCTTCCGGGAGGCCTGGTTTTCCCCCTCCCCAAGCCTCTGCGTGTTTCATTACCTAAGTAGGTAACATCATCAGTGCTAGGAAATCTGGGGTTTGTAATAAACCACATTTATTCAAAAGAGACAATTAAAAGGCTGAGGAGGAAATAAAAAGATCAGAACATATCCTTTATATTAGCCTACACCCAGATAACCAGGGATTAACACCAGACAGACCATCAAGCAGAAAACAATGACCTCTTCAAGGAACTACCAAGGAGAAAACCACTAATAAGGAACTTGGGAAAATGACCAAATATTTTTTTTCTTCATTGCGGGGGCTGCCCTCAGCTGCTGGGCTCTTTGGGAAAGAAGAATCTGGCAATTAAAATGTTTCCCCCTCCTCCTTTCAGCTGCTGTGAAATATGATGTACAAAACAATAAATGTTCTCATTTGAAGTTTACCACTTCCTGGTAAGTTCTGAAAGCACTCAGATTTCTCATCATTAAAAGAAATTAGGGAGCATATAACAGTAGGATAGATCTGAGGGCCACAACAGCTTTCAGCAATATTTAAGTCACAACTTTTATGAAGATCCATACCATAAGCCTTAGTGCGAGATGTGTACTGTAACTCTTTTCCTTGGTGATATACTTTGTGGCTTCTAGCAAGGGGCAGAGTGATGAGAATCAGTTAAGACTGTCATCTCCAGAGGACCCATAAAAGCAGAGAACATTGCTTGTTTATGAACCAACAGCCTTCTCCAAATGCTAACTGCAGTTCCTCTAAACAAACCACTCATCTTTGATTCATGCTTTCTCTCGTATGCAGTATTTTATTTTCAGGAAATGGTTCATAGCTTGCTGAGAAGCTGAAAAATTTTCTTCATACCAGCTGGGACTTCCAGCCGATTTGGGAGAATCAAGCTTCCCAGTGATTTCTCATACTTTCTGATTCACAAGAATGAAAAAAACCCCAATTTGATATGAATACACAAGTGGTTTGAAGCTTTAGCAATCACTGTCTGGTTTATAATATTTAAGATTCATATTATACTATTCTTTCTGATCTTGAAATGTGGCTTAGAGTCTTGGGATTCAAATAAGGAATATCATGTATCCTCCTAGGCTAGCCATGATTAATTGCAAACAATACTATAGTTTGGTGTAGCCCAGGGGTTGGCAACCTTAAACACTCAAAGAGCCACAGCTGTCCTAACCGGAAGCCCCCTGTTCAATTTTGCAGCTGACCGGAAGTCCGGTTTCCGCACCATAGAGTCTCCTCATAGTATGGCATGCTTTTTTTCTTTTATTGACTCGCGACAAGGAGCCACAGCAGAGGGATGAAAGAGGCACATGCGGTTCCAGAGCTGCGAGTTGCTGACCCCTGGTGTAACCAAACGAAGAGCATCTTCTTCCAAGGGCTTGTAAGAGTGAAGGTATTGGATTCTATCTCTTAGAAATTTTGGAAGACATACAAATGTAAACAGGGGCGGGCTTCAAAAATTTCAGGAACGGGTTCTCTACCCGGTTGCTGGGTGGGCATAGCCATGGTGGGAATGGCCTAGTCGCCCTCCTGCACCATGCCGGGGATGGGCAGCATTTTTGTCTTCCCCAGGCTTTCCTCAAACCTCTGGAAAGGTGAAAACTACCTCCCCAGGCTCCGTAGGCCCTCCGGAACTTTCAGGAGGCCCTTCCCCCCGCTCCCTGAGCCTCTGTGCATGCCCTGCATTTACCTCACCTCCAAAATGGGCTGCATGGAGACTCCTGGAGTAGCAGGGTGGGCAGGGCCAGCCAGGGGTGGGATTTGGATGTTTTCTGAACCGGCCATAATGTTAGCTACAGGTTCTCCCAAACCCAGGCAAACCCGTAGCAGCCCACCCCTGAATGTAAACTATTAGCCGTTAGAGTTAACGATATAGGAAAACCCAAACAAATCTCTTATACCAGCATGTTTTTTGATGTAATGAAACAAATACTTTTAGAAATCATATTATTCAGACCTATCCCCAAGAAAATTAAGATGGAGCATATGTCCACAATATACATTTACAAGAGTCAATCTGAATTGAGAAATGGGTTGGGGTTCAAACAGTGAAACTCTCTTTCTGTAACTGCTGCTTCAGAGACAATGGCAGCCCCCTCCCCTTCCCACCCTACTTCTGGGTTTCAGTTTTTAAAAAGAGGAAGATCGATCATGGACCTCATGTGGTCAGGCTCATGCTGACACAAACCAACCATGGTAATTAACCAGCATTAACAAAGAGCACCCTAGGAAGTATTTAGAGACAGTGTACCTGTTAGCCAATGATATTACTCTATTTGTTGCATCAGCTTCTTGCTGGCACTTGATTTTCGCAGCTGTGGCCTTTTCGAATTCGGCAGTCAGATTAGCTAAATTGGCATTTAGATCCTTTCAGACAAAAAGTTTGAAAAGTTACATATATGGAAATGACAAATTAAACCGATGTAATTTCTTCCCATATTAATGAGGCAATAGTTTGGCTAAAAGAAATTGATTTAAATTGAGCCTTTACGCACAAGCTAGTTTTGAAGGATGAGTAAGTGCTGCATCATGTAACCAGATCTGACAGGGGAGTAATATTAATTCATCACAGAAAAGCAGACAACTACTCATATGATTTTTTAAAAAAAGATACCCCTACTTGTTGTTGGAAATGCTTACAAATACGCAATAATTTTGGAGGTGTCGCAGGGCCTAACATGTATATCGAAATGATGAAAACGTTGTTCGTGTGTGCAACCACACAATGTGCACAGGAAAAGGGGCGGAGGCTGTGCTGTGTGTCATTCTGCTTTCATAATCACACCACCATGCCCCTGAATAGCCTTCTGATTGAAGCGTAATTTATCAGTAATCATTGCAATAATTTCGTCAAGTAAAGTTGTCTAAAATGGTGAGGGAGAAAAGGCTGCACTAATGGGTGGTGATAGATTAGGGGGGGAAAAGGCAAAGAATGGAAAAGTCAGGGAGGTTTGTAAAAAGATATCCAATTTAGAAAATGAATCAATTTGGTGTAGTGGTTAAAGACATTAGGCTAGAAACAGGGAGGCTGAGAGTCCTGTTCATACAGATAATCCTCAACTAACGACCACAAGTGAACCACAGAATTTATGTTGCTAAGTGAGACATCTGTTAAGTGACTGTTGCCCCATTTTACAACTTTTCTTACCACAGTTGTTAAGTGAATCATTACAATTGTTAAATTAGTAGCACAGTTGTTCCGTGAATCTGGCTTCCCCATTGACTTTGCTTGTCAGAAGGTCATAAAAGCTCATCCCATGACCCTGGGACACTGCAACCGTCATAAATATGAGCCAGTTGCCAAGTGTTCAAATTTTGATCACATGATCATGGGGATGCTGCAACGGTCGTAAATGTGAAAAATGGTCATAAGTTACTTTTTTCAGGGCCATTGTAACTTTGAACGGTCACTAAACGAACTGTTGTAAGTCAAGGACTACCTGTATCTTAGTCCTAAATAAGAGATGTAAAGCTGGTAAATGAAATACTTCTTCAAGTTGCACATAATGAAGGATTCAGAACAAACTATATACTGTATATAACTTAGGCTCTGAATCAATCTAGTTTCTGGATTTGCACAATATATTGAATAATAACATAAGTACAAGAGGATAAATTTCCCAATTATTTAAAATAATAAATGAAATGAAATGAAATAATAAAACCAAGCAGAAATGTACTAAGTAGCCATTAAGCAAGGTTAAAATTAACTGAGCCTCACATGCAGTAGAAAAAGCTGTTACACTCATGTTAACTTCTGACTATCTTCTATTGAAATAGATCCAGGGCTAGGTAAGCTATTGATTGAGCCAGGTTCTCCTTCACAAACTGGTGTACAAGTGGGTATGAGTTCATGCACAGCCTATGCTCACTTTTCTCCTCTGAAGTAAAAGGGAGGAGAAAATACATTGGACTTAGCAAATGCCTGCTTGCTGTTTTGTTTAAACCAGAAACTGTGGCTAAACAAACCAACAGTGGCATCTGCCAGGACAGATATGTGTTTGTCTATTCAAAGAGGCAACATGGTGATTGTGGCAAAGACTTGCCCTTATAGGATGTCACATGCAAACCCAAAGGGAGAAGGCCTTAATTGTGACACTGCAACTACCACCATGCCTGTTTGGAACCAACTTTGAACACTGAAATGCTTTAATAGTTTATCCCAAAATCAGAGCATATTATAAATCACAGCCCTTCTCAAAAGCCAGAAATCTGTAAAATCTAAAGTCTAAATTAATTCCTCTGGCTATGTGGAGGAAAGGAAGGGTGAGATGCTTCTCATTTAGCTCAGGAATGGGTAACGTGTCCCATCAGATATTGCATAACTTCAACTCCCAGCATTCCACTCCTTGGCTGGAGCTACTGTTACAGCTTAGCAAATTTTGGAAAGCCACGAGGTCACCACATCTGAACTGGGCCAGTACAGTTTTCATTTCATTTCATGCCATTCATGCGCAGGAAAATGTGTGACTCAAGAGTTCATGTTTATACCGGTTCTTGATCTGTATAGATACAACGGAATGTTGTTTGCATGCAATTGGTTTAATTGTGTAACTTTGGCTAAATAATTAATTCTCTTGCTTGGCGCCAGCAGCGAATGTCAGCCAATTTGAACACTGATATCTACTTCAACAAGATGCCCTGGGGTCTGGCACATTACCCAAATGAAGTTGAAGCCTACTTACTGCAATCTTGTTTTTAATCATTGTGAGTTTGGCTTGTGCCTCTGCCAGTTCAGCATTAGCCTCTTCCAAGGCCTGCCGCTTAGGTGCCACATCACAGTAGACTTCATAGAAACGAACAATGTTTAAGCACCAAGAGCATAAACCAGACGCAGCTGTGGACTTGGAGACTATAAAGTCAGGATCAAATGTTGGATCATTCTGAAATGGTCTGCAGAGAAAAGTTTACAAAGGGATATATTGGAACTGGGGGAACAAGGACGTCTTCAAGTTTTATAAAGCAGCTGATCACTTAAATGAACAAACGCAGTAATGAAAGATAAAGCTGTGTTACTGTATTTACAAGAAAGAGGGAAAAAGAGTGACCACAGTTATAATCTAAGTGCCCCAAAGAACTACAAAGATGTTTGCTCTGAGCCCAGCAACTGTGATGAACAATGGCACACATGATGTTATAGTGCAAATCCCTGTTCTTTTATATTTACATCAAAATGTTGCGGAACAATATGTAAGTCAAAGGTTTTACAGCACATTTGACATCATAACACGGTCTTGTCAACTGATCTCCCTGCAAATGTGTATGAACTGATCCTAGGAATTGTGCTGTTTCTTTTTTAGCAAGTGAAACAGAGATATAGGCTATTAGCACTTTTCAAAGAATGAAATTGAAGAAAATTGTTTACTCTCTGATATCAATCACAAACTGGACAAAGTGAAAGCAGTTGAAGAGACAAACATGTTCCAGGTCATCTTAGAATGAGCGCTACAACAGTAAGACTGCTATAATTCATATTCTTTTTGCTACTTTTGCAACACACAACACACACACTCATAAAATAATGTAATCTGTTGATGGAAACATTAAAAAATGTTTAAATTATGGAAAAAAAATCCCTATTTCTGATCTGAAGTAGAAATACTGCTCCAGTTTTTGCTCCGTTGCTTCTAAATTCACAATAAGATTTATATATAACTGGTATTTGTCTTTAAAAAGGAATACATTCTTTATTAGGAAATTACATTTAGATACATAGCCTCCATATCTAATTCAGTTATATTCAAAGTACAGTAAGTGAATGAAAGACACGTCTGCTAGACAGCGTGGAGCCTGGCACACACAGTATTTACTTTATTACTGGAGGGGAATTGTGGAAAGAGGAATTGTGAGGACAAGGATTAGGTACTGGAAGTGATGGGAGTCCTGAGACTATCAGAATGTCTAGTTATAGGCATGCTTGATGGTATCATAGATGGAATATAAAGAAGTGAACAAGAGGAATCTTCCACTAAAGATTACACTTATTATTGGTAATGGCCAATAAAGACAGAAGGCACAAAAAGGCAATGTACATTGAAGTGGATCTTCCATCTTTTTCTTCCTCTCTCAGCAAATCATGGAAACTGGAAATACTGTCTCTCCAATGGGCTGTATTCTCCTTTGAGAGCTGCCTGGAAGGGTACACTTCAACTGCTATCAATTAAAGATTGTCATCTTTCAGGAACCAGAAATGTACCTGTTCTATCATGACCCCTGTCCTCTGAGCAGAGGTGGTATTCAGCCAGTTCAGACTGGTTCTGGCGAACCGGTAATGTACATTTTGAGTAGTTCGGAGAACCGGCAAATACCACTTCTGACTGGCCCCGCCCCTATCTATTTGCTGCCTCCTGAGTCCCAGCTGATCGGCTGGGTCTTCTTCTGTTGCCCTGCACAGGAGAACGGAGCTGGAAAACAAGTTGGTGGGGTGGGGTGGGAATGGAGATTTTACAGTATCCTTTCCCCAGGAGTGCGGAGGGACTGGGGATTTTGCAGTGTCCTTTCATTGCCACACCCACCAAGCCAAGCCCCACCCACCAGGCCCCACCCCGCCCACAGAACCGGCAGTAAAAAAAAATTGAACCCCACCTCTGCCTCTGAGACACTATAACATCTGAAATTAGGCTGGCCCTGACCCTGCTACCTCTCTGGAAATCGTCAAAAGCCAGTTATTTGTCAAGCATGGGGGTTGTGAAGTTAGCAAAGCCTGAGTGGGTTAACATAGCCTTATATAATTAATTTTTTTTTAAAACTTGTAGCTCCTGCTTTTGTTTTTAATTATATGTCCGTATGGTTTCTGTTTAATCTTTGTTTGCTGCTCAGAGCCGCTGTGATGAACTGGGCAGCTATCTATATCTAAATAAATAAAAGCAGAAAAGTCCTTTTCTACTTACTGCATCGGTTGATTGCTGCCAAAGGCAAGAGATGCAAGAACAGATTTTTCTTAGAAAATGGGACAAATTCTGGTTACATTTGTCACCTTTTAAGAAGGTTCCAGATTAGCTCTTAAATTAAATCTAGAAATCTAAGAATTGTGACTCATCCAGAGGGCGACGACAACTGGGGAAAATGTTAAACTCCTTGCGGGCCTGGCATGAGAAGGAAGAAGACAGAAACAGGAAGGAGAAAATCTGCTCTGGGCACTGGAGAGACAGATACAGCCTCACCCCAAGTCAAAGGCAACACAAAATGCCATCAAACTTCGGCAGTGTCAGCAATAATCAACACAGACTTCTCACAGTTTCAGGGAAGAATTCCCCGACATGTTTGGAAAGACTGGGACCTTTTGCATTCAGAGCCTCTGCTCAGCCACAATTATTGGCATTTACCCCACTTTTATTTTTGAAGGTGGTGCCAGTGAGCTACACAGAAGAAGATTCTAAGTTTAAATCTTCCTCTCTCTCTCTCTCTCTCTCTCCTCTCTCTCCTCTCTTTCTCTCCTCTCTCACCCCTCTCTTTCTCTCTCCTCTCTCTTTCTCTCTCTCTCTTTCTCTCTTCTCTCTCTCTCCTCTTTCTCTCCTCTCTCTCCTCTCTTTCTCTCCTCTCTCTCTCTTACCCCTCTCTTTCTCTCCTCTCTCTCCTCTCTTTCTCACCTCTCTCTCCTCTCTTTCTCTCACCCCTCTTTCTCTCCCCCTCTCTTTCTCTCTCCTCTCTCTCTTTCTCTCTTCTCTCTCTCTCCTCTCTCTCCTCCCTTTCTCTCCTCTCTTTCTCTCACCCCTCTCTTTCTCTCTCTCCTCTCTCTCTCTTCCCCCCTCCTCTCTTTCTCTCCTCTCTCTCTCCCTCCAATGCATGACCTGCCATTTCAATTTATTTCACTGTAAGATCATATATGTGTAGATGCTTCTTACTTAAAAGCTTTCAAGCAAGATTCGGGAATGTGTTCTTTGTCATATTTCTTCAGGGCATCCAGGAAAGCATCTACTTTGCCCATCATGGATTTTGCTGCTTTCCAACTTCTATCTTTTGGTATCTTGCCACCTGGAGCAGTTAGAATCAGAACTGCTGCTGTTACATTAACCACTGCTTCTGGAGGAGATCCAAAAGACTTCAGCTCTGTCAGGTTGTTCTAAAAAGGTAGCCAAAGATGAGGGAGAAGAGAAAGAACTTTTTTAACAATGAAATAGTAAATTCCATGATTAAGAAAATAACCCATTAAGCACCCCATATTGACTACAATATATTCGTGTTAGCAGAGCAGCAGAATATTACATGCTATAGTATGGCCTTTGAGCTTGGATGTTACCTAGTTGAGTAATGAAATGGCTACAACAGAGGTGGTATTCCGCAGGTTCTGACCAGTTCTGGAGAATTGGTAGCGGACATTTTGAGTAGTTCAGAGAACCAGTAAATACCACCTCTGACTGGCCCCACCCCCATCTATTCTCTGCCTCCCGAGTCCCAGCTGATCGAGAGGAAATGGGGATTTTGCAGGAAACTTCCCCTGGAATGGGGAGGGAATGGAGATTTTACAGTATCCTTCCCCTGCCATGCCTACCAAGCCACGCCCACAAAACCAGTAGTAAAAAAAAATTGAATCCCACCACTGGTCAACAAGTAAACCAACTTCAGAGAGCACCAAGGACCCACAATTCAACCTGAAGCTACAAATATTCTCTTCTAGTGGAATTTTGGATTTACAGAATTTTGGAGCAGTACTTCAGAGGCTTCATAGTCCGTGCAGCTCCAAATCCTTGATAAAGCCTTCCAGGGTAGGGGCTCAGTCTAAAAGGGATCTTGGGTTTTTGATATGCAAAACAATCTCAGGCTGTGGGGATTGGTTGTTTTTTTTTTTACTTCATATTTTGTTGAATGAGAAGTATTTATTTCTAAAGTGATTTGAAGTTTCAAACAAACTCTGAGAAACTCTGCCCTTTTACAATTGATGGCTTGGAAATGGTTCCTGTAAGAGGAATCAATTATCCAGACCACATTTCTGTCTCTGGGATCTTCCTTCATAAAAATAGAAGCATATTCATCTACTTAATCAATGACATGTTGAAACAGAGTATATCACTAGAAATGAGTACATCATTTTTTTAATGGATGATTGAAAACCTAAAGGATTTTTACCTTATTGAGGGTGTCGAGAGCTTCCTGAGCAGCAATCAGTGCTGGTTCAGCCTTAGCCAAATCAGTTTCACAAGCCCTTTGCTTTTCTGATACGTTCTGGGGAAGGAAATATGAATGTTTCTCAATTTATTTGGGAAAATGTGTTTCTTTAGTTCAGTTTTAACATTCAGATCCCATCAAGGTTCCCTTGTTAGATCAACAAAAAAGTTTCCGTCCTAAAGTAATGCTAAGAAAGAGAGTAATTGAGAACACCGGCTGTGAACAATTGCCGAAGCTTGGTAACTGGAAATTTTCCAGAAGAGTTCTGCATTTAGGACACCCAATAAATGAATTCAAATGAACTGCCAAGTAAAGAGAAGCACAAAGGGAAAATAATGAAGGAGACTATCCATTCTATCTCCTTGCTGAGGCAGATTCATCCTCATATATGATTGGCATATGGTGCAATGCAGTTTTCAGTGTCTATGGAGATTCTTTGTCATCCAGGTCATGGATGTCCCAAAGGTGCTTTCTTTCAAAAGGCAGTTGGACCTTCTAGTTTTACTTGAAGACGTTTCACTTCTCATCCAAGAAGCTTATTCAGTTCTGACTAAATGGAGGACAATGGACTGATTTATATTTTTTGCAGTCATCTGGTCAATAGCCCTCTTTCTGAGAATTGTTGGAGGACACTTGGAGGTTTATATGTGCCCTCAGAGTCACCTGAATCTTCTAGTCTGCAATTTTCCCCCCTGAAGATCCATTCAGTGCTTCAATACACACTAGAAAGAGCACACGAAAGGAGCGGATCTGCAGGGAACAATGTGTGGCTTTGTGGCTAAATTCTTTAGTATTTTTAATACACCAATTTTTAGCTTAATTTGGTGCCAAGTTTTTGCTTTTTAATATTTAGAATATTAATTGATTTAATTTGGTTTTTTATGTCTTTTTTACTATTATTTTAATTCTTGATTGGGAGCTACTTAGAGTTTGGTATAAGATGGGCAGTGATGTAAACGTTTAAAACAAATAAATAAAGATAACAGAGTACACTGTAGCAAATCCATCAATAATATCAATTTCTCATATTTGTATAAAGTATGTAATCTTATCTTTAAAAATCATGACCTCTTCTTACAATGCAGTGTTTTCTAATGAGCAAAACTAGTGAATGGGACTTGGAGCAAAGGGCAACTGGTTAAAAAACTATTGTGGGTTATACATATAATTAATGTTAAAATGGTTGGTTAGAGATTATGAGAGCTCATCATGGTTGAGGAACAATATCTTAGACAACCAATGGAGGTGACAATTAAATTCTACTAGCAACACTGATTTAAATGATCAAAAACTAGTGTAATAAACCACTGGTCACACTTAGTTAAAAAAAAGATGCCAGGAATTAAAGCAGTGATCACTAACCTTTTTGTCATTGCATGCCAAAAAGTATGTACATGCGTGACAGCCATAATGAAATGCGTGTGCAGAATCCATCCCGCAGGGCCCCCCTCTGTGAATGCACGCATGCACGACCCCTTCGCTGTGCTCCGCCTTCCCCCCATGCATGTGCACCATCCCTACAGCCTCCTGGGAGTAAAAACAAGCCACAGAGGGGCCGTGCTGTGCACACACCCATGCCTCATTTTGGGCCTAGTAGGCTTCCCTGTAGCTTCCTGGGAGCAAAAACAGACCATGGGGGGTGGGCACCCCACCCCATCTCGTGCAAGCGCATGCAAGTGCATGCACCCCATGCATACGTATACACATTACACATGCACAAGCATCTCTGTGCATCCCTGCACATCTCCTGCATGCATCCTGCTCCCTACACATATGTGGCAGAGACCAGAAAATTAACTGGCCAGCAGGAGGTATGTGCACATGTGTGGTGAAACTGAGCTGGGGCAACGGGTCATGTGCCCGCAGAGAGGGCTCTATGTGCTTCTGTGGCATGTTTGCTATAGGTTCGCCATCACAGAATTAAAGCAAAACAAAATGAAACGAGGTTTTGAGTAGTTCCTTCCAGGTTTGTGAATGCCCCAACATTGGAAGTCTTTAAGAAATTGTTGGATAGCCATTTGTCTGAAATGGTACAGAGTTTCCTGCTTAGGCAGGGGGTTGGACTAGAAGACCTCCAAGGTCCCTTCCAACTCTGCTATTGTATTGTATTGTATTGTATTGTATTGTATTGTATTGTATTGTATTGTATTGTATTGTATTGTATTGTATTGTATTGTATTGTATTGCATTGCATTGCATTGCATTGCATTGTATTGTTTACAGATAGAATATGTGTCTCAGGCCAGCATCTGGTTCTTGCATAGGCCTCCATATGCATTCTTTGCTTAATTAGCAGCTTTCTCTTTCTACCTCTTTTACAAGGGGAGCAACTGTCAGTGCCAAATCAAATCAAACTAAAAAAAAACCCCTACCAAGTTAATGACTTGCACTTTGAGTTCCTCTTCATCAGCAATTGCTTTTTCCCTGCTCACTTTCTCCGTTTCAACTCCTACCACATGAATCAGTTTGTCAGCATCTTCATTCTTGTGCTTAAGCTCCAGCTCCTGAACAGCAAGTTTGGCTTTCAGATCATCCACCTATAAAGTTCCACATGAAGACAAACTCTCAAATACATGTATGTTTACAGCTGCTCCTCCCAATGAAATATGTTTGACTTCTTACATTTACTTGTTCTAGCCTCTTAGAAATGGATTCTGACCACATGGGCTTATTTCAGAGAATAGCTGTTCTTAAAATAAATAAATAAAATCAAAGCTATAGATCAGGAAGATGGAAGAAGGGGAGGTTGTGGGAAGTAGATTGTGACCCATTGGCACACCAAAAGACCTAATTTACACATTGAAAGCTGAGGGTCTGTGGTATCTTAGTATAACTTCCATGCGCATCCTAGTAAAATATGAAATATTTATCCCAAATAGTGCTAATACCTATTCAGGAAGTCTAAGTATCTATCACCTCCTCCAAGCAAACCAAGTAAAATCATCCTGATAGGGTAACGCTTGTGTCAACTCGCGAAACTTTCCTGACCTGCTCCTGAGTTGCCATAGGCAGGGGGATGGGAAATCGCACCTTGCAGCTGCCCTGAAGAAATCGCACCTCAGTCAAAACAAAACACATGCTTGTTGGCCGAAGTCAAGGCCACCTCCACAGAGACCCGCAACAGCTGGAGGAAGTGAATTCTACAACCCCAAAATTGGGGAATATGACTGGTGACACACCTTGGGGGGGGAGGGGGAAACAGTGTCAGAGACAAGGCATGAATTGAGTGAAGTCAGAGCTGGCTTCACTGGGTTCATGCCGACATGGCATTCCTAATAAACAACTGGATTTTTCTTGCTAAATGGCTTGAAGGCTCCTGATTATTATTAGGGCATCAGTCGGAACTCTGACAGCTTGAGCATTTCTTCCTACTCTACATGATTGGCTTAGAATTCTTGTTTTCTTTGCAATTAATACATTTGTTAGGAGACTGGTTAAATTCAGAAAGAGTTGCAAGAAGAAAAAGTGAAGCAGCTTTTCACCAGCCAAAATGTGATTGCTTTTAATAAAACAAAAAGACCCCAGAGACAGGACATTCTTAAATGGCATTTGCAACCTCCCCCACTCCACCCCCCTTCTACATTTCTTTGGAGCCAGAATTAACTCAGGCAATAATGAGAATGCCATAATCTCACCATTTCCATGCCAAATATTCAAAGGCATTCTGAAGAGGATTTGTGGCTGGCTTCACGTCTGGCAACACAACATGATGAAAACAAGTAGAGAAACTCAGTGCCCTCTCCCAAACCACTGCAAACTCAGCAGCAAGAACATCTCTTTATTGTATGGAAAGAAAGAAAATGAAAAACAAAGCAACCCCAGGAGCCCGACCCTTGGAAATCTGTCCATCCAGAATATGAATCTTAGTTTTATGGGGTATTTCTGCAGCCATCAAGGTAGTATTTCACTTAAAGGTTCCCCTCACACATATGTGCTAGTCATTCCCGACTCTAGGGGGCAGTGCTCATCTTTGTTTCAAAGCCGAAGAGCCAGTGCTGTGTGAAGACGTTTCCGTGGTCATGTGGCCAGCATGACTAAACACTGAAGGCGCACAGAACACTTACTTTCCCACCAAAAGTGGTTCCTATTTTTCTACTTGCATTTTTACATGCTTTCAGACTGCTAAGTTGGCAGAAGCTGGGACAAATAACGAGCTCACTCTGTTAGGCGGTGCTACAGATTTGAACCGCTGAACTGTTGAACTTTCTGATCAACAAGCTCAGCGTCTTAGCCACTGAGCCACCGCGTCCCCAGTATTTCACTTACAGGACTTATATTCAGAAACCAGGAAGGGTATCCCTCTAAAGCGGAAATGTAGCTACAGAATGTGAGAAAACAAAGGAAAACAAAATCAAAACATTTGCCACTGTCTGAATTACATGTTGATAAGCTAGCAGGAAATCATCCAAACTCTCCAACGCTGATAATATCAGGAGGCTGCATAGGACTGAAGTTGTTTTCAAACTAGTGCATAATCTTTGTACAGAAATATCTTTTCTCCTATAGACATCCTCCCACCCCCCATAAAAGAAAACAAGGCTCAGTCAATTGCAGCAGGCTTTAGAGGGGGATTTTGAACATCTCTGCCACCCACATTCAGTCAAGGGTCTCCATCTCCATTCTTCTGCTATGGTACTCAGATTCCTTACCTCTTAACCTGATTGAGCTTTTAAAAAGAAAAGATGGGTGGGGAGAAAATTACTCCGCTCCAGGCGGTATATAATTTTACACAGTAGATTATTGCAGAGGGAGTGGAATATTAGACAGTGGACTAAAGGTAGTAGTTGAATGTGGCTGCTCATTTGGAAAAGAGTTTCATTTACATGCAATTATCTTTAGCATATTATGAGAGAACTTGGCATAATCTTGGAGAAAAAAAATATTTTCCTATAGATTCCCAATCTTTTGCCTCAGATTGGAATTTCAAGACGAAACAGATAATTTTTGTGCCACTCAAATCCTCTAAAATAGATCAGCCAAGACACTTCTAGAATCTAGATGGATCTTGTTAAACCTGAATTGAAATAACCAGTCACTGTAGGCAGCCAACAAGGGTTCCACAATGAGATCTGAAAATGGCTACAACCAGGAACATCCAATTTGCCCACAAACCTGTGAAGCTGTACTCTGAAGTTTCATTAAGCCATTCTCCAACCTCTCAATTTTAGCAATCAGTTCTTTTCTTTTTTTGGTTAGGAGATTCTGGTAAAGTTTGATCTGTTCCAGGAAGGTCTTTGGGGTGGTATAATTATAACGCCTTTCAGTGGCCAGGTAGACCTTGGACATTTCGTTGACGGTTGTATGGACGAATGACATAAACAGGCTGATGGAGGTTTTAACTCCAGACTGCAAGAAGGACCAGAAAATATTAGGCTAATTTGTGCAACATCAACCTTGTGCTCTCTTTCCCCCCTCCCCACTGTTTTTTTTGTAATTTAAAAGTTATTTATTTATCATTATCTTAATTAAATTAAGACTTGATTATATCATTTATAATTTTTCACTATCTGTAACAAAATCCACACATTTCCATACAGGCATTTATGGGAATTTCCCTCCTGAGTAAGTCCCAGGCCCAATTGCTACTTGATAAGGCTACATTTGCCTAAAAGGAGACAAACTGGATACCAAACAGAATAATGGGAAATAATTTGAATAAAGTTGATTGACTGCCAAATAGCTTTTCCAACCATTCAGAAACTCTGCATTTGTTAACTTGAAGGAACTTTACTTGATCAATTTCAACGTTTCATTTCTTATAATTCACTGTTCCCCCTTGCTCTAATTTTCTCTACAACAATCATGCTGTGAGATGGGGGTTCATTCCCAGAGAGATTCCATGTTGGAAAGTGGATTTGAACCTCAGCCTCATTGATCATAACTCAACATGGCCTCATCAATCCTAATTCAACACCAACATCATCGTCACCAAATTACTAATCTCTTGCTCCATCTTCTAAACAAATTTGAACTCTCTAGAGGAAAAATACAGTAACACACCTACAGTTAACTCTCCTGAATTAGTTCAGGTTATATATAATGAGCACACTGAGCATGGAACAAAGTACATTGTTTGTCTAACTTTGAATGAAAAGCATTTATTTGGGTTCCTATCTCTGCCTAAAGTCGGTGACATTAAAAACTGCACATCCTGAAAGGCACCAAATAAGAAACAGACAACTCAGAGAATGCATGTTTTACACCTAATTGCGTTTTGGAAATTTTAGCTTCAAATACTACTATGACATGCAGTTGATAAGTTAATGTTATTCTGCAGATTTGAGGTTTTGCATGCCCCACATACCTTTCTCTAAGAATCTGATATAAACACTGTGGTATAAGAAACAGAATTATTAATACTAAATGTACTTAGGAAGAGATAGCATGTATAGCAAAGAAACACAGACATAAAGGCTCTGGTCAATATTAGCATTTTTGACAAGTCCCAGGAGAACACTGATGCTAATGCTATACACAAATAAAATTACATTGGGCTTATACTGCAGTTTTTAAAAATCTGGAATATATGTCAAATGAAAAATAAATAAATGTATCATGCTCTTTCCAGGAAACAAAAGCTCCAGGCCAAAATCTATAAAGTGGTATTTTCAAGCCAACACTATGTGAAGCACAAACTATAACATAAAAGAGAGACATAATGATGGAAAGAGGCATGGAATATATAACTGCTTATGTAGAAAATATCCATATCAGCATCAAAATCCTGCAACAGCTAGTAAAGAGGCAACCCTTCCAAAGGTCGGAGAATTGGTAACTAAGCAAACAATATCTTTTAAAAATCTTATTAAGGCTAAAAGTTTTCCTTATCTTCATGAAGCCTGTTTCCAAGATTTCCTGTCCTTTCAGGAATTCTATTAATATTTGCAAGCTTTTATGCTCAATAGGCCAGTAAACATATTACGTTTACATATTTCTAAGTAAACATATTAAGAATTACATCAGTGGTGGGACCCGGCGTCCTCCACATGAATGCGTGCAGCGTGCATGCACATGCGTGCAGCACGTACATGTGTCTTACAGTCCAGCAATGCCTCCACGAGCCTCCGCGATGCTCCAGCTGCTCGGTGGAGTGTTATGCAGGCACTGTACGCGTTGTGTGTGGAAGCGCCGAAAAGTTTAAAGACAGGTAAAGAGCACAGGCAGGCGGGTGGGCCCTCCGGAGCACCCTACCAGAACGGTACCAGTGCTCCAGGCAGGCTCCCGTACGCCTGTACCGGGGCGTACTGCCTGCAACCCATCACTGACTTACATTCTAATGTATATATTACATTTATTAAAAAATATGCAATAATTATAAATTCCATATTTTATTTAATTTTCCAGCATCACATGCCTTGACCATCAAAAAGGCAGGAGACACAGACCTTACTGGCTAGAAGGCAAAAGGTTTCAGCATGGAGATACAAAATGTGCTAGGATATGTATGTGATGTGGTTAAGTACCTGTGGGGAAATGCCCCAACTCTAATAAAATTTGGGAGGATCAAAGGTTGGCTACTCTTGAAGCCCTGCTTTATATTTTAAATGATTATTTGAAACAAACATTCTGAGCAAAATAAAGGCTTTCAAACTGACATGCTGATGTTGAGAAGACTCCTGAAGATTTTTGAATAGCCAAGGAAATAAACAAATGGATCCTTGTACAAATCAAACCAGAGTCCTCACTTGAGGCACAAACAACCAGATTCTAATTATTTGACTTCAGACACATTATGCAAAAACCCATCTTTCTGGAAAAAAGGTGTAATGTTGGGAAGGTAGAAGGAAAGAGAAAAAGAAGATGACCAACAAGGTGGACAAATTCAGTTACAGTGGCAATAGATGCACTGTGGGAAGGCCTGAAGGACTAAGCAAGGGACAAATAGTCTTGGGGAAAAAATCTACCTAGATAATTGCTAAGAATTTGTGCCAACCTGATCATATAGAATTAATTATTCAATCTGACACATATTTTTGTAAACTGTTCTATAAATTGCTGAAAAAATGGTTGATTGTGAGATACACACTGATCCTTCTTAGTGACCTCATCCTGCTT
Organism: Thamnophis sirtalis; assembly: GCF_051295495.1. Taxonomy (NCBI): domain Eukaryota; kingdom Metazoa; phylum Chordata; class Lepidosauria; order Squamata; family Natricidae; genus Thamnophis; species Thamnophis sirtalis. The sequence continues at coordinate 130,463,510 of NW_028261383.1, forward strand.
AGTTTCCGAATCCAGACAACTTTGAACATGTGATGCCATTTACCAAGAATGAACTCTTTTTGGAATGAGACTAGGGGCACACTTGGCCTGCATCCCAAAACTGGGAGGAACCAGAAAGGATTTTCAACATCTATCATATTTGTGGTGACAAAGTTTAGGCTGGCTCTGGAGATTGTAATTAAGGTTTTGGAAGGGAGCATGTGTTGCTCACTACCAGTGGTGTATTAACCATTAAGCAGACTAAGCACATGCGTAGGGCACGGGGCACCACAAAGTTGAGAAAGAAAAAGAACCAATGAAGATTTGTACAGTATGTATGTACAAAAGAGGAGGGCACCTACGAGACCGCCTACTGCCACATACCTCCCAGCGGCCGGTAAGATCCCACAGATTGGGCCTCCTTCAGATGCTGTCCGCCAGACAGTGTCGGCTGGCGGGCCCCCGGAGGAGAGCCTTCTCTGTGGCTGCTCCGACCCTTTGGAATCAGCTACCCCCAGAGATCCGGACCATACCCACTCTCATGGCCTTCCGGAAAGCTTTAAAAACCTGGCTATTCCGGCAGGCCTGGGGCTGTTGACCTCATTGTTGAGGTCCGGCCCCGATTAGAACGAATGCATGTGTTTTGTGATTTTAAACTGCCTTTCTCTTATTTTTTTCTTATTTTTTCTTCTTGTTTTGTAAGCCGCCCGGAGTCCTTCAGGATTGGGTGGCATATACATTTTAATAATAAATAAATAAATAACCAAATAACTAAATAAATAAATAAATAAATAAATAAATAAATAAATAAATAAATAAATAAATAAATAAATAAATAAATAAATTTGTCAGTGTTTAGGGCACCAGTGAGCCTTAATTCGCCATTGCTCACCACAGTCTAAAGAGACAGAGGGATTGCCATTTGAAAGAAATCAAAGAATAAAAGTTGTAGGCAGGAAAAAAACAAAACCATAATGGAACATTGCCCCCCCCCCCAAAAAAGGTTCTATTTAGTGCCAAGAGATATTGGGAGAACACAGTGTTTACTTTTTTGAAAAATGGATGCATACCTCAATCCCTTCAATCTCCTCAAGAAACCTTCCACTGACAGACACTAAGGCATCTTCAGGCCATTCGTGAAACCAGTCAATAGCTGTGCAGTTTACTACAGCAGGGAATTTTCTGGCCCTCACACGGAGAGTAGATCCCACAGGAGAGAAACATAGGATTACCTGAGGAGGGAGTGAAGACTCATCAATGGGCATAATCACTACTATTAATTACTTAAGAGCTTTTACTACTCAAATATTATTGGGGAGTCCCTGTAAATCTCTGTATATCAAATTTACATCTGAAAAATGCTCTCCCTATTAGAGTGGATACTGTAGATATTCCTACCTTCATTTGTACAATACACAAAGGTTGGCTAAAGCATTTTCATATTGCCACATGACACAAAACCAGTTACTATTTTTTTTTTACATTAACAGCCCCACTCAAAAGATTAAATGTCCTCTCCTTCCATCAGTCATGCAATAATAAAGAATATTAATTTAGATATTATTAGTTATGCACACATTTGACATTTCCTTTAAGGGCACAATGTAGAGTGCATCTTCCATCTGTTTCAATTTAATCTTCACAAAAATCTTGTGAGGTAGGTTAGGCTGTGAATGAGGGCAATATTTGCTCATTGTTAACCCATAAACCGTGGTTTACAAACCCCAGTGCCTTCATTTCATAATACTTTGCACAAACCAAAAAACCACTTACACAAACCATGATTGTGTAAGCTAGTATGTTGAACCTGGCAATTGGTTAGCCAAAACAATTTGTGGCCGAATAGAATTTGAACTCTTCCAACTTCTTACCTTTAATTGTTTTCGGACTTTGTCAATGAAAAATTTCCAGGCGTTTTCACGAGTGTCCGGCAAGCCCATAGATTTTACCTGAGGCCTCATGGAGCTAATAATATTTTCCACTTCATCATCCTGAAATAGCCCTGGAATCTCACCAGATGCCAAGAGATCATTGATCAAAACCAAAAACTGCTCTTCAGCAACCTGTGAGTCTGTCATAAGGAAAACGGTAGGGGTATTCTTCACAGCAGATTTGATGTACTGGGAAGCCAGATCAGCCTGAATCACAGAACAAATACTTGTCAGTTTAGCATCCTTCCTATTTCGTTTCAAGAGTGAACAATTTAAAAAAAAAATGCCGAATTTCATGTAGAAAACTTTCCCATAGTATTATGAAAGCTGGTTAATGATGTTGAAAGCATCATTATGTAAAAGCAACCAGCATGTTCCCCAATGGTCCTGAGGTGTCACCCAGAAGTGGATTTCTACCGGTTCGTCCAGGTTCAGCCGAACTGGTAGTGGAATTCAGGTTTGGGTCGCCAGAACCGGCAGCGATCTATGCCTGCCACCTCCCCAAATGCCACTTGAGCACTGCCATTTTGGATTTTAAATTGTTCTGTGCATGCACGCAGAACAATTTACATTGAACAGCGCATGCAAGCGCTGCGGGCGTCTGGTATGCGCACACGTTGCACGTGAGTTGTGAACCGGCAGTAACACCAGCAGTAACCCACCCTTGGTGTCACTCTTGTACTTATCAGGCAGGAAAGCACAATGCAGCCTTTCCTGACCCAGGGCTCTCCAAATATGTTGAGAGTACATCTTTCAGCACTTTCAGCATGGAAAAGAAAATGATGACTGGGAAGCTTGGAAATTTTATTCCTGAGACATCGAGAAGGCACCAGGTTTGGACAGGCTATTCCAAAGTATTATCTCTGTACACAGATCAGGACCAAAATACAATGTTTGAGGCCAAAATCCAAAATAAATTAGCATATAAAATGCATAAATGGCTTAATTCCACAAACACATTGTAGGGCCCATTGTAGTATAGGAAGGGTTAGGATGATATGCATGAAAACAATCTCCTGTCACATCCCAACCAGCTTCTTGTTTATGGCAAGGATATATAACCTGCATAGCTCATTCCCCATGCAATTCTCTAATCCTGTTTTCTCAGCCTCATGCACAGTCCCCTGTGCCGATATCAAAATGAGGACATTAGGCAATGCAGGTGTAAGTCTGGGAAATTCCACAATATGAATTGATATTAAGGTTCCTCTAGCCAGAACACATCATTCCCTGTCTTTAAAAAAAGAAAATAATCATTTCTGGATCCACCCTTTTGGTGATGTCCACATGTCCCTGCCATGCTCCCGGCCATAAAAAAAAAAAAGATAGCTATCCCTGTCTAAACCTCTGAAGGCCTTATCTCAATCTTCTCAACAACCTAAGTAGAACTAATTCCTCTTTTATATTCCTTGATGCTTCTTGTTTTATATTCCTGTTTTTCCTGTAGCTCCCTACTGTCCATCCTAGGTAGAAAGATCTCAAGTTTCTGTCTTTAGAAGCATGCATGGCAGGCCTGCAGCCATCTTTTCTTTTGGATCTTTGACCTGCCACACTTTCTATTATTCTACTATGCATTTTCTATTGTGGAAAAATGGGAAGGAGGATTTTAGGAGTTAGATGCTATGTAGCCATAACAAAATTCTTTCTAGAAAGCCAAGGTCATCCTTTGTCTTCGCACCTATGCACCTTACCGGACCTGGATGAGTGGAACTGCCAGCATGGCAGTGGAAGTTTGGACCATGTGATGGACTTGTGGGTGTGGGGGCAAGATCATGAACTTTCAACTGGGTGGGGAAAACCAGGAAGCGTTCAAATTTGGGTTTTCCCAGATGTGCCAACATGACTCTCTTAATAAATTGGAACTTTGAGCAATACTTTGCCTTGGATTCGAATTTACTTTTGGATGCTATTTGGAACCCTGACAGTATGTCTATAACACATGGCATCGCAGCACACTAACAATGATAAACTCAGAAATGTTGGTTTGATTACAATGTATAACTTGTCAGGTAGCTGGACCCAGCATTTATCTTTCATTTTAGGCCTCTTCATACCATTTTTTTGAAGTTTGCTAATATATACCTGGACAAATTGTCCTCACCTTGAGATCTGGAATACCATAACCCTTCTTCAAAGTGATCTGAAAGACATCCAGGGCGCTAATATAGGCAGCCAGTCGAGACAGACTTTGCTTGCCACTGCCTCCAACCCCCACAAGCAAAGCATTGCCTCTGGGAGACTCTAGGATGCGATTGATTCTACAGACATGCGACACAGCATCTTCAAACAGCACCTGCAGTAGACAAGAAGGCCCGATCCTAGTTTTGACCCAACAACATTGAAACAACCAAAACAATAACATTAGATTCTACCTCTCCATTCAAAGCTGAATGGCATTTTAAACAGTGAACAAAGCAAAAGATGTAGGACTGTATAATCCTCAAGACAGGGAAAATCATTTAACACCCGACTCTACCCCCAACAAGGAAAGCAAAGCAAAGCAAAACAAAACATGGCGACTCAGCTGAGTTCCATCCAGAGGTGGTATTCAGAAGGTTCTGACCAGTTCTGGAGAACCGGTAGTGGACATTTTGATAGTTTGGAGAAACAATAAAGACCACCCCTGACTGGCCCCACCCCCAACTATTCTCTGCCTCCCGAGTCCCAGCTGATCAGGAGGGAACGAGGATTTTGCAGTAACCTTCCCCTGCCATGCCCACCAAGCCATGCCCACAGAACCAGTAGTAAAAAAAATTTGAATCCCACCACTGGTTCCATCTACTTTGTTTCATCCTTCCCAGCCAATAGTAGCCTTTTGGGGCAGGGGGCTGGGGCACACCACTATATCTTAGTTGCAGCATCAGGTTTACTCATGCCTTATTCTCATCCTAATCTGAACCATATTCTAATTGATGCTTCTGGATTCTGGGAATAAAAACAGTCCATACAACATTTTTATCTTGGCCACTGACCCATCCTCCAATTTCCATCATCTAATTTATGGTTGTGCCTATTAATTATTCATCAACTCCAAACTCTAACTTCATTCTCATTACCCTCAACCTTTTAAAACTATGGATATTTGGCAGGATCCCAAGGAATCATGATTCCCCCTCCCCATTCCATCTTTTTAAAGACCAGGAGCCCCAAAAATTTAGCAGTGCCTGTAAAATTACAGAATTATTCAAACCTGCCTCAAAATTCACTAAGTATGAGATTACTGTAATGGGGGAAAGAAAAGAAGGAAATATGGTAAAGAGTAACAACAAAAAGAAAACTCTACTTGGTTCCCGCATAAGGGTGTTTGGGTAATGTGATAGAGCCTATTATGTTTAACATAATTCTTTCCACCATCGGTGAATGCTACGACCAGAAGCACCTTTCTATGGTTTAAGGATTGCTGTGTTATAGCCAAGTGATGCAAGAGCTTGTTCCAGCTCAAAGAAGCAGGAAATAAAATCAATAGGGAAGACTAACCTAAATAAAAACAATGCCTTTACTAGAAAGAAGCAACTTTTTCTCCTCCAAATGTTTACATTTTGGGCTAGAACTGCTAAACCTCTAAGCCACCATACTGTAGTTAATGAGCTGTGGTGATGCAGTGGTTAGAATCCAGTATTGCAGGCAAATTCTGTCCCCAGTCAGGAGTTCAATCCTGATGGGGCTTGAGATTGGCATTCTTTCAAAGTCGGTCAAATGACGACCCAGATTGTCAAAGGCTAAATATGCTGACATTATAAACTGTTCAGATACAGCAGTATAAGTGCTGTTGCTATTGCTAATGACTTTGTATTATGGAAATTGTAGCACAGGCATCCGTTAGTTTAGCGCTGCTTCATGTGCTCAGCAGCAGCATTCTCTCTCTGGCCCAGCTCCAGTTTCACTTACCAAACTCATCACTGCATTGACCTCATTGTAGCTATCTAAGGCTTCCACAAGCAATTTATTCAAACTCTGTATATTGGAAACAGGAAAGTACTTTGGATCTCCAATGCCTTGAGCAAAGTGGCAAAAAATGTTGGGCTTTGCAAAGATAATATTTTCACCCAGATCCTGCAAAACAAAACAAAACAAAACAATGCATCAACCCGAAGCTACTTTTTATCCACTCATCAGCTGCTTTTTAATCTTGGATTTATTTGAAACATCTAAGACAACGTTTGGGATTAATTATCTAGGGCTAGCCTGCAAGTAAAGTCTGGAGAGTTATTTTGACACAAGATAAATTTTAAAAAGTTAGCACCTGAGAGCTGGGCTCATTGTTCAACCTAGACCAGTGGTGAAATCTAATTTTTTTGCCACTGGTTCTGGGGGCATGGCTTGATGGGGAGGGGTCATGTGACTGGATGGGTGTGGCCAACTTTTTTTCACTTTTTAAAGCATTTTTTTTCCCGCCGGTTCGGGCGAATAGGCAGGAAACAAATTGCTTTAAAAAGCAGGGGGAAAGCTTCCGACGATTGCGTGGCTCACAGGTGAGTCATGCGATCTTCGGAAGCTTTTTTTTTTTACTATTGGTTAGCAGAACCAACGACAATTGTCCCTACCGGTTCAGTTGAACTGGGCCAAACTGGGCGGATTTCACCCCTGACCTAGACACAACATTTCTTCCTAATTTAACGAAGCCTCTGAATACCTGCATATGGTCTTTTAAAGCAAGCATATTCCTATATCAAAGTAATTAACGTTTAACTACTGGTATTGGAAAAGTACATTGTGGTTGAGTTCAAAGTCACTTTTGAATCTCAGCTGGAGGAAGAGAAAAAGGTGGAGGTAGAGAAGTAGCATCAACAGTTCCTTCACCTCAAAGAATTTCTTGCAATTTGCTGTCATGACCCGGGTATAGGTCTCTTGATCTTTATCTTCCACAAGTTTGTCATAGTAAACCCTCTCTGCTTCATGCAGCCACAGCCGGACCAGGTCTGATGGTATTTTGAGGCATTCATGAGTGGAAAACAGGAGTCCCTGGCAGAGACAAAAGGATCAAGGTTGCTTTCTCCTTAGTATGTTACTAAGGCAGGACCTCTGCCATTGTTTTCTGAGAGGATCTTCAGTGCAGTCCACCTCTATAACAATATTTCATTCCTTTCCAAGGCCACCGTTATATTACCCACCCACCCCCGGTGATTAGTATCCAATATTCTCAAAGGGCATGACAGAAAAGATCTGAGGAAGCCAGGAGCAGGATGTTCTGTTTCGGTGACATTTAAAGTCCTATATGAGCTAAACTGGAATAAAGGAGACACCTGCAGACTTCAAATCTATGTATTCTTTGACTGAGGCGGAATTAAGCATTGTTGCTGAAATTGCAGGCATCTCTTTTGGGTGAAATTTCTGACATTTTCCAAGGTCTTAAGAAATGAGGGGTTGTGGTCACTCTGCTCTAAAATGGTCAGGCTGAAGTTGACACAATGAGCCTTGTAAGCATGATAATAAGCACAGTAAAGATGCTAAGAAGAAGAAAAAAGGAAATGGTTGAATAATATTCTGAGTATGAATCTCTGTTTATCTCTCCCGCTCCTACTACCGTATATACATACATGGGTGTAGATGGGCAGATGGATTTCATACCTATCCCCACAAAGGACAAGGCTGCATCATAACCAATACTTGACAATACACTCCCATGGTCTATTTCCAATTACCTCAAAAAGATCCACAATTTCTTATTCCTTTGACCCTAATCCATTGTTGCAGCCTCCATATGAGCTAGTGAAAAATGTTCTGTCATGATAATACTTTCTCGGAAAAACAATTCTCCTGAGGATTTGTGCTCGATCTTTTAATATAAATAATGCTTCCAAGCTACATACCCTTGACTAACAACTAATTTGGTAGTATATTGTACTATATCCCCTAATCTAACTTGGGTCGTTGTGTTTGCAAGGCCACATCAGTGGAACTCAGACAAAGAAAGACTATAAAAAATAAATACATTCCTTGTTTGAGTCTTAAGATATACAGATCTCTATAAAGTAAAAGTAAAGTTATTAATGATGCTGTTGTATAGGTTGTTGGAAGTATATTTTAATCTATGTAAATCCATTTTAGCAAAGTACATATTTATTAATTCATATACAGAATATGCAAAAATTTGTATGCAACAGTCACCAGAGAACATGTTTGCAAAAAAATATTTTAAGAATTGGGAGAGAAGTTGATGTTTTCTCAGGTTATTTGCAGATATGTTTATCTTCCAATATATTTATGTGGAAGGTCATGACTAAGTAATTCAAATATGCATTATTAAGAAAGATATATTCAGATGATTATAAAAGGCAAAAGCAACTTCAGCAATTCTAAATTAACTCGAAATGGTTTTCTGCTCACCATGGCTTTTATATGTTGATTTTGGATTTAAGAGAGGTGATGGACTGCCATCTATCCTAGATGATGCCATTTCATAATATATACCAGCTTTTCCTGGATCAGGACATTATGGTATGGTATAGTATGGTATGGCATGGCATTGGATTGCATTCTATTCCATTCACTCCTCTATTCTATTCTATTCTATTCTATTCTATTCTTTTTCAACTTAGTGCCCTCTGGATATAAAGGGTTAAAATGGAGGGTAACAGTGTGAAAAAAATATGTTGTATACATTCATACTGGTCATACAATGAGCAGTCATAATAAACGAAGAAGAACGTTGTACCCTATAATAAGAAAAAAATTCTAAAAGGCAAGATAATATCAGAAATCTTAAAGCCAGAGTAGGAACATCTTAATTCAGACAGAAGCCCTGTGGAACAGTGATGAGATTTTTTTTAAAAAAAAATTACTACCGGTTCTGTGGGCATGGCTTGGTGGGCGTGACATGGTTTGGTGGGTGTGGCAGGGGAACGATTCTGTAAAATCTCAATTTCTTCCCGATCAGCTGGGACTTGTGGGGCAGAGAATAGATGGAGTGGGGCCAGTCAGAAATTGTATTTACAGGTTCTCCGAACTACTCAAAATTTTCACTACCGATTCTCCTGAACTGGTCAGAACTTGCTGAATACCACTTCTGCTGTGGAAGTGTCCTTTGATTAATGGAATGTGATAATTGTGGAAAGTCTTACCCTCAAGAATTCATACAGCACTCTAGTTCTAAGGCTATTTTCTTTAATATGATAGGGCAAATTAGCAATTGTAACAATACTAACATGGACAAAGGAAACTCTCTAGGTTTAGTTCATTTGGCCAATTTTATTTTATTAAATTGACTGTATCAAAAGACATATATGAGAGGTAGAAGCTTCGTTCCTCCTTATATCCACTAATTTTACCATCTCTTACTACATATTGGCCATGCTGACTGTGGCTTGTGAAATCTGAAACCCTGAATATCTCAAGGAAACTGAGTTCACAATTTCTAGCATTTATTATAATATAGCTTCAAAGAAATGGTTCACAAACAAGTGACCTGTGTGGTGTCATTTTTATTCCAAGGTATTGGAAAATTCATACATACCAAAATACAAAAATGATATTGTACCTGGAATATATTTGAGAGATCCCGGAGATTGAAAACGTAGTGAAATTTTATGGCCGTAGGAAGAAATGTTGATGTAATTTTTTGATGTAAACCTGTTATGAAGAAACATGCCATAATCATACCAAAAAAGCATGGAGTTGCTTGGGATAAGAAACAGGTTATTCATGATTAATTCCTCAGTCAGGATCAACAAAAAACAATGGAATGGGTTGATCTCCAGATTGTTTAATTAAATGTGTAGGACTCTTGCAAAGCCTTGTCAGTTTTACAATCCAATAGAGGATTCATAACACCTACAAAACTCACCTAACTAGAAAAATTTAACAACGCTAAGTGGAAGTTGAATAAGCCCGAATCAACAAAAGATGGCAGTTCCAAAGAAAAATGATAATGATGTGGTAGCATCCAAGGCAGGAAGTACCTGTGACAATCATGCCAGGCAAAATTCCATCCCAGTGATTCAGTCAGTTGTACCTTTTCCCCCAGCAAAATACACTATTGGCTAACCATTGCCCCCATTTCCCAAACATTCTTTGCACAAAGAGATCTGAATCTGAAAGCCTTCAGCATCATGCATGTTACAAATATGAATAAGATGCCAAGAGGTAGAACATTAACGGGAAAACCTGTTTTAGTTCATGCTGGTTTTTCTGCAGTGCTTACCCAGAGCTGCCGAAACAAGCTGTTGGTTAACCTTCTGGACGACGATTGAGACATTCCGAGCAGCCAAGTGCTGTCCTAAAATAGTACTGTAGATGGACATTAGGGCATCCTGGCCTGGGAAACTCACCGCAAACACACAGAAGTGCCTCTACAAACAAAACACAATTTACAACATCTTGCAATGCTGCTAGGTAGGTCTCTTAACAACATCAACTAAAAAAAAAATTCCCTCTAAATTTAGGCCTCCCACTTTTTCTGCTCACAGTTTAGTCATTTTTTTTAAAAAAGCAACTACAGTAATGTAAGGGAGACGGTCTTATTTTTCACTGAAATCACCAAAGTACCACGTCTCCCTCTATTAGGTACCTGGAGCCTGGAATCAATAGTGAAGGATCCAGAAGTTGGGTTCATACAGGCAACATACTGACAGTTGTGGATATCCTTTAAGGTCAGTTTGTTTCTATCATACCTAATGGAAAGAAGCAAATTGGTGGATATTATACTGACCCAATATTTTTGAGAAAGCGATGCTCCACTATTCCCTTACACTTAAGATAATCTTCCTATCTTTTATACAAAATGAACAAAGAATTAAGGGCTTTGATGTCTTTTCATTTAAAAAAAGCAGAAGTTTTAAATAACACATCTATCCATGAAAATATTGAGCTTAATCTACAAGTAGGAGACAATATGGCCTATCTTTAAACATGCAGGCATCATATTGATAGCCTGCAACATGCATAGCATAGCATTCAAACGATATCATCTCTATAATACATTAATACATTGCAATGCATTACATTACAATATATTATAATATTGTATAATATAATAATAATAGAAAACACAAATGGTTCAACCTGAAGGTTAGTTGCTTTTTTTTGCATGGGGTTCTCTGAGCCTATCCTTTAGCCATACAGCCATAGTAATTATCAAGGAAAAAAATGTATTTATACCAATGGCCATGATCCATGTGCTGCCGGATCAAGGTATGAGGAGCCACAGTGCCGTATTTGTCAACTTCTGGCATGTTCATATCATCTATGAAGTAAATCAGCTTCTTGGTACCAGGGGGTCCAAAATTACGCCCTGATTTCTTCTCCAGAGGCTTCTCCAGAATAGCTGTGCAAACAGAAGACCATTAATCAACAGATGGCATTGGACCTTATCTAAATGATCTGGTCAAATGTCCTTCCATCTCATGCACAAGTTCCAAAGTAAAAGTTAGTTATGTAATGTTCTTGAGGAAGGCAGCTTTTCTTCAGTGCATCAAAGTCTTAACAGAGGAGGCAGGTAACCTACCTCCACTGTAAGACTTTGTAAGTTATCATTACCTAAATGATAACTTGAAAACACCTTGATGCAAGGAACAAGAAGTACCGAATCAGTTCCATTAGTACAGGCAGACCAGTTAAAATACCTTTTCTCACAACCTGTCTAGGATGCAGATATACACATGCTGTGCTGAATAATGGCAGTGGAAAAGAGCAGGAGTCTCCTTCTCAAATAGCAAGTATAATAGCAAGAAATGGTTTGCACCCATCCAAGAAAGGGACTGAGTTACTTGGCATTAAATTCACAGATTTTCTGGATAAACATTTAAATGGAACACCGGGGACAGAGAATTAATTGATACAGAACATTTCTGTCCCCAGCAATCTAAAATTCATAGGGTTATCAGTGCGTGTAACATAGATGTTTGTGCGGTAAGATTATCACTCCTGCTGTCAAGCAAAACCAAACATTTAATAGTGAGTACCATACCATGTGCGTGAATCATACAAGTGGCAAGAAAATAGGGGCTGTCAGGCATAACACAGGTTATGTAGACAGTAAACACAGAGTCAATCAAAATGGACTCAAATGTCTATACACCAATGCACAATGAAGAATAAACAGGGTGAATTAGAAATTCAAGTAAATGAGGGCAGATATGATATTGTTGTCATTACAGAAACTTGGTGGGATGAAACCCACAAATGAAACATACAGCTAGAAGGATTTAAATTATTTAAAAGAAATAGACCAAATAAAAGAGGAGATAGAGTTGCACTATATATAAGAAATAACTACATCTCTACAGAAATAGAGCACAATGATGAGAACTATCTTGAATGCATTTGGGTCAATATTAAAGGTTGGGGGGAAATGACATTGTCATAGGTCTATATTACAGGCCACCCAACCAAGTAGAGGAAGTAGATGAATTTTTTGCTAGTCAGCTAACTAAGGTATGTAGGAAGCACACCGCAATAGTAATAGGAGATTTTAACTACCCTGACATCAACTGGGAAACAAACTCCACACCAAGTGAAAGATCCAACAGGTTCCTAACAAACTTAACAGACAACTTTGTTTCTCAAAAAGTAGAGAAGGGAACAAGGGGATCAGCTATATTGGACTTAATTCTCACTAACAGACAGGAAATGATAGAAGGTGTTGAAGCCACAGGAACCCTGGGGGCAAGTGACCATACAATATTGGAATTCAACATTATGCAAACACAAATAGTAGAAGAAAGTCAAACTAGAGTCTTGGACTTTAAGAGAGCTAATTTCAATAAACTTAGAGAGAGCTTGGGAAGAATTTTATGGATGAGAATCCTCAAGGGAAAAACAACTCAAGAAGCTTGGGAAATTTTGAAAAATGAGATTACAAAAGCCCAGTCTAGCACAATGCCAATGAAGAAGAAAAATAACAGCTCCCAAAAGAAACCAGCATGGCTGCATAAAGAACTCTCTGACAAATTGAAAGACAAAAAAGATAAGTATAAAAAGTGGAAAGAGGGGGACATAACTAAGGCAGAATATCAGCAAATAGCCCAAGCCTGTAAATATGAAGTGAGGAAAGCTAAGGCTCACAACGAAGAAAGGCTTGCCACAAAAGTAAAAAATAACAAAAAAAGCTTCTTCCAACACATTAAAAACAAGAAAAAAAGTTAAGGAAACAATTGGTCAATTTCTGGGAGAAAGTGGCAAGAAGGTGACAAGCAATAGGGATAAAGCAGAACTATTTAACTCATTTTTTGCATCTGTTTTTACACAAAGGGATAATACAGTCCAACCTATCAAAAACAGCACCACAAATATCAGATTAGGAACACAAGTTGAAATAGGGAAGAAAATGATAAGTGAGCACCTGTCTACCCTAGACGAGTTCAAATCACCAGGACTGGATAGATTACACCCCAGGGTTCTTAAGGAACTGGCAGATGAGATCTCAGAACCACTGAACTATATCTTTCAGAGATTCTGGAGCACTGGGGAACCTGCCAGAGGACTAAAAAAGAGCTGATGTGGTTCCCATCTTCAAAAAAGGAAAAAAAATAGATCCAGAAAACTACAGACCTATCAGCCTGACCTCAATACCAGGAAAGATTCTGGAAAAGATAATCAAGCAACAAATTAGCAAACATCTAGAAGTAATAGCCAAAAGCCAGCATGGGTTTGTCAAAAACAGATCATGCCAGACTAATCTTATTGCATTCTTTGATAAAGTGACAAAATTAATGGACCAGAGGAATGCTGTTGATATAGTTTACTTGGACTTCAATGAGGCATTTGATAAGGTAGACCATAACCTAATACTAGATAAAGTAGAAGAATGTGAGTTAAACAGCATCACTACCAGATGGATTCGTAACTGGCTGACCAACCACACTCAATGTGTAGTCCTCAATGGAACTGCATCTACATGGAGGAAAGTATGCAGTGGAGTACCCCAAGGCTCTATTTTAGGCCCAATACTCTTCAACATCTTCATCAATGATTTGGATGAGGGAATAAATGGGGAACTCATCAAATTTGCAGATGATACCAAGCTGGCAGGAATAGCCAACACTCCAGAAGACAGGCTCAAGATACAGAAGGATCTTGACAAACTTGAACATTAGGCACTACTTAATAAAATGAAATTCAATGGTGAAAAGAGTAAGGTTTTACATTTAGGCAAGAAAAACGAAATGCACAGGTACAGTATAGGTGGTACCTTGCTCAATAGTAATAACTGTGAGAGGGATCTTGGAGTCCTAGTGGACAACCATTTAAATATGAGCCGGCAGTGTGCAGCAACTGCCAAAAAGTCAACACAGTTCCAGGCTACTTAAACAGAGGGATAGAATCAAGATCACGTGAAGTGTTAATACCACTTTATAATGCCTTGGTAAGGCCGCACTTGGAATACTGCATTCAGTTTCGGTCACCACGATGTAGAAAAAATGTTGAGAATCTAGAGAAGAGCAACAAAGATGATTAGGAGACTGGAGACTAAAACATATGAAGAACGGTTGCAGGAACTGGGTATGTCTAGTTTAATGAAAAGAAGGACTAGGGGAGACATGATAGCAGTTTTCCAATATCTCAGGGGTTGCCACAAAGAAGAGGGAGTCAAACTATTCTCCAAGGTACCTGAGGGTAGAACAAGAAGCAATGGGTAGAAACTGATCAAGGAGAGAAGCAACTTAGAATTGAGGAGAAATTTCCTGGCAGTGAGAACAATTAATCAGTGGAACAGCTTGCCTCCAGAAGTTGTGAATGCCCCAACACTGGAAGTCTTTAAGAAGATGTTGAATAGTCATTTGTCTGAAATGGTATAGGGTTTCCTGCCTAGGCAGGGGGTTGGACTAGAAAACCTCCAAGGTCCCTTCCAACTCTGCTATTGTATTGTATTGTATTGTGTTGTGTTGTGTTGTGTTGTATTGTATTCAGTAGAGCTGAAACACTACCTGTTCCTCTTTTGATGTTCTGTAATACTATTCCCATTAGGCTACAGCATTATCCATAGACAGAGATGGAGGGATTTGAAATCCAATTCATCAGGGGAGAATAAAGTTAAGGAATGCCATAACATTAGCAGCAGTGGTGGGATTCAGCCAGTTCGTACCTATTCGGGAGAACCAGCTGTTAACTTTCTAAGCAGTTCGGAGAACTGGTTGTTGGAAGAAATCTTATTTTGTTTTTCCCCCCACTTTACAGGGTTACTCCTGTAAGGAAGGCAGGAAGGAAACATTCTGTTGTTGTTTCTAGCCTAATCTTTTTGCCTTGATTACACAAACTGCCTCTCCAGTTAACCCTTATTACATTGTAACAGCTAAGGCGAAGTGCCCATCAACCTGAGTGATGTTGAGTTGGCCACACCCATACAGCCATATGGAGTTGGAGTTGGAGTTTGGAGTTTATTCAATTTGTAGGCCACCCTATTCCCCGAAGGGACTCAGGGCGGCTGAACAAAAGCCAAGGGAGGGGAAATTACAAAAAGTAAGACAGAAACAAACAGACAATACGAACAACTTAAAAGCACAACAGACACAGCAAATTCGAGTAGGGAGGGGGAACTCAACCCCAGGCTTGCTGGGACAGCCAGGTCTTCACGGCCGTCCGGAAGGCCTGAAGGGTGGAGAGGGTCCGAATCTCCACGGGGAGCTCGTTCCAAAGGGCCGGAGCAGCCACAGAGAAGGCCCTCCTCCGAGTAGTCGCCAGCCGACATTGGCCGGCAGATGGAATACGGAGGAGGCCTAATCTGTGGGATCGAATGGGTCTGTGGGAGGTAATCGGCAGAAGGCGGTCTCTCAAGTACCCAGGTCCAATACCATGTAGGGCTTTATAAGTAATAATATTTATAAGTAATATAAATACAAGTAATAACTTATACCTATACTTATGACCACCAAGCCATGCCTACCTATCTGGTCATTAAGGCAGAGAACTGGTTGTTAAATTATTTGAATCCTACCACTGATTAGCAGCTTATGTAAGCAAACTCTACAAATGCTGGCTTGATTATGTCAGTGATGGAACTCTTTTTCATAATTCAATAGGGTGGATTTGGATTGATAATAAAATTCTCATTATCTATCTAATCTGAAGAAATGATATTCATTTTAACAATATCTGTTCTTCCCCTTAAACACAAGGACGTTTTCCTGTATATCAATATTGGTCAATTAAGTAATATGAAATATTTAAATCAACATAAAGTGGCATTTTTTTTGCTGAGAGCATGTACTCCAAAAGATATTTAGGAGAGTTCACATGATATACAAAGTCTCACTTTTTATGTATTCTCATAAATGAATGAATTAAAATATTCATGTCCCAGGATAATGTTGCAGGATCTAATCTGGGTCGGTCACCGGGACCCAAGGTTTAGTCTTCCGAGTTTTTTACTCATGCTGGAGTCCATCCTCAGGGAACTTCTCTCTCACCAGAATATTCCCATAAATCTTTAACAATTACCCTATTTCTTTGCATTAAGATTACAATATGGAAATTGCTTTTGCAGAGACACAACCAAGGGTTTGGAGAACTCGTCTGTAGCTTTGAGGGGGCTCAGATTGTGCACCCCTAATTGTTAAGAATGAAAATCCATCCAATCCCCTTACCCTGAAGCATAGCTGAAGTTGTGTAGAAGTTAAAGGGAACAGCTTGCACCATAAAATCATCCAGGTTCAGAGTATCCAGCTTATCTCCCATCAGCACTGACTTCCCAGTGCCTGCATTCCCAACTAACATCACTGGCCATTTTTTCTCCATTAGTAAGTCCATGAAGTAACGAATCCGGATGGTTTCTGTTGTGTGGACCATTGAAGCCTGCAAAACAGACCCCCTATGAAATCTACATCAATTAAAAGAACAACAACCTGAATTGTAATTTTAAAAGAAACCGAATAATGAAATAGCTTCTAAGAAAAGAAGCATTGGTAGCTAGAGAGAGCTCCCTTTGAAAATAAATGTACACACAGGATTGGCAAAACCCAGCTGTGTTTGAATAAGATATTTGTCAGAGTTTGTTGCAGCAAACACATCCAGAACGCGCACACAGGAAACTGATTCAGCAGGATTCATTAACTTCTCTTTATATATAATATAACACATGAAGTAAATATACAATACCAAAAGCAGGTTTTCCAACATGGTAGTAAATACAAGTAAAATACAGGCAGAGAAGAGAACAGTTACAGTTTCAGTTCAGAGCAGCAAAGCAGGTTTTTTTGGTTCAGCATAGACTCAGAGCTGCAGAGCTAAGCCATGCCCTGGCTCCTAGCTGTTTCAGCTCCCATTGGCTGACCTTGTTACTAAGCCTTATTCCAGGTCATGAATACTACACTGACAATATTTGAAGCAAAAATATTGCCTATATCTCTACTTCTCAGAGCTGATTTTTTAAAATTTAAATTTACATTAATTAAATAAATTAATGTAATGAAAAATATTTGTTTTTAAAAGTCAGAGGATAACTGCTCTATAAGTACAGATGATGTCGTTGCAGCCAAAGTGGAACAGTAACAACGTGTTCTCAGCCCCAGAAAAGAAAACCAGTCTTGAGTGCCAGCCCTCATATTAGCCATGTATAAAAGGAAGGGATCAGGAAGCTTGGGAAAGTTCCAAATTAGTAGAAATGCAAAAATATATCTTTAAGGCAAAACTTAAAAGCAAAAATATACCTTAAAGAGGGAAAATGCAAAAACCACCACGAGAACTGTGTATGTGTCATGGCCACAGAATGATAAAGTTGGCAAGGATGGTAGGATCGGGTCAGCCTGGAATAAGGCAGCTGGAACTCTGCACATGCTTCCACTCTCATTGCTATTGTTCAGTCACTAAGTCATGTCCAATTCTTTGCAACCCCATGGACCATAGCATTCCAGGCCTTCCCTGCCCTCCACTGTCTCCCAGAGTTTGCCCAAATTCATGTTCATTGCAACAATGGCACTCTCTAGCCAATTCATCCTCTGCCGCCCCCTTTTCCTTTTGCCTCCAATCTTTCCCAACATCTGGACCTTTTCCAATGAATCCTCTCTTCTCATTTGGTGGCCAACGTATTTGAGCTTCGACTTCAGTATCCTTCCAAAGGGTAGTCAGGGATGATTTCCTCTAGTATTGACCCACTGTCATTATTCTTCTACAAATATGTGGCTTACCCACAGTAAGATACAAACATCCACCAGGATAATTAATCCACCAGGATAATTAAACTACCGTAGCTGTGCAGGACTTCTATTTTAAATTTCATGACAACCGTATCACAACAGACATGTTTACCTTTCATTTATTTTATCTGATATATCTGATATATATATATGTAGTATTTGTGCTGATAAATAAATAAAGGGAGACTAGTATAGATCTATTTCAAGCTATTTAGCTCTCATCAGCTAGCCATACCCTTACTGGGAGATGTGGGTAGATATATTGGGAACATGACAAGAATCTGGTATCTCAAATTACCAGTAGAATATAAATCAACAATCTGTATTTCTCCTGAACTTGTTTTGAGTTAGTAGATTCAGCATCTTTTGCTGATGTGAGAGTGATTTTTGTCTCAGAATACTGCAAAACAACTCTAAAACTACTCTAAAACAAGCAATATCAGAAGCAGAATTATTTCCAGCAAATTACCTGCAATGGGACATCTGGATCCAATTCAAATTGTGGCACTTTATCAGTCCATGGCATGAATTTCTTTGATTCTGGGTCAATGTAATAGTCAAAAATCGTTCCCTGAGATGGGAATTTGATTGTTTTAAATTCATTCACCCACCACTTGCTAAATTCCACACGATAATCCACAAGCTGCGGAGAAAGTTATGCATATTTATTATGGTTTTAAACTTACATTTGATTTAAATTAGAATATGTTCTAAAAACATGACTTGACCAGAGGGAATATAATAAAACATCAAAAGAAAATTTATCAAAGCTAAATGAACTTAAAAAAAAATCAAATGCAGGCATAATCTGAGTGAATGATCTGAATCAACTGCTATGATAAACAGGGTTAACTTCCCAAAACCCATTACCCCATTCATCTCAATGAGGGCCCAAATTACCACAATGCAGTAGTAATAGTGAAATATATGATTTTTCCCCCTTCAAAGATGGGCCAAAACCCCACTACTTCCATTGATTCTAAAGGACGTGTGGCCTTGAAAAGAATCCTGGTAAACAATATAACATATCAATGAAATGTTAAACCCTAAGAAGATGGAAGTGATTTTGGTATCAATTGTGTCAGTGCAGAAACCTTTGAAAAGGCCCATAGAAAAATGGACTCAACGTTGCTTATGGCGTCATTGGTCTATATTAGTGATGGCAAACCTTTTTTGCCTCGGGTGCCATAAGCATCGCGCACGCTCGTATGCTTACCCCGTAATTTAATGCCCCCCACATTGTACCCCTGTGCATGTGTGCATGACTCCCACCACCACTGCGCACATCTTTCTTGGAAACTGGGGTGGCTGAAAATGGCCTCCCCCCCCCCCCCCGAAGGCCCTCCGGAGGCCAGAAACAGCCCATTTTCCAATTTCCATGTGTGCCATAGGTTTGCCATCACGGATCTATAATGAGATAGCTCTTGAATTATAGTAATGGAAAACCTGATTGCTTCCATTTCTGAAGATACCTGATCTTGGAACATTGCTCCTCCGAAAGCCCAGAAGCAAGCAAATACAAAATAGAGTTCGTATAGCTCTTTGGGAGAATCTGGAGGTGTGTTGATTGGGGTCAAGAGGCATTCCAGTAAATAGAGAATCATTTGCACCACAGTCACTTCAGGAACAGGGGTTATCTTCTTGAATCCAAATTTCAGTTTGTCCAAACAAACGGGTAAGTATTTATCAAACAAGATCATCAGGTTAGCTTTTTCTGATTGCACTTCTCGGCGCTCAATCCAGCTGCTCACTATTCTGTCGAGTGACATAAAATTAATTATTGAATATGCATTCTCATGCATGTAACATGTACATTCTACCCATCAACTGATATTTTTTATTCTTCTCTCCCCCCCCCCCCTCTTACACTACATCTTTATAGGAATGCCATTTAAATTACAGGGAAGATATTTAGCTGTTAAGAAAGACATCACATACTACTCAATAAATACCATCAGTGTATGATCAGTGTGTTTTGGTAAATTACCTATGAAGCTAATCATTTTTGTGTAAACTACATTGCATAAACAAGTTACACCTTTTGGTAAAAATAAAGCATCAGAAGTTCCTTATTTTGGAGAACAGGTCAACATGTTTGAAAGGAAAAGGAGAAGCAAGGATTGACAATCAAACAATAGTTAATAGTTGATCTATTAGTACTTGTTCCCAATAATATCTCATCCCGCCTTCTCAATTTTATTCTAAAACCCAAATTCATTTCTCTCCCCTCTGCACAACCCAAGGGAGGGAGGGAGAAATCATAATGTCACACTCATCATGGAGGCAGACGTTGTCCTTCACAAGTGTCCTTATGCTGTCATAGCAACTATACTATATATGGAGGACCTTAACCCCATAATAATATCCAGGCACTACAGAAGGGTTCCAGGACCTAGGAAATGGGTCAAGGGAAAATTTTCTTTAATGATTACATTATCTCATGTAGCACTGTCTGTCCAAGGTTTGCTTAGGCAGCAAGTAACTTGCTGTTGGAACTAGAATAATCTGGAATAGTGCAATAATAGATTCCTGGCAACATCTTCATATGACCAGTGAGGACTGTGTTTGATCTATAATGGGATATATACATCCCACATCTAAAAATGGATGCACTGATACACTTTCAAAGGGAATCAGGACTTACGGATTCCAGCCCAGATCAGCGGGATTGATATACAAGATTCCTGCTCGAGACACCGTGGCAGGTGTTGCTGTCCTCAGGTGACTGATTTCAAACACAAGCCTCATGGTGGGGTTTAGTGGGATTCTCTCATTGCTGGCTAAGGTCAGCACCTAGGAAGGAGGAAATCAAATCATACAATGCAACTTCCTAATTTCATAAAAGTGGATGCCAATGATTGAGTCCCTAGCTTATTGTGCTGACCTTGTTGTCATCCATCACGGTATTCAAAGATTCAATCCACATGGGATCAATATCTCCATCTAGAACAATCCATTTAGGTCCGCGGTGAGTTACATTAGCTAGATCTCGCATTATAGTTGAAAATAAGCCTGTCCAGAACAGAGAAATTCTCAATGAATTTTATAATATGCATGTATGTGCTCAAGTTGCCATAATGTTTTAGCAGAAAGAGGCACAGAGCTGATAAAAACATATATCAACATTTGCTGACCAATAAAGTTATTAAACTATTTGTGATTATCATCTCATTTACATAAATCCCCAAGCTGTAATGTGCTAGAAATTCATCATCCAGAAAACAGGGGGAAATACTATTTGGTCTTCGGCAAAGCTGACATAAACAATTTTCAAAGAGCACCTAAAGAGCCCATTTCAGTCTTACAGATGGTAAAGAATTTTGGTACAAGACAGATACTGCTGCAAAAAAGGGTTCAGTAGTGTGTTCTCAGCAGATTTGCAAATCACCAACAGTATTTGCCCTAAAGATCATAAGTGTCTAAATTGCTGACATTAGTGGAGATAATTCTTTAGGTGCTTCAAGGCTTTGTACATGAATATTAACAGCAAGGCACTTCGAACAGTAAAGCCACTATATTCTACACAGACTGGTGTTTTAAAATCATGTATTGGGGGAGCTATCACCTAGCTACTTTCTGGCTCTATATGGGGCTGCCCCACAAAGAGAATTAGCAACAGATATGTTAATGTATTCATATTTGCCCCTGGTAAATATGAATGGGGGCAAATTGACTCCAGATGTTCATAAACTTTTCCTTAGAACAAGATTATGTATCTTTTTAAGATACTGCCAAACAAGGGATTGTGCCATTCCAAATAACTCTGCATACTTCTGATCGAGTATTTTTATCCCTGTTTGGCAGCTGAGTGAGTGTATTTCCTGGCACAACTATAATTGTTTTTCCAGGTGAATCAGTGGATCTCTGCAGAGTTGCAGCTGGGCCATTTCCTCAAGTGGGAAAACACCGGCTTTCTAAATTCTAGGCATACTCCAATTGACAGAGAGTCATCCCAAAGAAGGTGAAGCAGAAGGACTTTGGTGTCATCATTCACCACTAATTTAAATTGTGCAATAAAGAAGGAGACCATGCTAGAGTCCTCCATTTTAGTAATTATAGAGGGAATAAAGGAAGAAATAAGCTACATTTATAAATGACACTTAGATACTTAGAATAACATAGTTGGAAGGGACCTTGGAGGTCTTCTAGTCCAACCCCCTGCTCAGGCAGGAAACCTTACACCACTTCAGACAAATGGTTATCCAACATCTGCTTAAAGACTTCCAGTGTGGGAGCATTCAGAACTTCTGGAGGCAAGCTGTTCCACTGATTAATTGTTCTCACTGTCAGGAAAGTTCTCCTCAGTTCTAAGTTGCTTCTCTCCTTGATTAGTTTCCACTCATTGCTTCTTGTCCTGCCTTCAGGTGCTTTGGTTGACTCCCTCTTCTTTGTGGCAACTCCTGAGATATTGCTATCATGTCTCCCCCAGTCCTTCTTTTCATTAAACTAGACATACCAGTTCCAGCAACCATTCTGCATATGTTTTAGCCTCCAGTCCCCTAATCATCTTTGTTGCTCTTCTCTGCACTCTTTCTACATCGTGGTGACCAAAACTGGATGCAGTATTCCAAGTGTGGCCTTACCAAGGCATTATAAAGTGGTATTAACACTTCACGTGATCTTGATTCTATCCCTCTGATTATGTAGCCTAGAACTGTGTTGGCTTTTTTGGCAGCTGCTGCACATGGCTGGCTCATATTGAAATGATTGTCCACCAGGACTCCAAGATCCCTCTCACTACTATTGAGCAAGGTACCACATATACTGTACCTGTGCATTTTGTTTTTCTTGCCTAAATACTCAGAAGTCTCCTCCTCCATTTGGGGAACAAAACTCTCTTTGCAGTCTTCTGCTCAATCCTTGTACAGAGACTACAGCTTTGCCAAAGATTCCAATCTTCTGTCCATGGGCAGTTCTCTCTATCTCTTTCCCATCTTGGACCTTGGGTAAAGATGTCATCCCTCTACAACTTAGCTTCTCTGACTGGACACCAAAAACTGCTCTATACACTGACACTAACTCTCCATATTTTCTCTCCAGCCATTGCCTTCTACAACACTCTATAGTATATTTTCTCTCCTCATTTTTCTCCCCCACCACAATTTTCTCCTCTCTCCTTCTTCCTCTCTCCAATTTTAGGCTAGAGCAGCAGCATATCCATCCAGCAACAAATCAGGTGTGTGTCCCTCCCAGGGTTCTAGTCCCTAACCTCTCTATATAAGGCTGGACCAATGGGGTTGCTTTCTATCTGTGCCCCACAAGAGTACTGGCTGGTAGACAGTTCAGCTATCAGCCTGTGTCAGAAGTGAGCTTCTGCCATTTCGCCCAGGATCGGGCAACCAGTAGTGGCGGTGCCGGGAGGCTCCGCCCACCCAACCAGACATTTCTGTGCAGAAGCATCGCACGAGCATGCACACAAGCGAACTGGTAGTGAAATAAATTGAAACCCATCACTGGCCTGTATAATGGAGTAGCAATAGCAATAGACTTATATACTGCTTCACAGTGCTTTACAGCCCTCTCTAAGCAGTTTACAGCATCAGCCTATTGCCCCAACAATCTGGGTCCTCATTTTACCCACCTCGGAAGGATGGACGGCTGAGTCAACCATGAGCCTGTGGGACTCGAACTGCTGGCAGCTGGTAGTCAGCAGAAGTACTGCTTTCTAACCACTGTGCCACCACAGCCCTATGTACCTGCGCTTCCAGGCCAGAATTGAGTTTCCTTTCTCCTATTTCTCTCTCCTTTTGCTAACTCACACCAGTGTAACAGTAGTCATACCAAGTCACAAATAATAATAATAATCCATTTGCCTTTGTTTAGTAAAGAACTGGTTGGCTCATATGTCGTTTTCAAAGTGTTGAAGCTGCTTCCAATGTGATTGGTCTCAAATCATTTCGGAAATGTTTCAGAGAATTTGAACAGTAAAAGTGGTGGAAACAAAAAAAAACCTTTCTTTGAATAATTAAAATAAACCTGATAACAGTTGGCAGCTATCATATACAGTATATGCATTTGGTATCTTCCTTAGTTATAAGCTTTTTAAATGTCAAATCATTAAAGAGATTTGTCATCGGATATTCCATGGATAAAAAAATAATCCTGTTTATTTTTATTTTTTTTGTCCTGCTTGATGTTGGCACAAATAACTGAAGTGGGGAAGAATTTATACACAGTGTAACAAAGGGTTCTTTTAAGAAAGTGATAGTATTAGAATTTTAAACAGCAGGAATGTGTTTTAAGTTCATGATTGTAGTATGTAATTTTCCCATATAAAATATATCTGAGCTTCCTAAGCAAGCCATTATTCTAAGTGAAGATAAGTGAATTGTAATTATTATTATTTTCATCAAGACTCTAATTTTGTTTAAAAAAATATAGTGCCACAATAGTAGTATTTCAGGGGAAAAAATTAAATGTCATTCTGTAAAACAAATGTATGATGTTTCTATGCACATTCATGTAACACATCTGCTATTTTGTACTGTTTTCTCAGCTTTTATAGAATCACCTTTTTTGTGATCTCTGGAGTTTGTAGTTGAACAACAATTCAAATTAAAAAATGTTGTTCAGCTACAATCTCCAGAAAGTAGCTATATTGTTTCTTACCATCTTTCCATTCTCTTGTTGCTGGATTAATTATGCCAAATAGCTCATCACAAGTCACAGCTTTAGGATCAAGATCAATAGCTACAGGCTTCCTCTTCATGAGCTGATAAGTTTTATTCAGAGATTTTAATACCTGCCAGAAGGAAAAGATTGAGTGCTTTGTCCATCATGTTCACACTATTGTGTACATTCCTAATCTGGCGTTCTCCAGATATATTGGATTTCAATTTTAAACTTCTTCGAACCAGCCTACGCAAAAGATGCAGCCACTAACACACTTTTGGAAAGCCCCACAATTGGAACTCCAAAGGTATTGATTGAATTGATGGGTTCCAGCACAAGTCCGAAAGCTTGGAAGGGAAGACCTCTGGTCCTGGTGACCGACCCAGACTGGATATTGGATTGACTGGATATGTATGGTTGCCTAATTTGCAAGGAAGACTTTGGGTAGCTTACATGTAAAAATTGGGAATTAAAAGTATTATAATGTAATATGTAATCCCAGACCATAAACAAACAGGCTAACACAACAGAAATAATAATAATCAGGGAATCAACTAAGGCTCAGGTCTTGTTCAAAAGCCTTATCTCTGAGCTCATCCTGGGATCTGGTCAATGCTTGGCAAAAGAACCAAGCTTTTAGTGCCCTGTAGAAATAGAGAAGGGGAATCTAAATCAGGGGGAAATGATGTCTCGTGGGGCAGGGATATAACTCCTGATTCCCACTAAATGGGATTATTTTGTGCACCAGTTCTATCTGAGGGAATATAATCTCAACCAGGACCAAAGATGAGGAGGGTTCCCAAACCCACTCAAAGAGCTACAAAAGTCCTAACCCCATTCAATTCTGAAGCTGACCAGAAGTCCAGTTCCCTCACCATAGGGTCTCCTCCTAGCACGGCATCCTTTTTCCTCTACCTGCCCTAACTGAAAGCCCTATCAATTGTGTAGCTGACCGATAACAGGGAGCCACAGCAGAGGGATGAAAGAGCCACATGCGGTTCCAGAGCCTCAGGTTGCTGACCCCTGGTTTAGCCAAAGTCCGTTGTTGTCTATCCAAATGCTCATAGCCTCTTTATATCCCACTTCCCCAAGCAAATGAGATCATTGGAACCACCAGTGTGTGATGTAGCTAACCACTTATCTGGGCTTCCTCCAGACAGCAGTGCATTCAGGCCCCTGACCTTAGGTGTAAGATCTGTCAATCACAAATATTCTGGGAGTCAGCGTGTGATGGCTGCCATGTTCTGTGAAACCAATTTTAAGCAAAACGTTTCTATTTCCAGTTGGCCCTCGGTGATGATACTGAACTCACATCTGAGTCCTTGGCTAAAAAGTCCCAAGTGGTGAAGCAGGGTTCCCACCTGTGACTTGCCAGAGCCGGCATTTCCAATCACGAACACTGAGTGTCGGACTTGCAGTAGTTCCTCCAGCTGCACCACCTTCAAAACAAAACTCTCCTCGGGTTGAAGACGGAGCTCAACAACAGCTTGTTTAATAATCTGAGGATAAGAGAAATCACAAACAGATTTGTTTCCTGATTGGGTCAGTCTTGCATGTTTTATTTATCCATCTACTGTATTCCGGGTTATTTCTATTAATCTTCATGACTGACCAAAACAAGGAGAGAGGGGGGAGGGAGGGAGAGAGGGAGAGGGAAAGAGGGAGGAAGGGAGAGTGAGAGGAAGAGGGAGTGAGGGAGAGGGAGAGGGAGAGGGAGAGGGAGAGGGAGAGGGAGAGGGAGAGGGAGAGGGAGAGGAGAGAGAGAGAGAGAGAGAGAGAGAGAGAGAGAGAGAGAGAGAGAGAGAGAGAGAGAGAGAGAGAGAGAGAGAGATGGGCCAAGCAAATTCCTCTGTATCCTCTGAAGCATGGCCTGGTATCATGATTCTCCTTATAGGCCCTGTTTTTCAGTCTTATAACAAGTAAGAAGAGAGGGCAGTTTCTGAATCAAGGCTGTTCTTCTGATGACATCTTGAGTTTCCCACAGAAGAAAGTACTTGTATTTCTAACAAAAAGCATTTAGTTGCTTTCCTTAGCCCCTTGCTTGAACTTACCTTCTCAAAGTTCAGGTCACGCTTCCGGGGTACATCCAAGGCTGGGAAAAGGTCCCCAATGAGTCCCATGAATACAGGTAAGTCGTCAGTCACAATCTTAGGTATATTAAAGTCTCGCAAAGCTCTCATGAGGACCTGGTCTTCAGCCCGGCCTGGGTCTCCTCTCTTCAGGGACCCTGCCACCACTAGCACAGATTTGATAGCTCTCAACCCCCAGTCATAGTGATCCTGAGAGACAGGAAATGCCATTAGAATGCCAGGTGAATAAATAAGGCACAAAAGATCATCCACTTCCAATGAGAAAAAAGGACCGATGCTCCCCTTAGCAAAGGTATCCACTATTAATCAGAAGAAGATGGCCCTTCACAAACCTTTTAAAGTCTTTTCTCAAAGACTTTAAACCAGGGGTGGGTTCTGGCATCTTTTACTGCCGGTTTGCTTGGGGACGCGCTTCAGGTGCATGGGCAGAAATTAAAAAAATGTTTCTGTGCATATGCAGAAGCAAAAAACAAGATGGCGGCAGCTACGTGCCACCGAGAGAATCGGTTTGGGCACATGGCCCGGTCGAGTTACTACCTACTTGGCCGAACTGATCTGAACCAGTAGGAGCCCGCCTCTGCTTTAAACCAGCTTTCCCCACTGAGGTTACTATATATTTTCCTGAACCACTAATCCCATCTCCCTCATTATGCTGAACAGGGATGATAGGAATTGAAATCCAAATACGTCTGTGGTTCTCCTGGTCGGGGAAGGCTCCTGCAGGCCGTTTTGGCCTACCCAAATGAACAGGGTGCTCAGCTGCATTTATCATGGATTTATTCCAGATATTGAAATCTGTACATTCTCGCAGTATTATCAAGGGCTTTGGAAACAGCACACGGCATAATGGAGTATTGGAGATGGAATTCAGCGAATTATATTACTGTAAAATTTTCAGAAATCTCTGCCAATTCTTTCCCACCAATTCTTTTGTTTGCTTTGAAATATTTGGCGCCATAGGAGAGCTGTGGAACCACATTCAATTACCTGCTTGGAAAGTAGCTCCTTACAGAGTGTGTAGAGAGTAATAAATTTCCTGGCCAGGAGCCTCGCTTCAATAAAACCTTCAGCAACAAGCATGATTTCACAGATAAGCTCAAAATCAGGAACAACCATGGCACAGGGCCTACGAGAGGACATGAGGGAAAATGAACATGTGGAGTGCTTATACTGCACAAGCAACAGCACATCTTTCCATTCAGTTACAGGGAGCACTCGCTGCAAGTGTCAGACACAATTCAATTTCAAGTGCCTCTATTAGAAAAAAAATCCACCTGCTGTAAAAAGATAAAACAATGATGCATACATTTTTTGGGGGTGATGTGTAATTGACAGCTTTCTCATATAATGATATTTTATGCAAAGAAGTCATTTTGAATATACCTAGCCACATTTTCAGTATAAAGGGACTTCAGGTATACTTTGAAAGTCTATTTTAGGGCACCCAGTCCATATACTAGTTCAGGGATTTCCAGCCTTTCTTGGCTGGTGACACATTTTGCCCATAATATCATCGGGCTTCAGCTACCAGCCCTGAATGACATCTTCACATCTTGCTGTTTGAAGAAGTTGCACAACATTCTCAGAGACTCCTCCCATCCTGCTTACAATCTTTTTGGACTGTTGCCTTGTGGCAGAAGATACAGAACAATTAAAGCTCGGACCACACGTCTTCTGAATAGTTTTTGTTCCAGAGCTATAATTTTACTTAACAATGAACTAAAGGGCCACCATCAGTGAGCTGTTGGACAGCATTACTTGGTCTGTTGTGTGGATGCTTGGGTGGTTTAGGGGCAGGGAATTTTTGGTGCGTGGAGCAGGGGTAGGTTCCTGCCAGTTCTAACCTCTTATATAGAAGAGGTTCCACAAATCTACAGTGCCGTTTAGAACCGGTTCCAGCTCCCTCCCCCTGCCCATCCACACATCATCAAGATGAAGAGCGAGAGGAGGAATTCTGGGAGTTGAAGTCCATAAGTCTTAAAGCTGTCAAGTTAGAACACCCCTGGGTTTGTTTGTTTTTCTAAAGGGTTAGGGGTGCAAGGATCTTGTAACTTGGCAGCTTTAAGACTTGCGTGCCAACATTTTGGTTGCTAAGCAAAAGCGTTGTTAAGTGAGTTTCATCACATTTTACAAGTTGGCCTCACCCACCCAGTCACATGGCCAGCAAGCCACTCCCACCTGGTCACATGGCAGGCAAGACACTCCCACAAAGCAGGCCACACCTACAGAAGAAGTTCTAAAAAAATTTGAAACCCACTACTGGTGTGGAGGGATTGTCATGTGTGCTGGGCCTGGTCTCTGGGTGTTATGTGAATTTTGTTGTATGGGTATACTGTGTATATATGTATAATGACAATAAAGTATTCAATTTGGCAATTTAAGAGCATCTCATTGAGTGCCTTCTTGAAATGGGCATTCTGGGGGACTATGTCCCATTAAAGACTGCCAAAGTAGGCAATCTTAAATATACATTTCCATGTCAAATTCAGCTCTTGCTGATTTAATAGACATGAATATGGACATGTTCTTGTAGTGGCAATATAATAGAAGTAGTTTGCCATCGTTTCTTCTGAGAGAACTCTAATTTTGCTCATATTAGTCTACAGCCCAGATATTCCTTGCAGGCCTCTCATCCAAATGCCCCAATTAGCTTCAAAGCCAAAACAAACATAGCCACCTGAGTTTCTGTATTTAATGCTTGGTCTTTCTTTTGAGCCAATTCCCCAAGTCAAACTTTTTCATTATTCAAGCCAACCTGCATTTCTTCATTTCATCAAGATATTAATACCTGAACAAAGCTTTCAGATTTTCAGGCAGTTCAGTACGACCTGCATACCCAGGATTCATGGTAATAAACATTCCAACAGTGGGAATCAGAGAGATAATCTCTCCAAGGAAATTGAATGTCTTCTTCTTGGCTCGAATAGCATCTTGAACACATTTAACCTAAACAATGAGCAGAAGATCATTTTATTGATTCACACGTGGCTGCATTTGGAAAATGAAGAGCAGTGTACAAATATTTACATATAAATGTATAACAATTCAAACTACTTGGCACTGATAATACCCAAGGCATGTTGGATAAATAATAAACCCAGGAATAACTGCACACTGAAGCTCACACATTCATTTCCCAGGACATTTTATGGCAAATTAGCCATGACTAAAATAATGCTTATGCATCTGAATAAGGCTTTTTGCAAGTTGAAAAGTACCCATTTTTAAAATGCCGCTGTAGGGTTCAGCTATAAATGGCAAATTGTTCACTGTTAAGAATGAGAAGAGAAAGCATTTCCTATGAATAGCTTCTGGACGGTTTCATGTTGTCAAATCTAATGGGCTCTATTGTGTGGTTTTGACAACATCTCACTGACTGCTTGGTTCTGGGCAGTCTCAGCACCCATCAATCCAGTGAGGAGGAATAAAGGAACTCTGGGGAACTCTCTGGGTTCTTTGAAAACAACATTCATGGCAGTCTCATAATCAACATTTGAGACAATCAGTCACATCTACAACTTGTCATAGTGCTACACTAATATTAAACTTATTTCAACGTTTTATGTGAGACAACTTGATGCTTCATGCTGGCAGTAGTAATTGCTTAATTGTAGTTAACAGTTATAGGCAGATTCCACTGTAACGATTAAAATTTTGGATATAATCCTGTTTGTAACAGAGCTACCAGATTAGGATTCCAAAAATCCAGACCAGAGGTGGGTTGCTACCGGTTCGCACTGGCAAATTGCGCATGCACCGAGCCGGCAGTAATGCCGGCAGCAACCCACCCCTGATTCAGACCATCACTAATTAGATGGCAGTCATGAAGCATATAAAGCTCCATTTGCTGTTACACAGTGGTTACCTGAAATTTGCAGTTCTGGTCTGGTAGATTTAGCTTATAGAAGCTGCAAGGGATATTATAGAAGATGGAGAAAAAGCATGCACAGAGGTTTCCTTCTGCTTTCTGGGACATTTTATCTGCAGGATTCCATTTATAGGATGTTTGGATCTGATCCATTATTCCTATAGCACTACTTTACCCATACAAATCTTTCATTGTGTGATTGCTCTGCATCATTCGCAGACTTTTACACCGAGTCCTGAACATTTTATTCCTTTGAACAGCCTCCCACTACCACTTCCATATCTTTTATCTCATCAGAACATAAAAAAGATGGACTAGCTGCCCAGCCTTTTTTTTAGCAGCTGTTGTTCTTGAAACACCCACAAGATAGACATTTAGCTGCAATCATCAAGATGAAATCACCTCCCCTGCTTCTAGTTATTTACACACAACAGTACCGGCCTCTTGTGGAAAAGATTTACCTGTACAGCAATTACTGACAGGACTTCTACTGAAATCCGATTGAACTCATCAAAACATCCCCAGGCCCCGGTTTGGGACAGCCCTTTGTAGATATTTCCACAGGACTAGAGAGAGAGAGAAAGAGAGAAAAGTTGTTCCGAATGAAGGTTTGGGTTTTCCCCCCGAGGCAAGTATTATTAAATTGCAGTTGTCTTTATTTTGTACACAGTGAAAATAATATGGGCCATGCAATATTGCGGTGTTTGTTGATGGAAATACCAGTGGAATGATGTGATATTTCAATGAACAAGCCCTATCAAGAGTTAGCAAGTAGGGGAGTGATTGGGTTTTAAGGACTAATATGGGGGAGATTTGCAAGTATTCCTAACATCCTAGGGCTGTGATGGCGAACCTGTGTTATGTGGAGCCATCTCTGAGGGCACGTGAGCCATTACCCTAGATCAGCTGCAGCACGCATGCGCACGCCAGCCAGCCAGCTGATTTTTGGCCTTCAAAGGGCCTCTGAAGCGCTGGGGGAGGACGCTTTTGCCCTCCCAGGCTTCAGGAAAACCTCCGAAGCCTGAGGAGGGCAACAAACAGTCCTACCAGGCATACCGGAAGTTCAGAAATGGACCGTTTCCAGCTTCTGGAGGGTCTCTGGGAGGGCTGGGGGAGGCTGTTTTCGCAAAATGAGATGCATTGTTTTAGAAATGAGTGCTTTGCAAGGGGGAGATACCCCAACCATCACTGATATTTGACAGGCAATTGCCCTCTTCTTAGTACTCACAAACTGCAGAAAACAGATGAGGTAATACCAAAAAGGACATTAAAAAAAAGAAACTGTTGTAAAGCACTCATGTAAAGATGAGCAGCTTGTTCTTCTTCTTTTTCTTCTTTTTTTTGGGGGGGGCTGTTTTGAGTGGTATAATTAGTGCTGCCAAATGGAAACAATGCAGATGGAAAATGGTTATTTTACTGCATGGAACTTGGGAAAAAGCCCATTGCTTTAAAGGTAACACAATCTTTGCATAACCAACAAAAATTCATGTATATTTAATTGTAGCTCTCAATGAATGGTTCTCATATACCCTTTCCTTTGGATTTCTTTTCTAAGCGATTTGCACATGACCCAAATGCGCTAAGTGCTTGTCCTTGAATCGAATCAAAGAAACGATGCAGAAGCATTCATTTAGAACAACAACAGGAGACTTTATAGGATGGAAGCTGTTCTCGTGACCCATATATTTCATTTCGCCCGCTAGATCCCTACCTTATAGTCCATTTGCTCAGAGCAGTTGAAGACATACACCATGATTCCTACAGCCCTGCCCAAGTCTTTGGTTGTCTCGGTTTTTCCTGTTCCTGCAGGGCCTGCAGGGGCTCCTCCCATGATTAAGTGGAGGGACTGGGTCAGGGTGATATAGCAACTGCAAAACACAGGGATTAGGCATGTTATCCTTTGGGCCCGACAGATCAGGCTGTGCCAGGCTCAAATTTGTGAGGGTGAGCTCGTACCGGTCAGTAAGCGGGGTGATCACCAGACGAGGAGTGTTGCCAAGGTATTCATAGGAATACTGGAGTTGAGCATCACAGATATTGGCAAAGCAGTGCCTCTTCTCTTCATCCCAACGGTGCCTAAGTTGGGACTGCCACGTAAAGGCCTGAGAGCTCTCCACCTGTCACAAAAGGAGTGCAATTTAGTTCTGACTAGGGTGTGTGAGGAGGCCCTTACTGGGGTTTACTGAGAAGCTGAGGAAGAAGGGGAATAGCTGGTGGCAATCATTATTATTAATATGAATGACTAAGGGCTTTGCTTCCTTCAATGTGTGTCTTACAGAAGAAGCAAATGAACTGAGTAGCAAGTTGGCGGAGTGGCAGCCATTTTCTCTTGGATGGAGCCAAACACTCTCAGGATGAGAGTTTTCCAGCCATTTTGTTTCATTATCAGCTTTTAATATCCCCTTTTTGCAGCTGTATCAGCTCTGTATTTGGGTAGCTTGGGGGGGGGGAGCAGGAAATGAGATAGCCATGCCACGACTATCTACTAAATTAGGACTGATCCAGAGATGGATGAACGAATAATGATCTTGCTTCTTTGTATGTATGTCTTACAAAAGACATCCATTGTGCCATCAGCTGGCCTGGGATTTGCAAATTGACCACCAACCTTTTATGCACATCTCATTTATGAACATCACAAGCTTCTTAAATAAAGAAGGTTTTCCTCATTATGGATGGATGATAATTCTTTTGCCTTTAGTGAAAGCTAGGTGATCTTCCACGTTCCTCCATTGTTCCATCCAGCTGGAACAATGGTTTGCAGTATTAATATTTTTAATAATGTTCTTTCTAAAGGTTAAAGATAACTCTTGGTGTTCTTTTGTCAGGTGGCTGACTATGTGAACAGGCAAAAACCTTTCATACACTGACTTTCCAAGTGTGTATTTTCCAATCATGTAAGTTAATGCAACCAAGTGGAACCACCTGTTCAGGATTTCTCATGCCATAGCACCGTGATGGCGAACCTATGGCATGCGTGCCACAGGTGGCACACAGAGCCTTCTGTGGATATGTCTGCTGTTGCCAGCTACTCTTCTGGTTTCCAGCCAGTTGGTCTTTGTGGGTGCTGGAGCAACAGCCTGAAAATGTCCCCCAAAATGCCCCCAAAACAGGCTGTTTTTTGGGTCATTTTCAGGTCATTTTTCAAGCCCAAAATGGCCTGAAAACAATCCAAAAAACAGGCATGAGTGTGCCAAGCAGCTGGTCTTAGGGTTTCCAGTGCTCCGTTGCATGCGAAGACCAGCTGGCTGGCACACATGCACATGCCAGAAACCCAAAGACCAGTTGGCTGGCTTGCACATTCTCACAGGCCAGCTGATCTTTGTGTTTCTGGCACTCGGGCACACACATATCCACACATATACACACGTGTTCTGGTTTGGGCGCTTTGTGCTGAAAAAAGTTTGCCATCACTGCCATAGCAGATCTTTTTGCCCTTAGTAAATAAGGGAGAAGGTTTCATGCTATTGCCAATACAATAACCGGATCTCTCGGAGATCCGATTATTGAAGTTTTATAGTCAAATTCCCAAACTTTTGACCTCTCAAAGACACACTAAGAGAGGAAGACTTCATTTTATATTTGGAACAGTCACAATTGTCCTACACATTTTTTTCATGATTGTTCATGAAAAATTGTTCTGCCTTGGAGCAGACTGAGTTCTGGGGCATCTGCTAACTCAAACAATTTGTAGTGTTATGAATGGCCCAACCTCTTTGCTCATTCATTTTTCCACGGTGGATACATCAAATTACAATCCTGAAATCTCCTAGACATGTTCAATGGGGGTTATAAAAAGTGTGCTCCACTGTATCTGAAGTGCCCCAGGCTGGAGGAGGCTGACTCTTGCAATTCATCTTTCAACCTGAAATTAAGAAATTTCAGGACGAACAAACAGAACAAAAGGTTTGCTCAAACATGCCCAAGAACAAAATACTGCACAGTTTTTTGTTCACAATATACCTTTGCTAAAATCATTTTGGCAATGACGTCCCTGGCATGCACATCAATAGTACAAATGGTCATAATCTTCATTCTGTCCCCTGGAGATAAGCTCCCAATCAGCAGCGTAATTAAGGTGTTCAACTGGTTAATCTGTGAAGAGGAAAACCAAAGAGATGAAAGGGTTTTCTGATCTCTTTCAGAATGAGCTGTGGAAACTTGTTTGATATAAGTGTATATACACACACACCAGTGGTGGGTTTCAAATTTTTTTAGAACCTCTTCTGTAGGTGTGGCCTGCTTTGTGGGAGTGGCTTGCTGGCCATGTGACCAGGTGGGAGTGGCTTGCCAGCCATGTGACTGGGATGTGTGGCCAACTTGTAAAATGTGGTGAAACTCACTTAACAACGCACTTGCTTAGCAACCAAAATGTTGGCTCAGAAACTCTGGCATTTGAACCACGCAAGTCTTAAAGCTGTCAAGTTACAAGACCCTTGCACCCCTAACTCTTTAGAAAACTGGCAGAAACCCACCCCTGACACAGATGCACACACAAACGCACTCATGTTCTATCATTGCCCGCACCAATGTTTTAAAGTAAGGTGAACTGAGAGACCTCCTATTCACCTGCTTTTTATTGTAATCTTTAATTGCATTTTCATAGCCTTCTTCCAGTCGTGAAAAGGCAATGCCAACTTCCGTAGTCCACCAGATCTGGGTACATGTTAAAGCAATCTGTCATAGACAAAAACAAATTATGAAATGTTTCAGTCCTGTGAATCATCTACAAACATTGCCCTTGTGGAGGTATGAGTAGTCAGATCTGAAGCTTAAACTTACAAAAAAAAAGGCTTCTTCTGTCTACCTTTGTATTTTGCTACAATTTCAGCCACTCTGGAGTAGAGGCTGAGATGTTGAGCTAGAAATCAGGACTGTGATTTTGGGCTGGAAGTTCCTTAGGCCTGAAAGTTCATGGGTGATTTTGGGCCAGTCCCTCTCTCTTAGCCCAAGTCAACTCACTCACAGAGTTGTTGTGGGGAAAACAGGAGATGGAAGAATTAGGTGTGTATGCTGCCTAAAGAGGACCAAAAATTTAGATGGAATAAAAATAAATGAACTTGGTTCATTTGGTTCCTGCCTCTTTTTTGTTTGAATCACAGTGGTTTTTGCTTACCTGGGCTGGGTAATCAAATATCCATTGTTCTCTTGGCTTTTCCTCATATGTCACTACAGCTTCAGCTATTAGCTGGCGCAAGGTGCTCTGCATTCTCACCATCACTCGGTTTAACCAAACTTCAACCTGGATGTAGACTTTTCAAGTTAGTTTTGTGCATGTTTTAGTGCCTTGAAATACATCCTCCTAAATGTCTGTATTCTAGCTTTCTTTCTTCACCGGATTGTATTACAAAATACAGGTGTAATTTTTACTCATTTGTATCCTCTACCCTATTTGCAGAATGGTGGAGTGATGATTATGAGAACACAAAAATCAGTATACTACTGTAAGGTTGTTGCATTTTG
Source organism: Thamnophis sirtalis (assembly GCF_051295495.1). NCBI lineage: Eukaryota > Metazoa > Chordata > Lepidosauria > Squamata > Natricidae > Thamnophis > Thamnophis sirtalis. The sequence continues at coordinate 130,499,520 of NW_028261383.1, forward strand.
CTATAGCTAAAAAAAGTAATTTTTGTTAGCTATCCTGATCTTATCCTATACTAGAATTTATCAGGCTCCTCCATGAATTGACAAGATAGCTCCTGTTGATATGATTTACTAATAAAATTAAAAAGGCTGAAATTGTTGATCATCTAATAGAATTTCCTCTAACTCGGCATCTACTCTTGTCTGGAAAAAGTGTAACTATTTTTTGAGGGACTGATGAGATAAATTGAGAATCAGTAAGTTTTGGTTAAACTTGTGGAAAACATAGTTGTATAACCAAACCTATAGTAGAAAAATTACTGCTGAAGAGCTAGCATGGCAGCCATAATGTTAGCCTTCTACATTTTTTGAGAGTGACTTTGCAAATGTGAGTAAAAATGATCTAAATGAAGGTGTATATTTGGATTTTCAGGAAGCTCCTCACTAAAACCTTAGAAATAAACTCAGCTGTCATTAATGTCACTGATTAATAATTAGAGAACAAAAAGCAGGGATTAAGAATAAATTGATTTTTTAAAAAACAAATAAATGTAGTTTTTACACCAAAGGTCTTTTAAACTTTACAACTGATCTGGAGTTAGAGGTGCCACATTTGCTGATGACATCCAGCTATTAAAGCATACAATGGAAAAGAAATAATGAAAATTTAGCATCACTCGGAGGAAATTTCTGCTAGCAGACGTCCTGTTACTATAAATCACCTAGTGTTCCTTGCTTTTGTGTTGAACTGTTCTTTCATGACATGTCCCAGACAGCAGGATTTTATTATTATTATTACTTTGGTTTTTTATTTTATATTGCTTATACATATCAATGCGTGAACAGTTTGATAGATACCTGGGTATCATACATTTTAGTACACATAAACTTAATATTATTACTCATAGCAGGGATGGGTTCCGGCAGTCGCTACTGCTGGTTTGCTCATGGCCAGGTGGCGTGTGCTTGATGCACGCTGCGTGTGCATTTGCAGTACAACAAAAATTGCTCTGTGCATGCGCAGAAGCACAAAACAAGATGGCGGCGCCTATGACGCACCTATGGTGTTGCCGGGAGAACTGGTTTAGGGGCGTGGCAGACCTGGGTCACTGCCACTTCCAGTGAACCCAAGCTGCCAAACCACTACCGGTTCAGGTGAACCGATCCAAACTGGTAGGAACCCACCACTGACTCATAGTTATTACATTTCATTTTCATTTCATATTGGTTAAACATATCTAATACTACTGCCCTTCAATTTCTAAACCTCCCTCTTTTTATTACATGTATCTTGTTATGTTAAAATATATGTATTGTTGTTCCCCTCTTATTTATATTTCTATTCTAACTTTTATTCATGTCACTGTTGTATTCAAAAATGTTTCTTTTCGATCTTCCATCTTTCACCTGATTTATTATTCATATATCACTTATTTAACTCTTCACATCTGTATATATTAAAGTTCCATCCTTCATTCTTTCATTGTTCAGTGTTTCAACATACAATTCTAATATCAATCACAATATCATTTAAACATATAGGGTAGATCTATTCATATTCCTTCCATTCTTCCATTTATCATTTTTCAAAGGGTACAGCCTTACCTCCCAGCAACTGCAGTGTGAAGCCACTTCCGTCACTATTTTCAAAGGATATATACTTTCAGGCTTTCTCCTTCAGCTCAGGGTAGAGCAGCTTATATTCAGTTTTAGCTATTCTGGTGTTAAAGGAGTGTTTTCCCTTTCTTCCAGCATGAGCTTTTCCATAAAAATAATTTACCATGATGTGTCATTATGATGATGGTGAGAAGAGGTCAAAGAGTTAGGTCTGCTCAATCCTTGCTGGCCACTGAAAATATTGCAGACATAGTACCTCTTCATGGCCTCCATGGGTATTTTTACTTTGGCTGGAAGAGACACTCAGTTCTTGGCTTTTGCAAGGGAATGTGCCTATATAATGTCCAACCAGTGTTTCAGGAAGCATAATTCAAAAATTATGTGGGTACCCTATATATACAGGTGTTGGTCCCTTCTGGAAGAACAGTAGACTTACCTATTAAAAAATGGACTAAGCTTAAAAAACAGGAGATAGAGCCTGATTTTGCCAATTGAATGTTGCTGATTCTGCAACCAATGGTTTGTCACGTCTGCCTATAACAGGGGGGTTTGTCTGGCCATATTTCTCAGTATCATAATTATTTTGGCAATGAAGGATGTAATTTTGCTGGTTGTCATTCATTGTTAGCTATTCCCTGGCAGCACTATTTTATTTGGGATTTATGACAGCAGGGTTGAGATAGCAAGCAAGAGTTCTCCCATTTTATCCCAGATTAAAAAAAAACCAACCAGATTGTAGGTGCAGCAGAGAGGTGGGAATCAAGGAGGAGCACAGGCTTAGCATTCTTCCAGAAAAGTGCTAGATATCTGTTCAGAGATAGTGAGTGACACCACTATGGAAGTTATGTGAGGGCCAGTAACCTGCCAAGGTAGCAACTTGAATTAACCAAGCTGCTGGTAAAAACTGTAATTAGTGATGATTCCCCCCCCCCCATCAGCAGGTAATGCTATGAGAGGAAAATTATTCAGGGGAGTCCACCCTTCAGTGCTTTTCAAGCGCCCCACATTGAGAAGGTAAGGTCAATATGCTCAGTAGCCTAATCCAGTTGTGAAATTCAAATTTTTAACTACCAGTTCTGTGGGTGTGGCTTGGTGGTGGGGTCCTGTGACTGACTGGGTGTGGCGAATTCATGTCACTTATGACCATGCCCACTCAGTCACATGCCCCCACCATCACCAAGCCACGCCCACAGAACCCAGTAGGGGAAAATGTGTCTATGAGTCCATTCACAGAGAAGATGCAGTTGAAGTACCTTAAAGGGACAGGCTGCAGCAGCTCTGCTGTGAATGGAGTAAGAAACGTTCGGATTGGGTGGGTGGGTCGAGCAGCCGGAAGAGGTGAGTGGTGACAGGGAGACCAGGTGGCAGGGTCACCAGGAATTTTTGCCACCCGTTTGGAGAACTGATACCAATCGTCCCTGCTGGTTCAGCCGAACCAGGCTGAACCAAGAGGATTTCACCCCTGGCCTAATCCTTGAGCAGAACATTGTCCTGGAGTGGAATTGGCACTGTGATATTTTTCTGCCGACTTAAGGTCCACAGGAATACTGCATTTAAAGTGATTTATAACTAACCTGTCCAGAGCAGTCGCACTCCTTGTCAAAATCAACATACTCATCTTCTTTGCTGTACATTCCCAAGCCAATCTTCAGAGGCTGTCCTTCTGCATCTAGCTTGAATTTCAGCTTTGCCATGCTATCAAATAATTTGGACAAATGGCGGGACACCTTCAAGAATTACAACACAAAAGACCAGACAATAGTATTAGAGGTCTGATGAAGACATCGGCAGGTCTTTAAAGTGATAATCACTGTTGAAAGCTTGAAGTAAGCATGCACTGATCAATTGAACAAAAGTGTCTAATTTGAAAACGCCAGTCAAATCTGTGTAAGTGAGCCATTTATGTATTTTCTTCTCTCACTGTTTGATCCCATGAGGGAGGTCTTTTTATCAGCTGTTAAGTGAGACCCTCTTTTAAGGTGGATTATCAAAATTTAAACCATAGGCTTCACTGAACTACAACCCCTTTCCTTAATTGTTATCAAGTCAAAGAAATTCTGTTCAGTTTCTATTAGTCTGTGATGTTTGTATTGGATACATCAACTTTTATGTGGGAAAGAACTTAGTCAAACTCCTGACATTCTATTACATATTCCATTATAAGTTTCCCCCCCACACACACACACTCAAGACATTCCATCGTACCTCAACAGGGTCGTTACCATTGGACAAAATATCCAGCAGGTCAGCAGAGGATACAAAATAAAATCGAGGGAAAGCCAGTCTCTTGGTTTCCAAATATTCAGCCAGAGCTTTTTCACAGAGTGCCAAACTAAAAAGCAAGCGAGAGGAAAGTAGTAACACCCCTCTTTTTGCCCTCTCTAAGTAATTATCCTTATTCAACACTATTGTTGTACATTGATTTAGACCAGTGGTGGGATTCGATTTTTTTTACTACCGGTTCTGTAGGTGTGGCTTGGTGGGTGTGGCAGGTGAAGGATACTGTAAATTCTCCCATTCCCTCCCCACTCTAGGGGAAGGTTACTGCAAAATCTTCCCACTCCAGGGGAAAGTTACTGCAAAATCCCCATTTCCTCCCGATCAGCTGGGACTTGAAATGTGCATGCATATCTCACCAGCCTCAGGTAAGACGGATGGTGTAGAAATTTAATAAATAAAATAAATAAATTATAGGAATAATACCTAACTTAGAAGCAAAAGGTTACTTGCAAATATGCCCCAAATGTCATATCAGAGGTTGTGATAAACTTGGTGCTTGGGTTATTCTCTGCATATTATCTACTATTGTTCAGTTTAAAGAAATAATGAAATAATCTTCATTGCCTTCACTGCCAACACTTCTAGTTTGAGACAGTACACTGGTACAACTACTGAAATACATGATCCATAGCCACTGAAACATAACTCTCCCTAGTTATTATTGTGAGAGACAATTATTTCCAAACCAAGGCCAGGCAGAAAACGCTTCTGTCTCCAAGCTCTAGCTGAAGAATTTTAGTTATTCAGAGTGGGGGACCTAGCACCATTTATAGTTGGCATTTAAAAAAATAAAAATTATAAATAGAAATTGGCACTGACGAAATGGTGCTTTTTTTTTTTTTTTGCTAAAACGTGGACTTGCAAGAACTGTCACCCTATAACTGTCACCCTATGACTGTGATGGCGAACCTATAGCATGTGTGCCACAGGCGGCACACAGAACCCTCTCTGCGGGCACACCAGCCGTCAGCCCAGCCCAGCTCCACCATGGAAGCGTGCATGCCTCCCACCGGCCAGCTGGTCTTCTGGTTTCTGCTGCGCATGCACGGGGTGAGGGGTGGGGTACGTGCAGGGAGGGGCGCATTGCATTTTAGGGTTTGTGTACAACCCATTTTGGGCCTGAAAGGCCTCCTGCACCAACCTGGAAGCCAAAATTGGGCGGGGGGCATGGGGGTGTGGTGTGTATGCAGGTGGGGCATGGCGCCTGCATTTGGATCGCTCGCATTGTATTTTGGGGTTACGCGTGCGTGGTTTGGGAATCGGGACCAAAAGGGTTAGCCATCACTGCCCTATGACTTGCTTCTGCTGCAAAAAAAAATTCATTCTGTCTCTACTCTATTTTACATTTGCATTTTGACAAAATTAGCCTTCTGACCTTTGCTGCAAGCTCTCTAGCTTGTCATAGAGACCTGGTTTATTTGTTGCCTCAACCACATTGGGAGTTTTTACTGCATCTGCCATTAATATCTTTAAAGAGAAGAAAAATTTATCAGCCATTCAAGTAGTATTTTTTGCAATAGTAACATCACAGAATCAGTGCTTAAGAGGAAGTCTGCTTACTTTGAATTCTTTGTCAATGATATCAAAACGCTTTGAATCCTCAGGCAGCTGATTTCGAATGTCCTCTGAGCCAATGAAGATGCTCTCCAGGTGACTCCATGTTCTCTGGACTTCAAACCAAATGGCTATCACAGAGTCAGCAGTGGATAATTTCTGCTGCCAGCCGGAGACCTCCTGTAGGAAGTGGGACAGATACTTCGAAGTCATCAGAGTCTGGAGCTGCACTTGGTTCTCTTCAAGGGTTTCTACTAGTGCTTCGTCTGCCTTCAGCATCATTGTTCCCGTCCTGTGGTGAGGCTCATGTTCAAACTGCATGGTTGACCAGGTACTGTCAAGAGCCTTCAGCACCTTTAAGACAATAATAAAAGGGGAGAAACATTTTAAAAATTGAGGTATTGCAAATGCAGGTGGATTTCTTCCATTTTGCTAAAGCAAACCAAAGCAAGGCAACAATGTGAGAGAACCCACTCCTCCCTTGCTTGGTGTTATCCTAATCTGTTGAATTTACATATTCATAACACGTCAACGACCTTGGCCCAAAGCTATGCCTGCTGGAATCATGAGAACTGAAGCCAATAGGATTCTTTATACACCATTTTCTTATTCGTGAATAAGGGATTTTAGAAAGGAGGACAAATATTAAAGAAGGCAGCACCATTCCTGGTCACAGTTGTGTATTATACCAGCTAATGAGGCAAACACAGCAACTGTTCCAGATTTTACACAGCAGGGTTAAAGATTCGCTTGAACTTATTTTATATGTTGTATACTCTATGTTCCAGAACAGTTCCCAGATAAAAGAACAAACAAAGCGATAACGCACAACAAATTACTCTGAGTAAAGCCAGCATGGAAACAGCCATTACAATCAGTAATGATGGCAAACTTCAAAGCTCTGCAAAGAATAAATATGTGTCTCCTTGGTGCCAAAAGGACAAGAAAACACAATGTCACTAATGGCTTTGCTAGGAGAGGGTTCCATCCGTGGGAAGAAGGACCCCTCCGCTAGTCATCCTTTCACCCAGAGAAAAGCTTCCATTTATGAGCTGAAGACAAATTGATGTGCAGCAGAGAATCCTTCTGATCCCAAAATATGTAAGGCTTTGAATGTTGCTCAGAAAAAATTAGTGGACTCCTGTGTACGATTTCAAACTAATTCCAATCTGATCGAATTATCCCATCTACTTTGAAATGGCCTTTGAAAAAAACCACTGCAGTCTTACTACCCTGTTTCCCCAAAAATAAGACCTCCCCGGATAATAAGCCTAATCGGGCTTTTGTGCACATGTGCTAAAATAATCCCTCCCCTGAAAATAAGCCCTCCCCTAAAATATTTAAATGCATGCACAGCCAGTCCCCACCATTTCCTGGGAGGGAAGGGGGAAAATATGCCCCACATCTCCCATCCATGCGGAATGGACTGAGGCCACTCCTGCAAACCCTAGCTACCGCACCCCTTCTCTTAGTGGCGGCTGCAAAAAGAGTGGCAGACCCAGCGATGCTAGGGCTGACAAGAGTGTGCCAGAAACAGAGACAGAACTTCCGGCCCTCTCTGGATCAGCTGATCCACGGGCCGAGGTTAGAGAGCCTCCTGCACCTAAAAAATAATAAGACCTCCTTGAAAATAAGACCAAGCACTTATTTGGGGGGGGGCAAAAGAAAATAAGACCCTGTATTATTTTCGAGGAAACACAGTAGTTATGTGCAGGTTCATTCCCTGTAAAAAGTAAGACAATTTCTCCTGGATGCCCGTGTATTTTTCAGTTTTAGTTTTTAAATAAGAATGTAAATAAAAAGCCCTTTCTGCAGACTACCGTTTGCAGTCAAGAAGAATATGTACAATGTCCTCAACAGCTAGTTCTTCACAAAATTCTTCAATTGAGACTACACAAAACCTCCCCTGTCCTACCATGAAGTCTACTTGTTTGAAACAAACTCTAGAAAAAGCTCTTCTGAGATACTAAGGTATATAAGTTGTTAGACATTTTTCTAACTGGGTGGCTGATTTGTATTGAAAAGACCACTTCAAAGACTTAACATATATTTAAGTGCTGCTATATCGTCTTGGGGAGGTACATCATTGACTCTTTGTTTGAAAGTTTTCTTGGCCTTTATGATCCAATTGGAGGAGCCAATGTCACGATGTCACAACATGCAGTCTCGATACTCCAAGACTGCCGTTGACACTTTTGCCGCTGGACGGTCCATTGAGACCTAAACCATCCCGTAGAGTTGGCCATCAGGAAGATGAAGCCTTGCTGGTCTCAGGGACATTGCAAAGTCCCTGATCGACTCAAGGGAAACAGGCAGCCCCCAGGCTGATGAAGTTGGGACGGCTCCGGAAGGAAAGAAGTGAAAAGAGAAAGTGAGTCCATCTGGTGAGGTATATTTTCTATTTTGCGACAGACTGTCCAAAGAAAAAATGTTTTAAAGCCACATTAGATCCTTAAGCAAAAGAATTGAGCGGCGAAATTAACCCTAATTGGATTGCCTTGGAAAGCTTTTTTTTCCTCTGTAACTATTCTTTGTGGATTGAGGTGCTCGCAACATTTCTTATTTCTCCTCTTAAAGTGAACGGATTGATTTGTTTTCTTCTGCTTTTTGTTGCTTTATTCCTTGACTTCTGGATTAAAACCTTCTTATTTTAACAATTCTTCGTATTACTTGTTATTAAAAGAAATCTAAAGAACTTTGTTTCCTATAAACTAGAGATAAAATTATAAAGTGAAAAGTAGCAACACTGCCACTCGGAGATCAGAGGCTGGAGTTTTTGAAACAACGTATCTCTTCTCTTGCCTTCTTTGATTTCACTGACTTTGTAGCTGAAGGGTTTGCAACTTGTTTACAGAAACTGATAAAGAGTCAAGGGCATGAATTGTTTTCACAGGTGCTTTTGAGAACTATTTTGGCAAGGAAAAGAAAGGGGAAAAAATAGAACCCTTCTCGTTTGAAGAGCATAAAAGAACTTGTGTTCAAGTCAACCTAAAATTAAAAAATAAAAGAAGCCTGGAAGGCTAGAGTGGCAGTGGCTATTAGTTTTTTTTCTTTTTTCTTTCTTTCTTCTTTTTTGGAAACATGGATCAATATTCAGGTGAGGAAACATTAAAATTCCAAAATATCTTGGCTGGAATTCAAAATCTATTGGAAGGCTATGGGAGAATTGAGAAGAAGTTGGAAAGACTAGTCTTTCTCACAGCAAAAGATGATGGAGTTGGAGCCCCAAAAATTAAAAGGGAAAATGAAGATATAGAAGATAAAGACAAGACAATAGATGAATTTATTAATGGAGCAAATGTGGGTGAAAGTGGAAAGAAGGGATTACGGAAAAGGGAATTCGACAAATTGGGGCTCTACCCCAGATTCCAAGATACAGAAGGAAAAAAAATGGTAATGATGATGAACTTAAGAAGAGAATTTTTTTCAGAAGCAAGATTGACAACCAAAGACAAGTTAATTTTAGTAGCAGCTGGAGGGTAATGAGATTACCTGAGAGATCCTTCAAGCAACAAAGTGCAGAGAGAAGTCTATAAAAACCTTACAAAGGAGATAAAAAGACGACTGACACCACAATTGGCAAGAGAGATAAGACTGTTTTGTTACTAGAAAGATACAGGTTGACAATGAAAGTTGATAATAAAAAATTAGTTGATTTTGGTGATCAGTAAGTAGGAATTTAGTAACGCTTAGATTGTTTTAGATTGTTATTAAATGTTTATTCGTTAACAAATAATTAACTATAATAACAATAATGAAATGATAATGGATACAGATTAGTGATATATACATGTACTGGCAAACTATTAAAAGCAATTTGGATATAAATTGCAAACTGCAACTTGGGAAAAAGACCTGTACATTTTATTAACAAATTTTTATTTAGATCTTGTCACAAAGGTGTAAGTTTTTTTTCTTTTTGGGGGGGTGTCTGACGAGAGGAGATGGGACATAAATAGTAAATGATTTTTAGCCAATTATAATAACAAGGAAATGTCAATGGACATTGTATAATAATATATACATGCTATGGTATTGGCAAAAGTAACTTGGATATAAATTCTAAACAGTGAGTTGGGGGGGGGAAAGGGGCGGGAAGGTTTAGAAACTTTATTAATTGACTTTTACTTAAAAGATGCTATAAAGGTGTCATGTTATTGGAGGATTTTTTGAAATAGCTAATGAATGCCATTATGTGGTTGTGTCTTTAAGTATGAATGATTTGAGGTAAAAGCATGTTCAAATAATTGTAGTCAAATGAGAATTGTGGTACATTGATAGTAAGATATACAAAGATTTTTGATTTAAAGTGTATAATCTAATATGAACTATAAGTAATGACTGTGGAAGAAATGCATGAAAGTTATTTGTAACCAATCGACACACTTTCTTCAAGATGTAATGAAGAATGATTCTTTTTTTGTGTTTTTGTTCAATTAAAATAAAATAAAAAACTTTTCAAAAAAAATAATTATGCCTATTTGTAATTACACTATATTAAAAAAAAGCATTTAAACAGAAGGTGCAAAAGTTTATATGAAAAAGCAAACATTCATCTTAATCAGTAGAATTGATAGGCTTATTTTAACTTTGGTTTCTAAAAATGCTTAATACCAGAGGTGGCATTCAGCAGGTTCTGAGCAGTTTTGGAGAACCGGTAGTGGAATTTTTGAGTAGTTTAGAGAACCGGTAAATACCACCTCTGACTGCCCCCACCCCCATCTATTCTCTGCCTCCCAAGTCCCAGCTGATCGGAAGGGAATGGAGATTTTACAGTATCCTTCCCCTGCCACTCCCATCAAGCCATGCCCACAGAACCGGTAGTAAAAAAATTGAATCCCACCACTGCTTAACACTGTACAATGTTTGCTTGCTTGCTCCCTAGCATGCAGAGCCTTGGTCAGATTTTATTCTCAGCTATTCTGAAAACATCGAACAGATCCCATGGTGAAGATTTGCCCACACAATGAAGAAAGGAATGAGAATCACAGCTGTGTTCAATGTCATTTCAAACTGTTCTGTACCTATGAGGGAGTAATTAATGGTCATGGCATGAGACAAACCGTACCTTTTCCATCCCAGATTCTTTCACAGCCTTATCTACAATGCTGCGAACCTCATCTTCAAAGTTGTGAAGATTCAGCTGAAGTAGGTCTGCCAGTGTTGTTTCCTCAGACATGATAAACTTCACCTGGTGCAGAAGACATGTTAGGAAGGACAGTCAATCAGAGCAGAACATTCTTCTGTAGTTTTTCTTTTCTACTCTGCAATTTTATAATAATTGCAGCTTCAATTTATATTCAGATTAACAACAAATCAGAAGAACCAATGTTTGGATCTAACAATTTTATGACTTTACTTATAGTAGATTTATTTATTTAAAAGACTTTATATAGCTATTTATTTTTCATAACTCTAGGCAGCTCACAATACAATAATAAAAACAATTTTTAAAATATAGTTTTTATGTTGTGGCTCGGCAGGAACCGTTGGAGCTGCCACCAGACTCGAGAGGTCTTATGAGTCGGCCCTGGAAGATGCGGAGGACCCTGGACAGGGTTCCAACACCGAGCAGGGTGCAGAGAGACTAGTTGGTCTCCAGGTGACGCCTGAGCCTTGGATCAGTGGGGAGGAGACAAGAGTGAGTGATCCAGAATACACCTGTGAGTTGTTCTGGGATGCACGCCGTCGAAGGGCTACTCGGCGGCAAGAACAACTGCAGGAGGTGATTACACTCAGCTGATGCTCATTAAGATCCTCTCCTGATTATAAAAGAGACTGCTTGTGCAACGCCCTTCTGCAGAAGTCAACGTTAAGGATTAACAGGAAACAAACTTGGCAGGCTAGATTGCTGCCAGAGTTTGTTTGCATTGCTGCCAGGTTTTGTAGGACTTGCTGCTGGAGTGCTTATCTCTTTGTTTATGTGGCTTGCAGCCAACTAGAGTCTGGACTGATTAAAAACATTCTCATTTACGTTGGTTTCGGCGTTCGTTCCTGGATGGAGAAGGGGGGGGGGGGGTCAGAACATTTTTATATATATTATTTTTTGTATTTCACTTTATCGGAACACTTCAAATTTGTTGGTGGAAGATCAAATATTAGAAAGAGGATGAGGATGACAATTATGGTGGGCCTTTGTTTTAGCCTACATTAGATTACCTGGGTGGCCTCCATGAGTTCTTTCCAATGTCTATCTCGGATAGCTGGATTCTGGAGGTCACTGACAGCTCGAAGAGATGTGATCATGTTCTTAACTGTATTATCAAGTCCTATAAAAGCATCCCACGGTCTCATTTCCTTGTCCAAAGTTCTCACATCCTTAGCAAATTTCTTGCAGTCAAGATCCATTTGTTCAACATTAATCTCTTTCCACTTGGTTGTCTTCCAATCGTTAATGCTTTCATTTACCTAGATGGAAATGTATGTATGTGTGCAATCTTTGACTGGAGAAACAGTCTATTATAAAACTTATGTTGAATCATTTTGAAGGCTTCAACAGATTTTACAACTCAAAGGAGAAAAAAAGCAAGGAGATATCTATTTGAATCCTTTACTACTATTCATCCCTATGCAATGCAAATAATGTGCTATTCAAACCTACTTCTCAGTAGCCCAAATAGGTCCATTCAAAATAAAGGTTTTCCAGCATTAGAAACAGAGAGCACAGAGCTTTAAACAATTTGCTATTTAATGAGTGCATAAACAAGTTGTTTGTGGGTGCTCTGGTGGCAGATAATCAATATCTCCAGAAATACGGATAGAAAAATCCCCCAATGCCAAGAAGTTGGAAATAGTCATAAGTGTTTGTAACAAGCCACCTGATATCAAAGTGGTGGCTCAGGGGTGTGGTGTCATTATGCAAGTGACAACATTTTGTAAGGATTTTATGGTGTCTGACACAAGCATATACATCATGAATTTTACATGGCAATGTCATTACCCCAGTATTGTCATTTTTCTCTTCTGCCTGCCTTATGGATACACACACAGATAGCACTTTGGATTGTTGTGAAAAAACAAGCAACTTGTTTATATCAACAGGTCACAGGACGCCGCAAATAAGCAATGTGGCAAGGCACCCACTGTTCTCCTTCAGATCCTAGAGAGAAGCCAAGCTCTTCTCCTACACAGTTAGTTCCCTCACCCTTCACAAGAGCCCATCAATTGCAATGGCTTCTCATAATTCCCATCAAACATTCAGGTTGATGTCTATGTCCTACACATAGAAGATCATGTTGTAACCATTAAAGAAATAATATTGTGTTTGTCAAAGACCCTGGCAACATTTCCACTTCCAAATAAAAGTACAGCGATGGAGTCACTCAAAGAAATCAACCAGCAGATTGTCAATGAAACAAACAAACAAACAAACGAACAAACAAACGACTTGGGTTACAGGAGAAGCAACATTGATCTGACTTGGGATTTTCTTCCCTTGGTGCTTCCCTTTTTCTGCTTTTTGATGTGACAAGACCTGTCATTTTGGCTCAGGGTTTAGCGCTGATCCTATTCCACAAATTACACTTCCAAGTCTTACCAAGACTATCATGTCCCAGAGCTCCTTGAGCAAGCGCACTTCCTTGTGGCATGCTTTTAGCTGCTTGTAGTCTGGAACAGATACTTCAAACAAGCCTGCCGATTTGGATAGGGCTTCCATCTCTTTTTCCATGCCCGTAATCATTTTTTGTTGCTGGAAGCACACAACGAAAAAGCATTGGTTTCCACTTGCTGAGTACAGAGGTTGGACCTTTACTGTCTTTCTATCTTAGTAGCACTAAAGCAAGGAACATTACAATAAATATCTACAGAGTGACACTCCAGGCCATCTTTCAAGACCTTACTGAAGTTTTCTTGATGCCTGATTGATAGCACATGCGACAATTATTAACTGACATACATATCTCAACAAAGGGAAACAACAGAGCTCAATCGGTCTAGGAATTTTACTATGGCACTAAAAGTACTGCACATGTATTAGAGCAGCTGTTCTTTGAAATCCATTCAATATTGCCCAGATAGACATTTCGACATCTTAGTATGGCGCTTCCCAAATCTTTTCCTTCATTACCCTACATCGCTTATCAGAAAGTTTTATCAAACTTCGATGACCAGTTGTAAGTCCCTTCCTTCAGCACTGTTGTAACTTCAAATGATCAGTGAATTGTAGCTCTAGGACAGTGGTTCCCAAACTTGGCAACTTTAAGACTTGTGGACTTCAACTCCCAGAATTCTCCAGGCAGAGCTGCCTGGAGAATTCTGGGAGTTGAAGTCCACAAGTCTTAAAGTTGCCAAGTTTGGGAACCACTGCTCTAGGACTACCAGTATTATAAAGACAATAATATTTATAATCTTATGTCATTTCAACAAATAACCATTGGTAATTTCAGTGGTTTGCAAATGCTTTGGAAAATTTTGGGGCATATTTTAGTACATGTGACAGTCTTCAAGACAATGTAAATGTCTGGTTAATGCAATTGTGTGTTGTTATTCCTCCCCCCCCCCCAACAACTTGGGGTATTTTGCCCCAGGTTTGGGAAGCACTGTTTTAGCAGATTATACCTTGCTTAGGGATTTATATGCGTCTGGATCAACAAAAGTGAAAGGTGCCTCAACTCGGAATTTCTCTCTGAACTCATGTTGTTTAAGCTGAACAAAAAAGAAAGAGAAAGGAAATTTTGAACAGGTAATTAATAATGGTTAAAATGCAACACTGGAACACTTAAGGACCTCCTCCTTCAACCAGAATTGGCCTGTCCAATATGAAAAAGTTGCTGCCAGTCCCCACTACCATCAGAACAGAAGGACTGGAGCTGAGAGGAGATGCTTAGTTCATCGCTGGAGATTAACTCCCTTAACCTGGTTGGCCTTCTGAAAGAATGATATTGGGCTTTTCTGGATGACCTTTTTAAAGATAGTAAGATAAGCCTTAAGAATTGTTTCTATGTTACACTTGTCATAGTTAACAGGGTATGCAGAGTCAGCCTATTGCCCCCAACAATCTGGGTCTTCATTTTACCCACCTCAGAAGGATGGAAGGCTGAGTCAACCTTGAGCCTGGCGAGATTTGAACCGCCAAATTGCAGTCAATCAGCAGTCAACAGAAGTAGCTTGCACTACAGCATTCTAACCACTGCGCCACCATGGCTCATAATGTGACCTTGCTGCCAAACGGAGGGCAGGTATCCATCTAAAGCCTCTTTCCTCCCCTCATATGCTTAATCTATGTTATACTTGAGGGAATTTGAGCAATGTTGGACCTTAATCATAAAACATACCTCAAATTGTTGGCATTTTCTTCGGATAATTGTAACTTCATTGGCCTGCAGAGGAGCCACATTTTGTTTGACTTGGAAGGACAACTTTTTGGTATTGTTCCATTGCTCTGGCAATTCCTAAAAAAGAGGAAAAGAGAGAGAGAGAGAGAGAGAGAGGGAGGGAGGGAGGGAGAGGGAGAGGGAGAGGGAGAGGGAGAGGGAGAGGGAGAGGGAGAGGGAGAGGGAGAGAGAGACAGAGAGACAGAGAGAGACAGAGAGAGACAGAGACAGAGACAGAGAGACAGAGAGACACAGAGAGAGAGAGAGAGGGAGGGAGGGAGGGAGGGTGGGAGGGAGAGAGAGAGAGAGAGAGAGAGAGAGAGAGAGAGAGAGAGAGAGAGAGAGAGAGAGATTGATTTTGTCCATGCAGGTGTGAGAGACCTTTGGATGAGGGGAATAAATACAGACTATTATAGGTAACATGAGGAGAAAAAAGAAAATAAAGAAGTCAAATAGCTAAATAAGAGGATGAACACATTTGTTGGGGACTTGCTCTATTCATATTTGTGACTTTTCGAACACCAATTTCAGCAGAGTGAACAGTAAAGAAATATGGCAGATCACATGGATCTCAAAGAGCTGAAACAGAATTATAGAAAGGATCCCTGCAGATTGTGCAAATTTAGCGTTTAATTAGGTATTTACCTTCCTAAATTATTATTTTTTCTCTAAATGTTCTGTACTTCTTTCAACTCCAACATATAGGAACTATAAAAATGTTTGATACTTGTGATTGTTTATATTGTACAAAAGGAATCGTATCATTTTATACTATATCCAAATACTTTTTTAAAGAAAGATAACTAATAGCTAATTGTTTCTAGTGAAAATTACTGCTGGCATACTTACATGCAACTGCATATGGATCTCTTCAGGCATTTCTTCTCCGTACAATTTTAGTAATTCAATAGTCTGCTTTAGAGGCTCAAACATATTGTCTGTAGCTACTTGTCTTTCTTTGACTTTCATCAAGTGTCCCATCACTTCAACAAGCCCATCGTAGTCACCCTCTTTCACTGGTTTAGTTAAGCCTACATTTGCCTCCTTCATGAAAGCAGCAAGCTCCTGGAGGCTACAAAGGGCAAAAAAAATGATATTCTGGCTTCCTTCAATGCAGTAATAACATTGATTTGAACTTTAGAGGAAGTAGCCATGTTACTCTAATTTACAGCAAATCTTTAAAGTGTTTTTGTAAACTCACATCCTCATGTGGAAGTGCCCACCAACTCAGATTCCTTTAAAACTAGATTAGACAAATTGACAAAGGATAAGGCCATCAGAGATTACTAGCTGTCATCTTGTGTGGCATTTTCAGAATCAGAATCAGCGTGTTTATTCGGTAGAGTTGATAGCTAATTCAAGTGTGAGAGGTGTTGTTACATGGGTGGGCTACTTGTGGGCTTCCCAATTACAAATAGTGAGTTTCTGAAGGTAATCACTGTGATTGCCTTGAACACACTCCATATTTGGGGAGGAGGAAGGGTTGTGTTATCAGATGCTTGGAAATTGTCAAAATCTTCCGATCCTACCTATTAGTGACATGATTGATGAGGTGCTGCTTGAACATTAAACTCCAGCGTTTGATAGTGTTCAGGAGTGCTTGCTTGAAGGGCCGACAATCACTTTGCAGCCAACCATTGAACACTTTGGTATTATCAAACTTGGATACTTCTTCATATAGTTTTTCATATGTATCAATCTAGGAAACAAAACAAAAAAAAGTTTCGAAAAGAAATGGACCTAGCAGAGGTACAATTTCTACATAAAACCTTCCTGCTGCCTATCTTTTCTGAGGTAGACAGCATAAACTCTTTCACTGATGGGCAAAACATAGATGACTGGAGGATAAATGTGTCTTACAAAGTCTGCATTAGTCAACTTCCCATTACTGCCACAGAATTGAAAAAGGTAAGGAAAGGCTATCTTTTCTAGGGACAGAGTGCCCTCTTTCGGTTGTAGATGATTAGCAAACATACTTTACAAAAGATGAAGAAAAGAAAGCACAGGTACTCAGGACAAAACAATTCTTAGGTTAAGAAAAAACCACCTTTGATCATATGATATGTAAAGGACAATAATGTATTCAATGTATAAGAATGGGATTATTTGAATGATGATTTGAATCCTATGTATAATTGTAAGTATTGACCATGTTATACTGAAAAGTTTTTTATATATTAAATGGACTAATGATGATGTAATGAATAATTTTTACATACATGAATTGAAATGTTCAATAACTACTTGGATTATCAATGGGAAATTATTTCTGGAGTTGAATATGCCACACTATAAGTATTGTATATTCTATGGATGATTAATATTAGCAGTAACTTGAACACATAATGCTCAATGATAATGATGTATTTAGTTATGTTTGATGGATAACCAGTGATCTTATTTTTAATTGTAAAAACTGATGCACAAAAGTTTGTAACCAAACAACATGCTTGACGAAATTGAGGAAAGTTTTTTATATGTGTTGTTTTGTTTTTGTTGGATACACACACACACACACACACACACACCACCTGCCATTGGACATTTGTACAATTTATGTGGTGATCATTATTAAAATGTAAAAATTAGAAGGAACACCAGATGCATATAGAATGGAATGGAATGGAATGGAATGGAGTGGAGTGGAGTGGAGTGGAGTGGAATGGAATGGAATGGAATGGAATAGAATAGAATAGAATAGAATAGAATAGAATAGAATAGAATAGAATAGAATAGAATAGAATAGAATAGAATTCTTTATTGGCCATGTGATTGGACACCTAAGGAATTTGTCTTTTGTGTGTATACTCTCAGTGTACATAAAAAGACAAGATACATTTGTCAAGAATCATAAAGTACAACACTTAATGATAGTCATAGGGTACAAATAAGCAATCAGAAAACAATCAATATAAATCAAAAGAATACAAGCAACAAAGTTACAGTCATGCAGTCATAAGTGGGAGGAGATGGGTGATAGGAATGATGAGAATATTCTTATTCAAATCAAAGATAGGAATGAGGTAATAGTCTATGAATCAAATTTGGGACATTATAAAAGAAAGAGGACTAAACAGAGAGATAGAAAGAGAATGATTGAAATGAGGCCACTGAAAGAAGACAGATGACGTACTATTACACACCCTTATTAGCAGTGATATGGCCATTATGGGGTTAAGGAAACGGGGTAGGAGATATCCCCATAATATTGCACTCTATGGTTTACTCAGATAAAGAATGAGAGTCTCCCTTGACCTATCCATCCCCTCCTCTTCTAACCTGTAGTTGGAATTGCTCAAGAGTGGGTGCAACATGTGGCAAATACTCCTCCGCGTGAGATTCAAGCTCTTCCTGTGTGAGAGCATGCCCAAAAGTCAGGAAGCGCTGCATGAATTCTTGGGGATCATCCATCCAAAGGTAGGAGTATTTTTCGAAGGAGTCTTGATATTCCTCGCCCTGCTTCATGGCATTCACCACAATGTTAGCCACTTCCTCCCTCATCTCCATTAGTTCTCCATTATCTTCCAAGTCAGTCTGCAAACATCAAGGACAATACTGGCATTAGGCAATTACATAAAGCAGCTAGTTTCCACCTGTTAAAAAAAAAGTCATGTGTTGTATTAAATGAACCTTTATGTATTTGTTCTTAATAATTAGAGTATTCCAGGGCTGCTTCTTTGCTATCTATTGAGAAGGAGCTTGTGTTGCTTCTTTCATAGTACCTGTCTGTTTCCCCATTTTTGTTTTTAACTATAGGAGAAATTTGCAGGAAATCTCTATCTGGTAACAAAACGTATAAATCAAATAATTATAAGTGGGGGAAAGATCCCTTGGGGCAACAATGTGCATTACCGTACATGAACATGTTGCAATGGTTAATATGTTTTTAATGGTAGAAGAGGATTTTTTTCAAGATAGCTACTGTTGAAGCTGCTGAACTGGGGCAGGGAAGGTCCACGTTCAGGTTCCCACTCAATCCTGGAGCTCACTGCCTCACTCTTCACACATTGCTATTTCTCATCCCAGCTCACACAATTATTTTGGGGACAGAATGAAGAATGCCTGCAATACTACCTTCCCACAGGAAATCATCATCACTATTAACATCATGGCTAGTGAGCTGTCCTTTGACTCAACCCTCCTCTAAAAAAAAAAAAAAGTAAGAGATGTGCACCAGCCCATTAATACCAATTTACAATGCTCGTGATTTGTTGTGCCTGCTTGCTGTTGTGCCCATTATTTGCTGTTGTGCCCATTAATAGCTGTTGTGCCCATTATTTGCTATTCCTTGGGTGTTCAATTAGCAATTGCTTAAAGAGACATTGTGGACATGGTGGCTCAGGGGTTAAGATGCTGAGCTTGTCGATCAGAAAGGTCGGCAGTTTGGTGGTTGAATCCCTAGTGCCATATAATAGAGTGAGCTCTCGTTACTTGTCCCAGCTTCTGCCAACCTAACAGTTTGAAAGCATGCAAAAATGCAAGTAGAAAAATAGGGACCCACTTTGGTGGGAAGGTAATAGTGTTCCAGGCACCTTCAGTGTTTAGTCATGCCAGCCACATGACCATGGAGAAGTCTTTGGACAGCGCTGGCTCTTTGGCTTTTAAACAGAGATGAGCACCACCCCCTAGAGTTGGGAATGACTAGCACATACATCACTGCATGGTTCTGTCCTCAGAAAGGTATGCAGAAATTGCGGGGCGCATTTAATTATTCTTAAAAATTTAAGCACTGCTCTCCCTTTGCCTCATCAGAAACAATCAGTACTTTGTGTAAAGCCAGGTGGACCTAGTTTGATGCCCTCAAGGCATTTTGAACGAAAGCAATAATCAACTCTTGCCTGACTGGTTATCACTTGCCCTAGATTTATTCAGGTGAAAAAAAATCCTTAGATTGGGACTAACCTTATAGTTGTGTTTCCCTTTTGCCAGTCGGGGTATAAGATTTGCTGTTTCATAGATATCATTCATTAAGTTTTCTACCATTTCCAAAAAACCATGTTCTACTCCAACTTCCAGTGATGGACGATACCTTAAGTCATCTTTATACAACTCCATCCGTACTTCAAATAACGGGGCAACATTGGCCTGAAAGCACATCGGTGCAGTTTTCATTTGCCAGTTTTCAGTCTCATGTATAAAATTTTTGTTCCTTTTCTACAAGCTCACTGGGCCCTTGGTCTTATCATTATTGTTACAGTCCTATTTCAATGTATAAAGCAGACTTGCTTTCATTGAAGTGATATTAAATCATTTTAAAGAATCTGACAATTTAATCAGCAGGTACATAAAGAGACCAGTATGTTATGGATTCAAAAGAAAATTATCCCTTTATATCACTTTTCTTTATTTGTATTTTGAATCATTCTGATTTGTGTTATTCAGATTGGTTGAGAATGGTAATAATAAAGTGCAGAACAATTGTAAAACAAGGGAAGAGCAGTACGGGGGAGCAGCAGGACATACAGTGCTTGCTCTCCCCACCTCCACAGTTTTCAAAAGAATAATTCCCAAAGGTTTCAGTGGGAGGGGAATATGCATGCAACCCCCTGGAGTCAACAAGAATTGTGGGCCACATAGAAGAGGAGAAGAGCTGTGAACCCAGTAAATCCAAAATTGCTCTTGTATCAGTATGTCATTTTGAGCACTATTAAACAGCAATTGTATTGCACTGTAGGCTCATTACAAAATATGTGGGCGCTAACACATCTTGCTTAATTACTTTTACCAGGTAGTCCTTGGTTCATTTAGTGAGCGTTCAAAGTTACAACGGCACTAGAAAAAAGTGACTTACAGCCGGTTTTTTCACACTGCACCCCATTGCAGCATTCCCATGGTCACATGATCAAAATTCAGACGCATGGCCGCTGACTCATATTTATGACCATTGCAGTGTCCTAGGTTCATATGATCACCTTTTGTGACTTTCTGACAAATAAAACTAATGGCGAAGCCAGGTTCACTTAACAACCACGTCACTAACTTAACAACTGCAGTGTTCATTTAACAACGATAGCAAGAAAAGTCATCAAATGGGGCAAAATTCACTTAACAAATGTCTCAGCAACATAACTTTTAGGCTACATTGTGGTCGTAAGTCGGGGGCTACCTATACTAAGAAAGCCTCTCTGGACACAGAGATTTAATTTATTGAGCTTTCATGCAAACATCTTCAAATTAGTATGCAAGTTTGCGCCCCTTAATATCTTTGTGTTTCAAAGGTAGTATTAAAGGAAAAAATACTTCTGAAACTTCATTTACTTACATCGGCTGCCATATTGCTGAGTAGAAACTGCAGTGATTTGCGAATAAACTTAAAGTAGCCATCTAAGATTATTTCGTCTATATATTCTACATAATGAGACCATATTACAGTTGTCTTGTCAACCTTGAACAAGTCTGCATTTTCCTGGAGATAGAAAAAAAATATTTCAGAGAAGCAGTGAATCAAGTTTAATCAGATCCTTTCTGTCAATAGTAATTGCTTTAATGGTCATAGAAAGAGTCATTCAACAATACTTCGGTAACTAGAATTTACCAGTACACATATGATATCATTTCCAATATCAGTAAAGAGAAACTATGGGAGAGAACTAAGAGATTAAAAACATGTTCACTTTAAGCATATCCCATCACATATGGCTCTGCATCAGTGGTGGGATTCAGCCAGTTCGCACCACTTTTGGAGAACCGGTTGTTGGAAGAAATCATTAGGGCAGGGAACCGGTTGTTAAATTATTTGAATCCCACCACTGCAGTGTGTGCATGCGCAGAGCTGCCAGGAGAAGGGAAAGGCTAAGGAATAAGTCGTTAACTTTCTGAGCAGTGGGTGAACTGGTTTTTGGAAGGAATCATTAAGGCCAAGAACCAGTTGTTAAATTATTTGAATCCCACCACTGCCCTGCATCCACACTGATGGCTTGTAGTCCTTGACTTACCGCAGTTCATTTAGTGACCGTTCAAAGTTACAATGGCATTGAAAAAAGTGACTTTTGACTGTTTTTCACAGTTTCAACCCTTCCAGCATTCCCATGATCATTTGATCAAAATTCAGATGCTTGGCAACTGGTTCATATTTATGACCACTGGTATGATTCTGATGAGCAAAGTGAATAGGAAAGCCAGATTCACTTACAACTCAGTTACTAACTTATCAACTGCAATGATTCACTTAACAACTGAGGCAAGAAAGTCATAAAATGGGACAAAACTGACTTAACAACTGTCTCACTTAACAACAGAAATGTTGGGCTCAAATGTGGTTGTAAGTTGAGGACTGCCTGTATAACATTTTTTTTTACCATATAGTGCATTTGGGGCATTGTTTCTTCCCTCCTAGACAGGAACTCCTGTAACGTTTCTATTTCTAAAATAGCATATGCTTCCCTCAGAGCATTGTCTGTATTTTTTAACTGGGAGGGGGGCAAGGGGAGGGAAATGCTATCAGCTGTACATTGATTTGCAAGACAATTTCTAGATTCGAAAACAGAGGTAGATACCATAATATGAGCATGCTTGGGATAAAACCAGGCCTTCACTGCATTTCTGGCAGACTGACCAAAATATGCTAAAAGAGAGTGTAGCATGTGGTATCACGTAGGGTTTTTACAGTGAATCATCTGGATGGTTCTTAGAACTGAGGTTACATGTGTAAGTAAAAACTGCAGCAATCTGCAGAAAATATTTGCCTGTCAGCTATTCTTTGCTTGCAGTGTTCCCAGGCATGATCAAGGACACGGGATGAAACAAAGTAATAAACCTGCAACATTTTATTCACTCATTTGATAACACTTGATTCATTCAGCTATAACAACATGCACATTCTCACGAACACCTATGATGTAAGGACTAACCAATTATTGTGCCTTGGAGACTTGTTAGCCAATAATGATATAACACATAAAGTAGGTAGAGCTAAAGAAACTGCAAACACTATAAGTATGATGTTTCATGATTAATAATTTTGCTGTTGATTATTATGTCAATTCTGGTTGCTCAATAAACTTCTCTTGGTTCAGCTATCCGTGAGTGGATTACATTCTTTCATCTTCAGCCTTGGGACCCTAAATGCTACATTTTCAGTGTAACAAATTTTATTGTTAGAATGTCTCTCTCTATATATATGGACAACTGAGGCTGAAATACATATATTCTCAAAGGCCCACTTAACAAAACCCAGAAAATATTATGCCTCTGATGCCATTAATGAAACTTAATGGCCCATAAATAAATAAATAAATAAATAAATAAATAAATAATTCTGTTTGATGCTTATCATGTTCCTTTCATTCATGAAAACAAGTATTTATATGGAAGGTTACAAATTTGACTGGTGGAAATGTGAGGCTGAACAAAAATTATTTGGCTGAGAGAGGTTACATATTTTTTTAAAAAGCTTAAAATCTTTTTTACTGTACCTTTTTACTTGAACCTCCTGTGAGTGTGAACTAATGTTATTCAAGGGTTTACTTTGCAGTTCAATTAGCAAAATAATAGTTATTCAATAGTCTGGACCACTTTTAATGCTTAAGCACACTTTACAGCTACTTGCGTATTTTAAAGTCATTTTGTAAATTGCCTTATGAATCTTCAAAAGGAAGACTACAAATGCTCTAAATCAATGACTTAAAACAAATATTGTGGTTTCCTACCACCAAAGTATCTCAGCTTCGTACTTCACACATTACAAGGAGTACACATATCTCAAGCTAACAGCCTCCACTGAGCAAAACCCTCCAAAAGTAGCTAGTAATAATATAGTTTCAAAAATAAATATTCATATTATAATGTAGCCACATAGGGTATAAAGGAAGACTGAAGTGCAAGAATAATGCACATTCTTTATATACAAAAAATCTCAGATTTAATCCTTGCTGCATCTAAGTAAGGTTCATGAAGATTATCTTAACCAATGTAGGCAATACTATGGTCAACACTGAAAGAGATGAAGTCATAATATATTATGATAAAACAATTTCCTATGTTTCTGAAAGTGTATAAAAACTAGTGCTATTGACAAACATAACATTCAACAAATAGTCCACATTACTATGAAAACTATCTTTCTCTCATTCCTTCATACCTCCACCATACTCTGGATCTTCTGCCCAGCATCTTTGATTGCTGCATAGCGTTTGTTTATATTGGTTTGTCTTCCATCTAGATCAAGAAGGGCTGTCTCTTTGTTGTCTTTCCTTTCAAACAAAGGACTAGCTGACCATTCCTGTGAGAAGAAACAGGATAAGACGAAACTCCTTTAGAGCAGCTGTCACAAATAAATCTGTAGCCAATGCAATCCTAGGTTGCATTAACAGAGGGATGGAATCAAGATCACATAAAGTATTAGTACCACTTCATAAAGCCTTAGTAAGACCATATTCAAGTGTGATCTTACTAACGCTTTATAAAGCGGTTGCCATATTATTAAAAAAGAGGTAGAGACTGTGGAAAGAGTGCAGAATAGAACAACAAAGATGATTAGGGAGCTGGAAGTTAAAACATATGAGGAATCGTTGCAGGAATTCAGTTTATCTATTCTAGTAAAAAGAAGGGCTAGGGGTGATTTGATAGCAGTGTTCCAATATTTGAGGGGTTGCCACAGAAAAGAGGGAGTCAGCCTATTTCCCAAGGCACCAGAAGACAAGACAAAACACAACTGATATAAACCAATCAAGGAGAGACGCAACCTAGAAATACGGAGAAATTTCCCAATAGTGAAAACAATTAACCAGTGAAATTGCTTGCCTTCAGAAGTTGTGGGTGCTTTTAAGAAGAGACTGGGCAGCCACTTGTCTGAAATGGTATAGGAGGTTGAACTAGAAGACTTTCAAGGCACCTTCCAAATCTGTCATTCTATTCTGTTAAAACTAAAAATCAAGGAGCCTCCTCTTTTTTTAAAAAAGAAACAGGATAGGAAGTTCTTGTACAGCAGTTGTCACAAATAAATCTGTAGCAGAACAAAATTAAAACTAAAATCAAAGAACCTCCTTTTTTAAAGTGTCTGGTAGCAATGCTTTACTCACTTGCATAAGCTGTTCAATATTCTCCACATTTAATTTGGTTTTTTGAATTCTTGTCTCTAAATCATATAAAACATTTCGCATCTCTTGAATATAATCCATAACATCTGGATGGGTAATGGAAGGGAAACTTAGTTAGTAGCTAGTCTATCATTTCCCATGGAGTTAATATCCAGTTCCCACAATTTTATCACTGCAATATAATGGCATTAGAAACAAAAGGCCATAAGAACATAAGAATGGCACTGCTGGCCCTTCTAAGCAAATCGGTGGCCTCTGGTTGTCCTTGCTAGAAAGAGACACAAAAATATTCCTCTCCTGCCACTGCTTCCTGCAACTGATATTTGGAAGCGCACTCCCTCCAGTTTGGAAATAAGGAGATTCAAGGCAGATCCCAGCTGGTATTAGATAAATGTACCTTCATTACTCCAAAACAGATTGGTCTCAGCTTTCTCTAGGCCAACATCAATTTCTTCCAATTCAGTTTTGACCAGAGGAAGTTCTACTGGCAAAATTGTTCTCTTGATCTAAAAAAATAGGCAGTTTATTTCAGGATGCATTCTTAGCTCATTTTGTAGATATATGGTATTGTCTTGATAGTGGCATATTTTATTTTAGTCCTCGAAACTTTTTTGCTTATGCGCAAGTTAAGGAGGGGGGGAATTATTATTATTTTTTGTCAAAAAAAAGAAATGCTATTGTGGTAACTGAGTCCCGCTTTAGAAGCATTTGTGGTGGACATTCAGCAAGTTCAAAAAAGCTGTGAAGTTTGCAGAATTATATTAAATTATATTATGTTACATTACATTACAAGAGCCGTAGTAGTGCAATGGTTAGAATGTAGTACTGCAGGCCCAGATTGTTGGGGGCAATAGGCTGACTCTGTAAACTGCTTAGAGAGGGCTGTAAAGCACTATGAAGCGGTATGTACAGTAAGTCTAAGTGCTATTGCTTATATGCAGTACAGGTTTTTATTTGCAGGGCTGAATTGTGCTGCTTTCTTATAATCCCTTCCAATTTATTCACATAATGAATGGATGGATACATGAAATAGCTCATCATTCTTCCTGACAAAGAAAGATGGGGTATGCCTCTTTATAATCTAATGGAGCTAAGCGGGTGGGGGGGGGGGATTTGTCTTAAAAGGGGTCAGTGGAAGAAAATGGGAAGTTGCTAAGATTATAACAAAAAGCAAGAAGAAAATATGACACTGGGAGGCAGTTGTGACAGGATTTGATTACTCCGACCGTCTTCTAGTTCAGGAAGCCTAGATAAGAATTCTCTGAGTTGAGTACTTTATTGCCAAATGCCAAGTCAGGGCATTGAAAAATAGCCACTCAGGTTTGGATTCTGATTGACTCTACGTCACAGAGACAGGGTAGATGACATTCAAAGAAATAATTTCTTCAAGCTTAGCCTGATCGGAGGCAGATTTCCAAAGATCTGTTGTGATCTTTTCCATCATTCTGTGTGTTTGGAACAGAGATTCAGCCTCCCTTCCCAACCATCTGAAGTCTGAGAAATGTGCCCAAGTTCCCTAGGCTTGCTTTTTTTTTGGGGGGGGGGGTAGATTTAGCTTTGACTATCTGAAACTACTGTGTAAGATGGGCTCCAGGATTATGTCCAAATTAGCATCTGGTACTATTTATCAATCAAAGTATACTTGATTCCAGTTTTCTGTATTTGGTGGCATAAAATTTAGGTTTGATAATTCTGTTGTGATGGACTGATCATTACCTAAGGAATGAATCATTATTCAGACCATCACTTAGCGTGACTCACAGCTTCTACAGATTAGCAAATAATGAAAGATGGATTGGAATGATTTCTAGTAGATTCCAGACACAACTGAAAGACTGTTTAGGAACTATTAATTGTCTTGAGGCTTATCTGAAAGACAACAGAGCTTGCCTAGTTTCTAAGATCCTTGGGACCTTTTCTTGAACCTCTCATCCATAGAGAGGGCTTTCGCAATGATTACTAAATGAAGAACGAACTGCTAGGGAAGATATAGCATTCCTGTTCCACTGATGGGCAACCATGTTTTGATTAAGACAAGCTATTTGGCCTTAAATTGACAAGCTGTTGAAAAAAGATTAGTGTCTGTGCGCTATAATTAATGTCTTGCTGATGCCTTTTTCTTTGAATCTTTATGAATCTTAATGCTTTAGTTCCAACTTTATTTTATCTCCATTTTATTGTTAGTCATACTGATCTCTATTGCTAATGAAGGAGTGTGATTTATAATCACAGTTCCAGAGGTGGTATTCAGCAGGTTCTGACCAGTTCTGGAGAACCGTTAGTGGAAATTTTGAGTAGCTCGGAGAACCAGTAAGTACTACCTCTGACGCCCCCATCTATTGTCTGCCTCCAGAGTCCCAGCTGATAGGGAGGGAATGGAGATTTGGCAGTAACCTTCCCCTGGAGTGGGGAGGAAATGGAGATTTTACAGTATCCCTCCCCTGCCACGCCCACCAAGCCACACCCACAGAACCGGTAGTAAATAATTTTAAATCCCACCACTGGGCAGTTCATAAATAAATACCTTATTGTACCAGCCAACAATGAGATCTAGGTTATCCACAAACTTCTGGAAAGTTCCACTCTGAGAGAAAAGGCTGCCAGCACTGTCTGGAATTTCTTTTTGCTGCTGAAAGTTCAGGTACTTGACTTCACGGAGAACAGCTATGAGCTGTATAGGAATGCAGCCATGAGAAATAAGTGATTTTCCAAATATACAATAGAAAACAAAATTGAACTAAAATGTGATGGATATGCTTGTAATACAACAGGAAGTTGTATGAACCCATCTGGTTTTATCCATTTCTATAATGTTGAAATATGTTAAAATCTGTTCCACATAAAGCTGCGTGTAGCTAATATGTAAGTCTTATTGCTATTCATGTTGCTGAGGAAGCTTTCCTTTCAATGCAAAGAACAGCTATAAGAATCCAAAGCTGGGGATAATAGTAGCTAAGGACCGTCTCCTCCTATTGCAAGGTTTCAGCCTGCATAAGGAAATCTTACAGGTTTTACTGAGTAGCAAAAGAATTTGGATAGTCAGTAACCAAATAACGTATCATCTGATGTACCAGTGCAATCAAAGTCTTGTAAAGCTTGAAAGCTCATAAGCAATCTAATCAATGTCATTTAAACAGAATTAATTTCAAAACCTTGTAAGGTTATTCTTTCTGTATATAATTTTGGGAAAGATTCTGCTAGGATCAGTCATTGCATACTAAAGAAACATCATACATAGATGTCGGACCATGCCGATCAAAGGTGGTATTCCGCAGGTTCTGACCAGTTCTGGAGAACCGGTAATGGACATTTTGAGTAGTTCGGAGAATCGGTAAATACCACCTCTGACTGGCCCCGCCTCCAACTATTCTCTGTCTTCCGAGTCCCAGCTGATCAGGAGGGAATGGAGATTTTACAGTATCCTTTTCCCTGCCACGCCCACCAAGCCATGAACTGGAAGTAAAAAAAATTGAATCCCACTACTGATGCCCATCATTCCCAGACAGAAGAGTCAGCGCTGTCTGAGAATCAGGGGGAAAATAGTCCTATATAGCTATAGTCTGCCATTTTGGAGAAGGCTAAAAACTTGCAGTCAAACTGAACATTGAACTGTTCAGTTTGCTTCCACTTCCTTTACCAACCTCTTTGCTGAAGTTGACACTAATAAGTCTTGTTTCTGGATCTCTATGGATCAGTGGTTGCTCTAGATTAAACTGGCAGTCTCTATCAACTCTGGAAATCCACTGTGCATAAATTCTTTCACGGTAGCCTTTCAGCAAACGTATCATCTCATCATATTTTCCATATATCAGTTTGGCTTCAGAACTGACCATTACCCTGCAAAGAGGAAAGAAACCCCTCAGTTCGAGAAGGGAAATAGAGTTTAATTAACAATAGCTTGAACAAAGCTAATAGCTTGTAATTCTACTCCAGGGAAAATATTACTAAAAACTGGACAGTCAGTAATGGCAGGTTGTTACTTACGGATGATCAATGGCATGCAACTCTTTCCTTGGGTTCTGCAATCGTTCCTGGAGTTCTAAAGCCCATTTCAGTTGCCCAGCAACAGGTGGCATATTTTTGCTAATGGGAGGCACATGATCTCCAGTTTCAGTAGCTTCTATCTGGGCATCATACAAAATCTTTGCATTGTCCAATTCAACATTGAACATCTCCAGAAGGGTAGTGTAGTGGGGAGCGGCGTCTGCTTTGATCAACGGTCGTTCCAACAGAGATGAAAACATATGGATTTGCTGGAGAAGAAAAGTGGTATGAATAAGTGTGTATGTGTGAGTGAGCGAGTGTGTTCGTGTATACATATAGGGGATTTATATCCCTCATCTTTCAATATACATCTGCAGAAACTTTTTGAGGTTCTTTAAGCAGTTATTCCTAGCCATGCTTCTTGGTATGCAACTTCATCCCCAATGTTGTTTTCTTTTCAAATGACCCCATTCTGTGACTACTAAGCATGTTCAGATCTGTATTAACAGTGCCAGTAAAATTGCTGAGATAAACAACAGTAATTAAGAGAATGATCATGTAAACTTATGTATGCGCATATTGAAAACATACAAGGAAGTGTGAACTAAGGTAACCATGGAAGAGATACAAGGAATGCAACAGCACAAATAACAATGCCTCCATTGTGCTATATTCAGAGTGAAAGCTACTATCTGTTTCTTTCCTTGTGCTGCTTGGCTTTTAGGAATCTACTTCCTACACAAAGAAACTGGGACACAACACACAACTTGTGATTTGTGCAGCATGAATCAAACTGTTTGTTCTTTAAAATATATTTCCCCCATTCATGGCAATAATGCTTTATTGTTATCTTATGGTTTTAGCAATTCTAAAATTTTGTAGCTATCATAAAAACAATCAGAGTTCAGCCAGGCAATTCCTTTAAAAAAAAAAACCAAAAAGGTTCGGCATCATCTTACAAAACTTTTCTCTAATCCAAGTACTAACTCTTTTTGCAACAAATCACCGTTTCTTTTGTTGTCTAACGATATAATGGGGATAAAAATGCTCATAGAAATATGGGTGAATTGATATTTTTTTGCATGCAAACCCTGCATCATTTTTCAGTGTATTCCTCAAAAGTATACCCTTATATCAGTGTTTTTCAACCTGCTAATCAGACAAGAGAGACAATGTATCAAAAGAACAGCCCATTTCTTGAAACTGTATTTTACTGATGATGATAGCAATGGAATATATTATGAACACATTTACATACATTTTAAATTTGTATTAATTTCAGATAATTTTTTTAAAATCCTAATTATAATTAGTTGGAAGCAGTGAGATTTCATCTACCCATTTCTTGCTCCCAGAATCTTGATCTGGACTTTTAATAAAATCCATAAAGTTAATGGTTCTATGTGAAAGAAATCTGGTGCTTCCAATTGCAGATATTGTAAGAAGAGAACCATGTTAGTCTATGGTAGCCAACAAGAAAAAAATTCTGGTACTAACTTTTCAGCCTAACATATTTGCTTAATACCCAAAACTTTCATGAACTACAGTTTAAGAAACCTGGCATCTGATGAAGTGAACAAGAGTTCATGAAAGTTATGTTCCCTAATCAAATATATTACTGTGAAAAGTGCTATTAAAATTCTTCTGATTTGTGAAATGAATAATTCTGGAAATACTTCCAGTCAGTGGTGGGATTTAGCCAGTTTGCACCTATTTGGGAGAACCAGTTGTTAATTTTCTAAGCAGTTGGGAGAACCTGTTGTTGTTTTTTTCCACTTTACAGGGCTAATGCTGTAAGGAAGACAGGAAGGAAACATTCTGGTGTTGTTTCTAGCCTAATCCTTATTGCCCTGCTTACAAAAGCTGCCTCTCGGGTTAATCCTTATTACATTGTAACAGCTAAGGCAAAGCAGCCATCCACGTGAGTGACGTTGAGTTGGCCCTGCCCACCTAGTCATATGACCACTGAGTCCCGCCTACCCAGCTGGTCATTAGGGCAGAGAACTGGTTGTTGATTTGAATCCCACCACTGCTTCCAGTCCTTTGTCAAGTCAGTAGCTTCTTCTCCATTCTCTGAAGAACAGATAATGGTAGGACTGATCTACCCAATCTCTGGAGGGCTAGGGTGAAGTTAAATTATATATTGAGTGGGGATTGATCTTGGGAGTTGTTTAATTCTGAAAGAGTCTGAGAAGTTTCAGTAATGCTGTTCCATATTGAGCACAGTTTAGAAAAACAGTTTTTGTTCTTCAGATCAGAGATAGAACTAGAAAAGTCCTCCAGATTATCCGGTCATAAAAATGGTTTTTTTCTGGCAAGAACAGAAACAGCTGCTTGTCCTACTAGCAATAGCAATAAGCACTTTAAGTCTAAGTGCTTTTACAGCTCTCTCTAAGCGGTTTACAGAGTCAGCCTATTGCCCCCAACAATCTGGGTCCTCATTTTACCCACCTCAGAAGGATGGAAGGCTGAGTCTACCTTGAGCCTGGTAGGATTCGATCTACTAAATGGCAGGCAGCCGGCAGGCAGCAGAAGTATTCTGCAGTACTGCATTCTAACCACTGCGCCACCGCGGCTCACACCTACTACCCAGAGTGTTAGATAAGAAACAGGTAAAGCTTCACAGGAATACGGGTACCTTGACAGCTGATTCAAAACTGCAACAATCAGCAAATCCTTGACAGAAAATGGTGCCCAATCGCCTATCCAAATCCTGGATTTTGATCTCAAAATGTGCATAATCTTCATCAAATTGCTTTAAATAACAAAAGTAATAGACTAAATTAGATCAGTTAATATCTATATACGTGGACTGGCAGAAGTTATTCCCACTCCCAATCAGAGAAGTATTTGGGCCAATTTACATTACAAGAAATGCATTTGTTGCTCTAACAATTATAAACACCAGGATTTCCTAGGTTATATTAAATGAATAATTAATCAGTTTTATTAGTACATTTGTTTTCTGTCATAAAAGGACCAACCTCATCTGCTGGATCTAATGGATCATATTTGCATTCTGCAAAAACTTTCACATATTCAAGAACCTCTTCGTAAATTTGGAACACCAAACTCCCTAGGATATTGCCTTTCACACCTCCCAGTTCAATTTTCTCCAGTTTGAAAAATTCAATTGCAGTCACATAAAGTTCCTTAAAAAGACATATAACCACATTATTCACAGATTTTTTTTAAAAAAAAATTAAGTGCTATTATTCATAAAACAATTTTATCTAATTTCAGACTTTTTAAAAAATAGAGTTTAAAAGTTTAGATTTTTATAACTACTGATATGTTATATAAATAATCTGCTTTTTATATAAGAATATATCATTTTATGCTAATTCTTATTGCAGTCATTTCCCATTTTATAGCAGCTACTTAATTCCTACCTCTATGGTCTTCAATCTATGAAAAAATAAATTCATTCTTGTAAAGACAAGAGTAGAGGGGAATTCCCAGTACTGAGGTTCTTTATCCTGAAAACATAAATAAAAATATTTTATTTATTTATTAAATTCATTTATCACCCATCTTGTTGCAATACCTAATATCAGGTCTCAAAAAAAAGAGGTAAGAAATATTTACAGAACTTTGCTTCTTAAATTCTTTCCAATCTATGCTACTGGTGGCCATCATTGGCATCCTTCAGTCTCAAAAGACTATGGTATTGTGCTCTGGAAAGAAGTTCTAAAGCAACATCTGGTGTGGCTAAAAAGGCCAATTCAAGAGTGGCAATCCCTTCCACGCTGATGGCAGATACATTCTGTCCCCTGCCCAGTACCCAGATTTCACTGGTTCTGGGACTGCTTCTTTGTCTCAGCCTACCGAATAAGTGTCTCTTCAAATTGGAGAAGGCCATGCTGTGTCTTTAGCCTCCAAGCTGAAGGATCAGAGGTTAAGGTTTCCCAGCTGTTAATGTCCATTGCCAAGGCCTTTAGATCCTTCTTGCAGATATCCTCATGTCGCAGCTGTAGTCTCTCTCTGGGGCGCTTTCCCTGCACTAATTCTCCATAAAGGAGATCTTTCAGAATCTGACCATCAGCCATTCTTACAACATGACATGACAGGGTGGCCATAGGAGACACCTTTAATGAAACAATGTGATTTGTGTGACTGCTCTTTCTTTCCAAAGTGTGCATAGGGGTGATAGAAAGATCATCCAATCAGGGTAGATGAATATATGTTGCCTCTATATATGGGTTTCAGCAGTTTAGCTGTCCTGTATCCTAATAACCTTCTCTATTTGAATTAATCCAGTTAAACCTTTTGTGAGAATCTTGCTTTTTGATTGTGGTAAGGGCTGAATTCTTGGCAACGGGATACATTTGCCAATTTATCTCTAAGTTCATTAGGGCAGATATTTCCTGACAACGGAAGTACATGCAGATGCTGTATGGGGACAGTCCTCCATTAATCACCACTTGTTCAACAATTGTTTGAAGTTAGTAAGGAAATTTATGGCTGGTCCTCAAAGTTGCAGCTATTGCCGGGTCCCCCCAGTTGCATGATGACAATTTGGGCACTTGGCACACAATTCCGACATTTGCAGCATTTTGTTGGGTGTGTAATTGGCATTTGTGATCTTCACCACTGGCTTTTGAGAAGAAAATCAATGGGGAAGATCCGATTCGGCCGAATAGGTAGTAACTCTAGCGGATACGTGACCGTACAGGTTCTATCCTTGGTGGCACCATCTTGATTTTCTGTTCTGCAAATGCGCAGAGCAATCTTCATTGAAAAAAATGTGATTTTTATTCCTTTTTTAATGTTGTGTGCATGTGCAGATCATTTTAAGTGCAAACGTGTATATGTGCAAAATTTTTCGGGCACCGAGCCAGTAGTAATGGCAGCCAGACCCCACCCCTGATTGGCACAGTCATGTGATTTTTTTCACTTTGCGAGCACATTGCTTAGCAACAAAGTTCCCAGTGTCAATTATAGTCATTAACTAAGGATTTCTTATGTGATACTAATGCTTTGCGAACCGCCCTCTTCTTTCCCATACTCTGAGAAGCTTACAGTAATATTCCCTCTAAGATTCACCAGGTTCTGCTGCTCTGGCTGTTGTGGCTAACCTTAAAAAAAGAAGGCATTGTATCATTGGAGCAAAGGTCATAGGTCTTGTAGAGTTTCTCAATCACAGCAATGGCCACCTTGATTCCAGATAAAACCTCCTCAATTTCGCCTTGCAAGCCTTTCAGCACTTCCTCGGGACTCAAAAAGGTACGTGTCTAAACAGGAAAAGAGGCAAATAAAGATGAACAAGGCTTATAAAACCAGACATTGTGACTGAAATGTCATTAACAGCTTGGCAATCAATGGTCTCATGCTTGAAGGGTTGTTTCAGTAACATAGTTACCAGATGAAAGTCTCCTTTGTTTATGCTGGTATTTAAGTCTTTTCAGGATGGACTATCTGGTAGAAGAAATGTCTCAGATTGGCTTATGGAATAGCAGTGGCAAAGAGGAGAAAGCAGAGTTTATGAGAGAAGGCCCAGAGTTGTTGACAGGGTAAAGATTCCCCATCCTGGCTCTACCTATATTCCCTTCTCTGGATGCAATGTTCAGACATAATCAGAAATGCTTCTCTCGCAGTGCTTCTTCACTGGCAAATTATTGGGGTTAATTTGCACAGTCCCTCAATCTCTAAAGTCTTTATTTAGTTTCAGGGCAAATTGTTTTCATATAAACTGGAGCCCACACCCTGAATGCACAAGAGATTGTGGTCAGTGGTGGGTTTCAATTTATTTTACTACCGGTTCACTCGTGCGCATGCGCAGAAGTGTCCGGGCAAGTGGGCGGAGCCTCCCACCACCGCCACTACTTGTTCGCCCGATCCAGGGCAAACCAGCGGAAACCCACTTCTGTCTGTGATGGCAAAATCAATCATATGCAAGATTGTCTTCCATCCGTAACACTGCAGATCAAGAAAGCTTGCTCCTTCGTTTTTTCCTTTGATTGGTCAAATAAAAATGCTGGGCAACTGTTGAATACTAGCGCGGGAAATACAAGCGCGGGAATAAAGAACTCCCTTCTGATTGGTTCCCGGGCGGAGCCGGTTCAATCCTCGCCCCTATTGGTCGAGCTACTCGACGCCCCATTGGCTCCTCGTTCAAACCCGGAGGTATAAATGTTTGGCGCGAACCACGCCACGTTGAATCGCAGTTACTATGTTCTGAATAAAGGTTGCTGTTTCGCATACCCGTTTGTCGCGTCCTTTCCCTTCGCTCCAAGATGCAAAACTGGCGACGAGGATGGGATTCCGATTCCCGCGACCACGGAGAAGAACAAGCCAGCTGCCACCGCGTCTGAACCGGCACGAACGCTATCTCAGGCTGAGAACTCCGGCAGCGAACGCAAAATTTTTCTCCGCCCTCTTCCTCCCCTCTCTGGCTCCACACCACGATGGCATCAGCGCTTCCTCCTTTCGCGCCATTCGGGTCTGCCGGAGAATCATGGGACGGCTTCATGGAGCGTTTCGAGTGCTACTTAATCGCATCGAGAAACCAGGCACAGACCGACGAGGAGAAATGCAGCTTCTTCTTGTCCTGCTGTGAGCCTTCCATGTTCGCCTCTGCGAGAGCCCTGGCCACCCCGAGGCCAGCCTACAAACTTGGGTGGGACGAGCTGATGTCCAGGCTGAGGAACCACTACGCTCCCTCACCCTCTCTGATCGCACGCCGCTTCACCTTCCGCCGCCGAGTGCAGAAGCCCAACGAATCCATCAGCCAGTTTCTAGAGGCTTTGCGCACCGTGGCCGCCCAGTGCGATTTTGCAGACCTGGAGGAGAACCTCGTGGAGCAGTTTGTATGCGGGGTCCGCGACGTGCATTTGCGCAGCCGCATGCTCCGGAACCACAAAATCACCTTGGTGCAAGCCGTGGAGACCGCGCGAGCCGCAGAACTCTCCAAACAATCCACGGCCGACATCGAACGCCTCCAGCTGAAACCCCCCGCGCAAACCGCCGCGGGGCCTTCCACCCAGACGAATCTCGTCGACGACCTCTCTCCTACTGAAGACGAGGAGGAGGAAACCGTCGGGCAAATGAGGACGCAGCCGAAGCGGAGGCCACACCAGCAACCACCGACGCCAGCTCAGCCAGCCTCAAACGCCCCTTGCCGCGGATGCGGCGGCCGCCACAGCCGCGCATCCTGCCCGTTCCGTTCTGCCGTCTGCCGCCGCTGCCGAGGAGAAGGACACCTCGCCAAGGTCTGCCGGGCTCTCGTGCCAGCCCCATCGTTCATGCAGCCCAGCGACCAGCGCCAGGCACCGCAACGCTGCCAACAGCCACGTCCCGCGAGGCGAGCTGAGGACTGCCACTCGACCTACCAGCCCTCCAGCGCCGACTGCGTGGTCTACCAGGCTTCCCACGTTCCCGCCGGCGATCGCAAAATCAGCACCGCCGTCCGACTCGAAGGTCAGCTTTGTCGAATGGAGGTGGACTCCGGGTCTTCCCGTTCTCTCCTATCTTGGGCCCTGTTTTCCCGCCTGTGTCCCGGGGTTCCCCAGAGCAAATTGCGCCCCGTCGGGGTCTCCCTCCTAGACTACCAGGGAAACGGGATTCCCACGGCAGGAATATTCCACATCCGGGTGGAATACGGAGACTTTAAGGGGAAACTCCCAGTTCTAATCGTCAGGAACGATCTGCCCGCTCTCCTTGGGTTGGATTGGTTTCCCGCCTTGGGCCTCACCATAGAGGGGGTGCACAGGGTAGTTCCCCTCACCGTAGATAGCGTTCTAGACGAGTTCGCAGATGTGTTCGACGGGAAATTGGGCTGTTATAAGGGCACCCCCATTTCCCTCTGCCTCGATCCCCAGGTCGCTCCCATTAGGCTGAAGGCACGCAGGGTCCCCTTCGCATTGAGAGCAAAGGTAGACGCTGAACTTGATAAGCTTATAGAGCAGGGGGTAATCGAGCCCGTAGATCACGCCCGTTGGGAAACCCCCATAGTCCTCCCGGTCAAACCCGACGGATCGGTGAGAATATGTGCCGACTATAAGTCGACCATCAATTTGGCCCTGCAGGCAAATCCATATCCGGTCCCCGTAGTACAACACCTACTCCACTCCCTAGGGCAAGGCCGCATTTTCGCCAAGCTAGATATGGCACAGGCCTACCAGCAGCTTCCCGTAGACGACGATGCGGCTACAGCCCAGACCATCGTCACCCACCGCGGGGCCTTCCGTTGCCGCCGCCTCCAATTCGGCGTTTCGGTTGCCCCGGGAATTTTTCAGAGCCTCATGGAGCGGTTGCTCCACGGGCTCCCAGGTGTCGTTCCCTACTTCGACGACGTCCTGGTCGCAGCCCCCAGCCACTCGGAACTCCTGAAAATACTGCGGGAGGTCCTCACACGTTTTAGGGAGGCAGGACTGAAACTAAAGCGCAGCAAATGCGAAATTGCTGTTCCCAAAGTAGAATTCTTGGGGTTCCTCATTGATGCCCAAGGCATCCACCCCACTCCTTCCAAAGTTGCCGCCATCAAAAACGCACCTGTACCCACCTCTAGGGCGGAATTGCAGGCGTTCCTGGGGCTTTTAAACTTTTACGCCCCTTTTATTCCCCACAAGGCGTCGCTAGCTGAGCCGCTACACCGACTACTTGACCGGTCAGCGGCCTGGAAATGGGGTAGCCGTGAAGCGCACGCGTTCGCGGCTATAAAAGACATTTTGACCTCGTCGGCAGTCCTAATTCAATATAGCGATAGGATGCCCCTAGTCCTAACTTGCGACGCCTCTCCCTATGGCATAGGGGCGGTCCTGAGCCATGCCCTCCCGAACGGCTCAGAAGCCCCCATAGCTTTCTATTCCAGGACACTCTCCTCCACGGAGCGGAACTACAGCCAAATCGATAAAGAAGCCCTGGCTGCAGTGTCCGGCATTAAGCGGTTCCATGACTACCTCTATGGTAGGAATTTCACCCTTGTCACGGATCACAAGCCGCTCCTGGGGCTACTGGCAGGCGACAAGCCAACCCCCCCCATTTTGTCTCCCCGCATGACACGCTGGACGGAGTTCCTAACGGCGTATTCGTATACGCTGTTATACCGTCCGGGTAAGCAGCTAGGGCACGCAGACGCCCTGAGCCGTTGCCCTTTGCCAGAGACGGACACAGCCCACGTGCCCGCTCTCTCTGTTTTGTCCATCGCCGAATCCGACCTCCCCGTCTCTGCCACGGACGTCGCAGCTTGCACAAAGGCTGACCCCGTCCTATCCCAGGTAGCCTCATGGGTTTTGAGGGGGTGGCCCACGGAAAAGGTAGCGGAAGAATTCCGACCATTTAAGGCACGACAAGCCGAACTCGCCCTTCACGGGGGTTGTCTTGTCTGGGGGGATAGGGTAGTGATCCCCACAGCCCTGCGGGCACGAATCCTGCCCGCACTCCACAAAAACCACCCAGGCATAGCGCGAATGAAAGCCCTAGCCCGTAGCTATGTGTGGTGGCCCTTGCTAGATTCGGAAATTGCAGACTTCGTAGGCCGATGCAGGATCTGCCAAAACTCTAGGCCGAATCCCCCCACAGCCGCCCCTCGTGAGTGGGAAATCCCTAGAGGCCCATGGTCCCGTTTACACATTGACTTTGCCGGCCCCTTCCACGGCCGAAACTTCATGATAGTAGTCGATGCTTACTCCAAGTGGGTGGAGCTGGTAATCATGACCTCCACCACAGCAGAGAGTACAGTGAGGGCTCTTCGCAAGATGTTCGCCACACATGGGTTACCGGATGTGATAGTCTCAGATAATGGGCCCCAGTTTACCTCCACCACGTTCCAAGAATTCCTGGCCGAACAAGGAATCAGACACGCAGCCACAGCCCCTTATCACCCAGCTAGTAACGGCCGGGCGGAGCGCGCAGTTCGCTCAGCCAAAGAAGCCTTGGGCCGCATGGACCAGGGCGACTGGCAAGAAAGAGTGGCGGCTTACCTCTTGAGCCAGCACTCCATACCCTGCCCAACAACTAATAAAAGTCCCGCGGAGCTCTTGATGGGTAGGAGATTGCGAACCCCCCTAGACAGGCTCCATCCACTTTACGCAGGGGATCTGCCGAGCAACCTGGGGGCCCTCCCTTCCCACGCGTTTAAGTTAGGGGATCCTGTATGGGCCCGCTCCTTTTCTGGGGATCCACGGTGGGTTCCCGCAACCATTACAGCCCTGACTGGCCCCTGTTCCTTCAGGGTCGACCTGGCCGACGGAACACAATGGAGGCGCCACGTGGACCAGTTAAGGCGACGCCTCCCCGCGGAAACAGACGGCCCGAGCCTCTCAGACACCCGCTCTCAGCACGAGCCACCCTCGTTGACCTTCCCCCCAACGGACCGCCTCCACACGGGGAACGGGGGACAAGCCGGTGCGAACTTTTCGGACAGACGCGCCTCACCCGGCTACTCCTTTCCTCGAAGCCCTTATCGAGACTCTGAACCTACACCCCAACCAGGCTGCACGGAGCCACTGTCGGACACTCCTGTTGCCACGGAGACGCCTCCCCGGACAATTGGACATCGGGCACGGGGCCCGGGACCAGCGCCATCTCACGGGGCCGCATCGCAGAGTCACCGCCCTGCCACGGACACACCTCCGCCGGCGGTTCCCCCCCCGACGACAACCGCCGGGGAGCCACGAAGGTCGGGACGAGAACGTCACCGTCCCGCCTACTTGCAAGACTATGTTTGCCCTTCCTGAGGGAACTCTTTGACTGGGGGGGGAGGGGTGTTGAATACTAGCGCGGGAAATACAAGCGCGGGAATAAAGAACTCCCTTCTGATTGGTTCCCGGGCGGAGCCGGTTCAATCCTCGCCCCTATTGGTCGAGCTACTCGACGCCCCATTGGCTCCTCGTTCAAACCCGGAGGTATAAATGTTTGGCGCGAACCACGCCACGTTGAATCGCAGTTACTATGTTCTGAATAAAGGTTGCTGTTTCGCATACCCGTTTGTCGCGTCCTTTCCCTTCGCTCCAAGATGCAAAAGCAACATTAATTCAATCTTGAATTAACTGAAATAATTTCTAAAAACCTATATTGAACCTCTATAAGACTAAATTGTAAGAGGAAGAAAAAACCAATCACAGCATTTTTGGATACTTCAAACCTGAATGACTTTTAGTATTATTGTCCTGGTTCATGAGACCCACTCTTTCTCTTGAATGCCAAATGCAAGATAGCATGCCATAAAGAAAGTGGGTAAAAGTGATGATATTCCCCTTAATTCTGCACCACTCTTTATCTACCCAATCTATCAACACTAAGAGAAGCCTGTAATATGCTACATTTATATTTGAGCTTTTCTTGGAAGCCATACCTTTAAAAACTTAAGAGGAATGGACAACGGACTAGATAAATTTCATTTGAAATTCTTTGCATTATAAAATTCCTTTTCAATCTATTTCAGCAGGCAATCAAGCAAGATTATAAAAATAATCTGTCAGTGGTAGTACATTCTACTAAGTTTATATTACATACTGTAAATTGCAGCTCTTTAGACTGATGGTAGGAATTGTAAAGAAATCAATGTATATTAACATCTTGATAACAGTGCCCGACTAGACAGTGCTTTTGTTTGAAGGTTTTTGAGGTAAGAAAACTGCTCAGAATTTTTTAATAGTACTATAATCCTGAATTTGGTTTACTGTCTACACCACCTAATGCACATAAACTAATTCATCACAAGAAATTGATTCGCTTATTGTCAGCTAGATTTATAATTCAAAGCATTGGGAAACTAAAATGCATTTTTACTGAATCCTATTTAAAGCTGTAGGAAATTGCCTAGGCTAAAAATAATAATAGAACAATAACTGTCTTGGAAAAATTCTAGTGATAAACAAATCCAGTCATATTTGTCACCAAATTGCTTAACTATATTAATAAAACTTTTCAGAATCAATTATATACACATCATGATTTTAAAATGACATTTTGTTCTACACTTTTGTTTTCCATTTCTTTTGAAAAACAATATGTATGTATCAGAGGTGGGTTGAATAGGTACTAGAAACCAGCCGTACCGTAGCATACCGTTAGGACTGGTGGCCTGGCCATGCCCCCATACCAGTACGGTCCCTTGGCCTGGTATGTATGCATATTTAAAGAATAATAAGCTTGGTTTCATTATTTCTTTTTCATTGTTTCTATGGTTAAACCTTTACAGTGGTCACAAACATCAAAGTGATAAGGAAAACCCCTTCTCAATAAAGAATGTTTAATTTCCATAGTAAAATACCATTTCAATGAAGAGATTACAAATCTCCTGCAAAATGACAATGACTCGGGATGGAATGTTGTAATATTCAGAATTAGCCCAGATCAAGCATACTGTGTACATGATGCTATTGATGTGCGAAGACACCTGTATGGAAACAGCAGGATAGGAATTTCAGCAAGGTGAAATAAACATTTCAATAGTACTGCATATGTTTATGGTGTGCTGATCAAGATCATCCTTTCCTAGTCTGAAAATCCCATCCACACTTCTGAATGTGTGAACAATGTTCCCCAGGCTAGGGGAAAAAAACCTATAGTTGGGCAACTATAAACAAGCACAGTTAATCCTTGAATGTCTGTGGAGATTCTCAGTCATCCAGATTATGGTTGTCCCAAAGGTGCTTTTTCAAGAGGCAACTAGCCATTCTGATCTTTCTTTTTCTTTTCTTTGAAAAAAGAAGCTTCTTGGATGAGAAGCGTAACATCTTCAAAGAAAAAAAGAAAAATCAGAAAGTTCAGCTGTCTCTTGAAAAAACACCTTTGGGACAGCTTATCCTTAACTTTGCATGTGCCCAAAGCATTCTCATTTCCAGAACTCCAGGAAATCATTATAAAGAAATAGAAGCAACTAACACCCAACATAATGTATCAGTTTACCCTCCTTCTCATTTTAATAATCACATGGAGGTTTCTGCTTGCATGCTAAATCAGAGCAAGGAGACTCTCTAAGACCAGTGTTGTCTGTGGAATTCTGGGAGTTGAAGTCCCACCCGCCTTAAACTTACTGAGGTTGGGAAACCTTACTCTAGACCAGTGTTTCTCAACCTTGGCAACTTGAAGATGTCCGGACTTCAACTCCCAGAATTCCCCAGCCAGCATTCGAAGTCCAGACATCTTCAAGTTGCCAAGGTTGAGAAACACAGCTCTAGACTGTGCAACACTCTATGGACAAAATTTGTCAGTTGCATAGAATGTCTCCTAAATGGCTTTTCCTTCTCTCTGTTGTAAGCTTAATGAAGAAAACTTAGAATGTGTTGTGCTGCATGAGAAAATTATCTCCAGTTTAAGAGATTCCAGGACTACAGACACATAAGAGGACAAGAATGAGGTTTTATTGATAAAGTTACACTTCAGGTTGAGTGGAGGCGGGCCTGATGCACTTCAGTGGAACCCATAGGTGAGCCCTTATATTTCAGTAGAGTTGTGCAGGTTGATGATAATAAGTGTAAGTATTGCCAAGCCATATTTCCTGCTTTTGGTCTCTATTTATAAGCCATGATTGCTTTCCTAAAATATTTGGATTTTCTGAGGACTAGTCATTGTTTGTGTTGGAAGTGGCAATAGCTTGTTTCCAATCATTTTGGAATCAGCCATTTCCCTCTCTGCCCAGGTTTCCATGATTGGATTTAGGCTGACTTGTAATTTTAATTTAATCCTAAACAGTGTAGTCAGGATCTTTACTTGTTCTTTGTTTGATAATATCTTCCAGAGAATTCTTATGCTACTCTCGCATACAGCTCCTCACCCAGCCTAGTATTCTTCGGGGATGGACTTCATTGCCCATAGTATCTAGCCATAGAAGCAGAGGGAACTTCTACTTGCAAAGTCCCACAAAGCTGAAAAGGTCAATATGGTTTTTAAAAGTGATATAGTGGCCTGTAACAGAGGTGGGTTGATCACGGTTCGGCACGGTTCGGCCAAACTGGTAATGGCGGTGGCGGGAGAGCTCGTTCCATGCACAGAAGTGTTGCAAGCATGAGCAAACCAGTAGTAATCCGGTTAGCAGCCAACCACTGGCTTGTAAGCTTCCACATGGTGGCTCTCAAAACATTATTTATTTATTTTTGACATACCTGGTGATAGTCAGCTTGTTCCACTTCCTCAAGTGTAACTTTTAGAGGCTGCAAATACAGGTTAATATCATCGGCTTCTTTCAATCCTGAATAAAAAGAATGCTTGAGGGTAAGTGAATTAAGAAGAGAAAGAGAACTGCTTAGTTTTTTGTAGAACTTTTTTCACAATCATGTTTAGGTTGGTTGGACTTGGAACCTGAAAATGCAGGAATTTGAAAGAGTGGGAAGGGTACGGGTAATAGGGAGAGCAGTAGGCCCTGGAACTCCTCTGTTTAAAAAAATATGGTTATAAAATACCGTGTATTATATAGCAATAGTTAGGCTTATATACCGCTTCATAGGGCTTTCAGCCCTCTCTAAGCTGTTTACAGAGTCAGCATATTGCCCCCAACAACAATCTGGGTCCTCATTTTACCCACCTCGGAAGGATGGAAGGCTGAGTCAACCTTGAGCCTGGTGGGATTTGAACAGCCAAACTGCTGAACTGCAGTGCTGCATTTTAACCACTGCGCCACCTCGGCTCATATATTACGTTGGTTGCTACTCCTCTGATTTCTAGAATCCAATGAAACAGCCACTTACATAGGTTACACAACTAGATATTCTAGGAAATAGAGTTTACCTGCAGATACATCCCTGAAGACATTCTTAAGTGCTGGCCAATAGCAGCTTTTTGCTCGCTCTAAAATGTCAGCAATCGCTTTGACTTGAGGCGCATAAAGCTGATGGGGAAAAGCAAAAGCCAGATCAGAAAAACATGTCGGCCTTCAGTATCACAGGCTGATGTCCTTGCAAATCTGAAAGAAGCCGTTCAGCCTACCTGCTCATTTATGCATTGCAGATTGACCTGCCTACTGTACCAGAAATCAAATTCTACTCTGGGTAATGGGTTTAAACCATCCAGGAGAGGCTGAGCAGAATCCTTACTCAAGATATCTCGGATCTGATGAGACCAGTCAATAATTATTGTTTCAATGGAGTGTAGTAGGGAACTGTCCACAGTAGCATGTAGACTGGGTGGGGAAAAGCACAGAGAAGACTTAATGGTATAGTGGAAATAATCTGAATGTTTGATTCCATAGTTAACAGATCATATGCATAGCGTATATAAGACATCATACTAAGACTCCTCTGTCCAGTAAGTTTTCTGTTGAAAACCATCACATAC
This sequence comes from Thamnophis sirtalis, assembly GCF_051295495.1. Classification (NCBI taxonomy): domain Eukaryota; kingdom Metazoa; phylum Chordata; class Lepidosauria; order Squamata; family Natricidae; genus Thamnophis; species Thamnophis sirtalis. The sequence goes on from NW_028261383.1 coordinate 130,543,501, forward strand.
TAAAGAACCATGTAAATAAAAAGCTAACAATTCTCTAATGAAGATCCAAATTATGGGATTGGGTTCAATTTTGTAAATTGGATTCTGCATATAAGCACACTCAAACAGCAAGATACATTACATAAACTTAATGCAAGCTTTGGAATCTTTTGATGGTAGCTTGACAAGAGATTAATAAAAAGTGAGGAATGAATGGACAATGTGTAATTTCCTGAGTAACTGAAGGGAACAAAGTGCTATGGAGCGTAACATAAGGGCTAACTGAATATACCCACATATTATTCAGGTGATTAAAATAATAGTATATTGTCTAAAGAGTATAATAAACCTAATAGTATGTGCATCTATTTATTTGTAATTGAAAGAGTCCTGCCTATCCTCTCTCACTCCACACAAATTTACAGAAGGTGGCAGACATAACTGAGAGGCATCCACCTGTCAAAGACTTCTGAGACACTCTCCAGAGCATCCATGTTCTCTGGTAAAGGGAGCAGCGTTTTTCCTTTGATCTTTCCTCCCATCACAAACATCTCATTTTTCAGCTTGTGAGCTTGCCGAATCACATCGTCAGCTACTACTCGAGGCCATCCGCTAAGGTTTACACTTTTCATGAACAAGGAGTAGCCCACCTATAGGAAAAGGATTTTATTAGAACATATAATACTGGCATAAAACAATTTTGGATTTGGGGGAAAAAATCATTTTGAGCACAAAATAATTATTTCAGGTCTGACATTATCTGCTAAAATTATCTAAATTTTATAATTTAATATATATATATATAACACACACACACACACACACACACACACACATATATCATTTAGATAATTTTATAATTTATACATATAATATAATTATGAAATGCTAAAATTATCTGCTACAATGTCCTACCTGTCAATGACTACTTCAGCTTCAACTGCAACAATACATGAGCACACAAGAGATACAAACTTAAGGTAAACTGCACCAAACTGACGTCAGTAACGGAGTTGTCAATGCCTGGAATGCACTACCGTACACTGTGGTTTCTTCCCCAAACCCCAAAACCTTTAACCTTAGACTGTCTACTGTCAACCTAATGCCATTCCTAAGAGATCTTTCAGGGGCGTGCATAAGCGCATCAGCCTTCCCACTGTCCCTGTCCTAATATTCCCTTGTATTCTTATTCATTTCATATATTCATAATCATATATTCATAATCATGTCTATACTTATATCTGTTATATAATTCATGCTTGACTAATTAACTAACTAACTAACTAACTAACTAACTAAATAAATAAATAGTTTCACATTAGAAATACATTGTTATTTTGGAAGCTTGGACTTTGAAGCAATTTGGTTTCAAGTTAAAAAAAACAACAACTCGGAGCTCAAAAGTCTTCTGGAATTGTTTTAAATTTGAAATTATTACTTTATATACCTCCTAATAAATACCTTTTTTTGAATCATAACAGACCTAATCAAACTAAAACTTTTCTGGAAAAATCCATTCTATTTTAAAACACCCATGCCTGGAATTTCATTACAGAACAGCAGCATTCATCTAATGACACTATTCTTGAAGATGCTCCATCAGAGCCATGTCAGTGATGTACTAGTAATATGCATAATGCTGGTTTAACAATAACTCTGTGCGAGCACTGATCCTTTCTCTTTCAGCATATTACTCTCTAAGAAGAGATAAGTGCACTATTTTAGGCAATACGAGGAAATTTCATTTTTAGGCCAGTTAAACTGTTGAAGCAGCCTATAAATCTATGAAAAAGATCAGTTTCAAAGTTTGAACTAGAGGAAATGTTTACCAATATTAAAATATCTCTATAGAAACATATGGGCAGCTCCATGGAATCATTTCTACTCCTTTTACCACCGATGGCCATTGGAGGTTTTAATATTTTCTTTCTTTGCAATGAAGTCCTGGGCCCCCAACTCTGTATATATGTGTTTATGTGCATTTTTTCCTGTGGGACTAATCAGACTGTGTGTCCATAAGGGACTTGCACAGAATGTATTTGTGAAGTTCTAAACCAGGACAAGTGTTACCTGTGTGTTAGTTAGAGAATATATTTGTGTTTCTGCTGTGTCTCATATTGCGGGAGTAGGGTTTTGTATATGTACCAGAGTGGCAACTTGTGTAATATAAAAGTGGTGGTGGGAGCAATGCTTTCTTAGCACTGTTTTACCAGTCCTTCTTAGTGTCATTTCCTTTTTACTGGCCTTCAGGCACATATTATCTCAGCCTGTTTCTGTCTTTGCATGCTTCTGGTGAGGAAACTGAGTATATCCTAAAGGCAGGGCACTGTCATATGCCAAGGTCTCGGTTTCAGTTCTGCACTTTATCCACATTTTAAAGGATGAAGGGAAGCCTTGGCCTGAGTCTCCGGAAAACTGCTGTTAATTTCAATAGATAAATCATTTCATCCTGAGCTACAAATATTCTCCTTTACTGATAGATAAACCAATATTTTGACTGGCCTGAGGCAGCTTCTGATGGTGCCCATCATATGTAAAAAACAGCAAGATCAGTTACATGGAGAAACTTAAGTTCACTGGCGACATTAATGCTATTTCTCCGGATATTTCACAGATTCTCCAGATATTTGCTTCATAATTCTACCTCCTAGGTTCATAAATAAGGAGAATGTCTGTGTTGAATATAAACCTCATAGGATTTTCTGGGAATACTCCTGCATGGACATCCCACAGGAGTCAGACATTTCTTTACACAACAGATACCACCGTGCCATTTGAAACAGTGTCATAAACACTGGAAAGGAATATTACATTTTTTGGGGGGAAAAACAAGAATAAAAAAAGTGGCCAGATTGTGCTAGGTATAATTTGTTATATTTCAATCCTAGCTCTTTCTCCAAAGAGAACCAAATAAATGTTGGTTATGAGAGTGCTGAAAAGGGGATTTATGATCGGTCCTCGCATTTGCAATCAATCCAGTAAACCCACAGTCACACGGTCAAAATTTGGGCATTTGGCAACCACCATGCATCCTGGAGTCACGTGATTGCCATTTGCAACCTTAACAGAGTGCTTCCAACAAGCAAAGCTCCTCACAACCATTATAGGAATAAATTAGGATTGAGATTGGGAATGGGAATGGGATTGAGAAAACGAATTCCCCCCTCCCTCCAGGACTGTAGATACTGCATCATATTGGCTTTATACAATAGTGAAAAACAATAGTTTCAGCCATAATATTGTAGGATTTTTGCTTCCATTTTCATGTAGTACTGAATACTGGTACAGTTCCAATGGTCTGGATTAACCAATATTCTGTGAGTTATCCATCTTGTTGATGCCAGTCCTGCTGTCAAAACAACAGTCTCTCTATTTGCTGAAAATGGAAGCATCCTGTAGCGAACCACAAACCAAAACTGGAAGCCTACCTCTTCCACAATAGCCATCATCTGCTCTACTGGGGAAGGGCTGATATCTCCCACAATGAGTGCTTCCTGGAAGTTATCTTTGGTAATGTTTTCATTCTTCTTTTTCACAAAATAAACTCCTTTATTTTTCAGTGTTGATGGGAAGCCAAGGCAGGGGATTAGTTGTCCAGTAGGATTGAGGGTGATCACCAACGTTGTCACATCCTGCTTCTCATAGAACTCATTGAGCATGGTATGAGTCTCTTCACTGGTTGCAAACTTGGACCATTTGTCAGGTTTAACATGAAGAGACAGAGTGCAATAATTCTCTATGAAATCCAGTCGTTTATCAGCCACTGTTGCCATGTTGATTGCTCACCAGCTAACCACGGAATGAACAGAGCTGAGTAGCTAACAAACTGGAAAGTCTCCTCTCCCAATTGTATTTCCTGTCTTGGGGAAAAAACATCTGTTAGAGACTGGATGGGGTGCAACAGGTGGAAGCTGAACCCTGGCTCTGGGTTTGGGGTTCTTTGGCCCATGGAAAATTGCCACTCTTGGTCTTTGATGGGGTGGCACTGCCCCAAACAGACCCAGTGCATAATCTGGGGGTTCTCTGGACTCACAACTCCTGCTCAATTGCAGATTGTGTGCCAGTTATGCCTTTTCCTGGACCAACAATCCCTACTCATGGCCACTCATGCCCTAGTCACTTCCCATCTTGACTATTGCAATGTACTCTACATGGAACTGCCCGTGAAAAGCATCTGGAAGTTCCAGTTGGTTCAAAATGCGGCAACCCACGTGGTTTTATGCAGACGTTGGTGTGCACATGCCTCACCTCTCCTGCAAGAGCTACAAGTACATTGGTTGCTGATTTGTTTCTGGGTGCAATGCAAGGTGCTGGTTGTCACCTTTAAAGCCCTTCATGGCTTGGGACCAGGCTATCTAAGGAACTGTCTCTTGATCACATCCACCTGACCCACTAGAGCAGGGAGGCAAGAAATGTTGCGGGTCCCAAGGAGGTACATCTAGCGGGACCCAGAAGAAGGGCTTCTCCATGGTGGCTCCCTCCCTTTGGAATACCATCCCTCCAGAAATGAGACTGGTCCCTACTTTGGCACTCTTTCGGAAGGCTTGGAAGACTTGGTTTTGCCAGCGGGTTTGGGGAACCCAGAATGGGATAGAGCCAATCAAATTGCTTATTTGACCATGTGCTGTCACTGGTGGGGGTATTGCTTTTTTAGTTTTATTTTTTTCCCATATTGTGTTTTTATTGTTTGTAAGCTGCCTAGAGTCACTGTGGGTGAGTAGGTGGCTACAGAGGGGTATCCAGCCAGTTCTGACAGGTTCTGGAGAACCAGTAGCAGAAACTTTGAGTAGTTCGGAGAACCAGAAAATAGGCTGGCCCTGCCATCGCTGCCTCCCAGCCGATCTTCTGTTGCCCTGAACAGATGAACGGAGCTGGAAAGCAGGTTAAGTGGGGTGGGGAGGGAACGGGGATTTTGCAGTATCCTTCCTCCAGGATTGGGGAGGGAATAGGGATTTTGCAATATCCTTCCCCTGCCACGCCCACAAAACCATGCCCACAGAACTGGTAGTCAAAAATTTTGAATCCCCATCATGATGAAATACTGGTGCAAAATTCGGAAATGGTTGGAAGAAATTATGGAGCAAAAAATAGAATTGAAACCAGAAGCATTCTTATTAGGACTATTAGACCAAAAAAATGGATAAAGAACTTCAATACATAATAATACACATACTCACTGCAGCTCGGATTGCTTTCACACAAAACTGGACAAAAATCAATACACCTGCAGATGGAACAATAATTAGAAAAGTACTCGAATGCGCAGAGATGGACAAAATGACAATAGAGCTAAAAGAAAGAGAAGAATTAGATTTCTATAAAATATGAAATAGAATTTATAAGTGGCTAGAAAACAGAAGCCAAAACAGAAAATAGAGAATGTAAATATATGGTGATATAAATAATTAATATTATTATAAATGTTAGTACTACTATTGTTATATTATAGGACAAGGTAAAAGCAATAGGAAGGCAATGCAGAATGGAGAATTATAAAGGCTAAACATGAAAGCCAATACAGAAGGCTGTATAATTACTTTATATTGTTAAGTATGCTTTGTGTTTTGTTTTTTCTTGTGTTTTTCTTTCTGTTTTTAAACGTTCAATAAAAACTATTTAAAAAAATTGAACCCCACCACTGGGTGGCTATATAAATTTTCTAAATAAATAAAAGTAAATAAATAAATATGTAAACCCTGAACACTAGGCAATGGTTGAATTCCCATTAGCCCTGGATAGCTAGCACGACCAACAGGTGAGAAGATTAAGCATTGTCTTGTTTGGAGGGCTACACATTGCCAAAGATTCCCTTGCTTTAGGGCGGGAGTGTCAAACTCACCCCGTCACAGAGAAATCAAGCAATGTATCGGGACATTTTTCCCCTTCTTTAAACCGGCCCATGGGCCAAGAGTTTGACAACCCTGCTTTAGGGGAATCAAGATACTCACAAAAGGCTCCTCACACCCACAGACAAGCAGGGTTTTACCATGTTTTCCCTTACCTAATAGGCCTGGAGGCATCCAGTTGAAAATCTCCAACTGCCAAGGAATATTGCTTCCAAACAGAAGTCTAGTGACATCATTTATCAACGGCCACACCTGCTAGAACCTTCTTTCACCTACATTCCCTTACTGGCCCTGAATATGGTAAAATGGTAATCTCCCCTTTTCCTAGAATAATATTTCCACCTGTTATGATTTGATCAAAATCCAGTGGGCTTTAAGGCAGATGTACTTTTGCATTTAGAATTCATTTTGTGGGAATCAACAGCTGTCCTGCAGGTGCCCTGCTGAGAGAATACCTTACTGCTTCCTAAAGCCCCAAACAATATTCCCAAATAACATATTGCCATGTTGCCTAGAAACTCAGGGATCAGGTGTGTGTGGAGCTGAAGATCTTATTTCCTTAATGTGGAAGAGAAAACAATTTTACTTTTGCAAAGGTTTTTTTTAGTGCACTCCAAAATACAAATCACTAAGTAATTCAGGCGGAACAGAAAGCATTTATTAAGGGGAGTCAAAGTCTTTTTATATGGTACAGAAACAAATAATACATTCAGTATATGTGATGCATCAGAAAGCAACAATCAAATTACAAGACAGTAATTAGACATAAGAATTAAAAATAGGAAGCACCAGTCTTAGATAACATTCCATAGGTGGCAAATTTATAGCTTATGTCACCCCTTTCTCAGCTGAGTTTTGTCTTTCTTAATATACTTGCAAGTGTATTCTAGAACTTCCAGAATATGTCATGGGTGCTCCATCAGTAGTTTTGGATAACCATTTGTCTGAAGTAGTATCGGGTCTCCTGCTTGAGCAAGAGGTTGGATTAGAAGACCTCCAAGGTTTCTTCCACGTCTGTTACTCTGTTATTCTGCTCTGTATTGTTTAAAAGGCTAGTTCTGCTATCAAAAAAAAATGGTTTTGATTAAAAAGAAAATGTAATTTCCTGAGCTTCAGAGAAGATATGAATGGCTTGCTAAAATGCTAATATCACCATTATTAAAATGCTAATAATGAAGCCAGATAACATATGAAAAGCTTTTCCCCTTCTTTCTTCACTTTGTTCCTGGACTAGCTTCTATATCCCTTTTTGCAAAGAAGCAAAACAAATAGATAACCTACATTTACTTATTTAACATTAATTTTTGGAAACATTAACCAAGGCATCATTCCATCTATCCAGCGTTCATTATTATTCTTGCAGCTATTGACAAATCAGCAGTTTCCCAACAAACATGGAGTGTGCAAGAGCCATAGGGTGCTTCATTCATTCCCTCATGATCCATCACTTCTGCCAATGACATTACTGTGTAAACAGAAGAGAAAGGTTTGAAGTTTATTGATCCAAGTCAAGTTTTCTTTTAATATTCCCCTCTGGCTTTTATTTTAACAGTTGCTAGTAAAGGGCAACATTTACTGAGGTTTGTGTCTGTAGTCTGTAATTTATACATTGCACACCAGTGATATTTCATCCACAGCCTGACAGAATATTACACTAACATAAGAAATGAAACTCCTTTTTCAGATGCTGTTGGCCAAGCAGTCTTGGACTTAAAAAAAATGAAAAGTTGGCTATAAAATTTCTGGCAATGTGGAGCATCCTGGGAGGAAACACCCAGTCCTACATTCATGTCCCAGATTATATTCTGTGACAGTAGCTGGATGTTTCGCAAGTATGATGGAATTGTAGCTCTTTGATGAACTTCTTAAATAACAACTGTGTTCGCCTCAATCAACATTTCTGGATGCATGTCACCATTAACAACATAAATACACAAACAACTTTCAAGCAGTCTCCAAGGTATGGATTCTTTTTGTGTTCCTTCTTGCTACCTGCTGATTTAATTTAGGTTATAATTAGACACAATCGGTACAAAATGACCTTTCAATGCCAACCAGCTAATAACTCAACAGCTGCTCTTGAAGTAGGACTGTCCTGAAATTCTTCTAGGTCATGAGGACCCGGATTGTTAGGGGGCAATATGCTGACTCTGTAAACCGCTTAGAGAGGGCTGAAAGCCCTATGAAGCGGTATATAAGTCTAACTGCTATTGCTATTGTTGGTGAACCTTTTTGGCTAAAAAAGGAGCATGTGTGGGAGAGGGAGCGCCAGAAACTGGAAGAGCAGTTCTCCAGCATGCAAGCGTGCGCTGGGAAGCTGAGCTTCCAGTTTCAAGTATGCACATGTGCCCCAGTCACCTGGGCTTTTGGTTTCTGGTACACATGCATGTGCAAAGACCAGCTGGCCAGCGTGCATGCATGCGCCGGAAACCAGAAGCTCAGCTTCCCGGCGTGCACATGCATGCCAGGGAGCTGCTCTTCCAGTTTCCAGTGCTCCCGTGTGTGTAAAGATCAGTTGGGTACTGCGCATGTGTGCGCCAGAACGTGGAAGAGCAACAGGTGATGGCTGGCGTACCTGGAGAGATGGGTCTGTGTGCCACTTAGTTCACCATCGGAGTTCTAGGTTCTGTATTCCTTATTTGTGAAAGAAATCGAAATGGGAGAACAGAATTGCTTTCTTCAATTATTATGTTTCTGAGCCTGTCTCATACTTTCTAGATAAACACCACTAGAGTCTATTTCTTCACAAAACAGAAACCTTCGTCTATCAAATATCACTACATTTTCACCTTTAGGTTTTTTTCAAAGGCATCAAACTGAGGATGACGCCTCTTTCAAAAAAATATTTATTTTAATGATTGTCACATTTTTGTCTCTCTCATCTAGATGAGACACTGGGTAGTTGATCAGGCAACTGAGTCATGTGTTTCTGTATCTGTGCAGCATTGAAGAAGTGATGAGGATCTAGCATTTAAAATAGTGTTTATAGTCAAGGATATATATCCACATCAGTTTTCTCATCACAAAGCTATTAATTTACTCAATTGTAGCACCTTTTTGCTATAGCAATACTGTATATAGCTTTATAATTTGAGATTCTCAGTTTCAGTTCTCGACATCTTGAATGACAAAGCAACAGGAGATGCCTACAGAGCAACAGGCCCAGTGCCTACTGGGGCTGGCGAACAAGAGTCTCACTGATGTAAGAAGATTTTTCAATCAGCCTAGCATAAACGAATGCCACCAAATATGCCCTACACACCACACTATTCTTTAGTGGTGGTGGTGGTTAGAAATCATATCTCAAAAGGCATGATTCCTGGAAAGGAGTGATTCAGGGAAGAGTTGAAACTCTCATAGTCAGGTAAGCTGAGTAGGTCATTAATTTCTGGAAGAAGTGTGTCTTCCTTATTGGTTATGGCAGAGTTTCCCAAACTGTAAGGTGCTCCTCCCTTGGGGAGATGCAGACAGAATCCAGGGCAAGCATGAAGAACCTTTTATTATATATAGTTCAAGAAGCCCATCTTTCCTAAACTTTCATTATATTGTTTTCATTTGTTGGAAGAATTGTCCATCTGGGTTCAGTTCCAAGTGGGAAAAAAGAGACTGGATTCATGGAGATTGCTTGGAAGGGTGGTTTTAATGGTGGACAGGACCACATGGTTTGAGGTCCTGGGCAAAAAGGCACGAGAGAGGGAGAGAGAGAGAGAGGGAGAGAGAAAGAGAGAGAGAAAGAGAGAGAGATTTATACCCTCTGTTGGAATTTGAATGTGAGCTTGTATTCTGATTGGTTGTCAGACTCCCATGGGACCATGCTGGGTTATCTTTGTAGATTGTGTTTTTGAGTCCCAAGCTTAGTTGAGCCTTGCTAGGTGGTGATGTAATGAAAGGGCTTTGGATGTCCTATTATGGCTCTGCAATGTATTATTCTACATTGTTATGTAGAATAGACTGGCTCAGGCCTTAATGGCCCATTGACAAAGGTGGTGGGGCTGAGTTTCTGCCTCCCTTTTAGGGGAAATATTCTGTCCTTTTAATATTTCCTAAAATATCTCATTTTCCTAGGAGAGGGGTGGGTGCTAACTTCCTACACATTGTTAATTTGTATCCTTTTTGATGTTTACATTTTTAAGAGAAGTGAAGACATTAAGGTTACATTAAAGTGAGATGTGATGGCAAAAAGTTTAGGAACCCCTATGTTATAGACTGTGGTCCTGGGACATTAAAAGAACAAAGAGCCACACCTGAATCACAGGAAGATAAAAGGGAAATTCTACTATGGTGGATTTTCTGGACTCTACAAAACATCTAGTTAGTCTCTTTCATATTTAGGTTTATAAATGTTCATTTCTCTCTGCAGAAAGTGGTTGTTTATAAGACTGAAATGAAAAATCCATTAAAGGAATGGTGAAGCAATTGATTGATTGTAGCATCAAATCATTTTAACTTCCAACAGCTTACAAGATGAAATACTGTAAAATAATTATTATTTTTTTACTAAAATAAACGTTCAGTTTAATAAAAATTACTATTTCAACTCCCCTGAAAGATGAAGCTGCAAAGGCCTACACGTTCTGGATTAAAGCTCTATGAATATTAGTTCTGAATGCATAATATTAAGGAAATGGGCTGGAAAGGAAGATTCAGACTTCTCTACTGGATTCAGAAGACTAGATTTCAGAGGCGGAAGGTGAGTCTGATCTAATGACTTAAAATCCAGAAGGAGGTAAGCAATCCAGGAAAAACAGGAAAACCTGCAAAACAGGATACTGTAGTGAAGGTCTCTGACAAGATAAAAGAGCATCACCCTTCCAAATTGGCAACACCAGCAGTGAAGAAGACCAGTGAGCATAAGGCTCTCTGTTGGCTATAACTGTTGGTTTACTTAACTTCTATGTGCCTTGATTCCTGATTCCAAACACTCATGACTTGGATTCTGGGCTTGAATTGGCTGAGGAACCTTCCAGAACATCTGGACCGTTGCCCTTTGCTTGACCACTCTTATGTTTTGCACTTTTAAGGCAAGCTGGCTGAACTTTTGGGGACCTATTTCTCTTCTGTGAGTGCATGTGTATTTGCATGCATATTTGTTTGCATATTAGTTTATTTACAAAATGTATCAGTAAAGTTTGCAACTGCCTCTCTATGCACTTATTTGTGCTTGTCCCGGGATAGGACAGATGAATAAAGCTTGAGAAATCTGGGCTAAATAACACGAATTTTAGATGAATTCATCATTGGCTGAATGACCACACGTAGAGCGTACTTAGAGCTTAGAGAACAGAGAACAAGTGCAGAGCTACAGGAATCTGTGCTATTCAATATTTTTATTAATGACTATGAAACTCTTGGCAACAGGAAATGAGATTTTCATTGTATTCTTCAATCAGATGTATTGGAAGAGAGAAGTAACATTACCACAATCTTGACAACTGGGTGCTTTCAATTTAGAATCCATTATCTCTCCAAGGCAGGGAATTCTTAATTTTCTTTACAATGGCTGCTTGATGGAGAGGAACTGTAGTTTTGCTGATAGTGGAGGAATGTTTTGCAAGACTTTACTTTCTCAAGCTCTGAGAAAGTCCATAACAATGATCTAAATACAGGAGTTGAAAGGATTATTATCAAATTCAAAATCGATTATCACTTCACTAGCCACCGAAAGGAGTCTGAAGGATTTAGACACATTTGGATAAGGTGCTCACTTTTATTGCCAGCAGTTTAGACATTAATGGCTCTGTGTTGCGTTATTTTGAGGGCATTTACACTGTTATACAAGTTGTATACTCACTACTTTACATTGTAGCCAAGTGTCATTTTTTCAGTGTTGTCACATGAAAAGATATACTTAAATATTTACAAAATGTGAGGGGGTATATTCTGTGATATACTCTATCTAAAATGTTTTAGCTGACCTTGCACTGTGGAGTGAACTAATGACCTCTGGGTCCTTTTCAATTCTATGATTCGTTGAAAAGATGTGTAAAGATAGCAACAAAAGCATAACTGACAGTGCAATATATTTTACTCGGAAACAATATCCACTAATTTCAGCGAAACTTATTTCTAGGAAGATAAGAAGGCTGCAATTGTAAGTAGATCTCTCTGGCGATAAGCCTCATGGAGCTCTTCTGAGTAAATATACTTAAACCACATTGTCCTGATTGCCTTAGGCTGTGTCTAGATAACTGGAACCGCTTAGCAGCATGCGCTACCAAGGTCTGCTTGAAACCGTAAACCGGATATTAAGGCACTGCATCGTGGTTCTTCCTACATCTCCTTAAACAATCTCTGTGTATGAAAAGAGGAAAAACAAAAGTAGTGAGATAAACTAGGAGGTTTGCAACTGAAAAGAGAGCAACAGGTAAGTGATATGTAAGAATGACCTTGGGGGACAAGGGGAGGAGCCAGACACAGAGGAATGGTTGGAAAAGAGGCAACTGAATCCATACAAGGAACATGGACATGCAAATGTCTCGGAAGAGGACCCGGACTAGTTTCTTAGACTACCTCGCAAGTCTGGACTACCTCGCAAGGCTGACAGATTCTGTGAATAAAGCAGAATTATTCTACAATATAAGCATTATCTGGAAACACATCAAGTCCCTGTTTAACTCAAGAATATCTCTTTCTCTCAAATAGCTTTCCACTGCTTCCGGCAATATCCCTATAATCACCGGGATTAGAAGACCTACTGATTTATGGCATGATACGTTTTTATTTAATAGAAATCTTTGTGTTGCAAACTCCTACCATGTTTTCCCAAAAATAAGACAGGGTCTTATTTTCTGTTGAACCCTGAAATAAGTGATTAGCCTTATTTTCGGGGAGGTCTTATTATTTTTGAGGTGCAGGAGGTGGCAAGCATGGTCACCTCATGGCTGCTGCTGTGTTGTGCATTGCTGGGCCTGCTGCTCTTTTTGCAGCGCCCATTAGCATGGCAGAAGGGCTGCGGAGGCTAGATTTGTGGGGGCAGCCATTAGGTAAGGGCTTGTGGGGTGCATGGGGCATGTTTTCCCCTCCCTTCTTACCCCTCCTGCCTTGCTCCCCACCATGTTGTTTGTGCAGCAAGCAACGCGAGAAAATGATGGAGACCGGCTGCACATGCATTTAAATATTTTCAGGGAGGGCTTATTTTCGGGGGAGGTCTTATTTTCAGGAAAACAGGGCACCACACCCCATACTCCACTTGCACATTTGATCCCTGCAAGTGAAATACACCCCAGCAATCCTTTCTGCATGATCAATGACTGTGTGGTTCATAGGTTTCTCATCCTTGGGCAGATTCCATAAAATAATCCTCATCTTGTCCAGAAATATAATGGATTCTGCACCTGTATAGATTCTTGATTTTTTTTTTTTTAGTTTGCACTAACAGCAGAGTTCAACAGCTGCTATGCTGTCCAGTTGGTGACTCTGAAGCATTCTTTTGGCTATTTCTTTTGGAGCCCTATATGCACAGGGAGTGACAGGAACCACTCTGAGACTTGCAAATGATGAAACCAATTGTTGCCTAATTTAGATAATAGCAATAGCACTTAGCACTTAGATTTATCTATAGCTTCACGGGGCTTTACAGCCCTCTCTGAGTAGTTTACAGAGTCAGCATATTGCTCCCAGAAATCTGGGTCCTCATTTTACCAATCTCAGAAGGATGGAAGGCTGAACCAACCTTGATCCAGTCAGGCTCAAACACCTGGCAGTCAGCAGAATTAGTCTGCAATACCACATTCTACCTGCTGCGCCACCATGACTCTTTACACAAGGTCCTTTTTTTTAACAACACAGGTGCAATAACTCAATGTTATAATCTGCCTGCATTACATCTTTTTTTTTGCCACAGTTCAGTAATGCAGGGCAGATTATAACATTGAGTTATTGCACCCAGGTTGTAAAAAGTATTAGTAGCACTTTATAAAACCCTAGTAAGACCACACCTGGAATACTGCAAACAATTTTGGTCACTATACTACAAAAAAGATGTTGAGACTTTGGAAAAAGTTCAGAGAAGAGCAACTAAGATGATCAAAGGTCTGGAGACTAAAACATATGAAGAAAGGCTGCAGGAACTGGGTTTGGCTAGTCCGGGTGTTGGCAACCTGCGTCCCCAGAGCCGCATGTGGCTCTTTTGTTCCCCCTGCTCTGGCTCCCTGTCGGCTGGCTGACCCCGCCTCTCGCCCTCCCTCCCAGTCACTCCTTGCGTAGCCTGAGAAGGTAAGAGCGACAGCGGGAGTGGAGACTTGCTCCAAACCAGAGGAAAGCACCCCTGTATTTTCCTCTCACTTCGTGGGTGCCTCTTCCAGCACTTCTTAGTACTGCACACACCTTGGTTGCTTGGGGAGAAGTGAGTTTTGCTCTCTGTCCCAAGACGTTGTCCTGGGCCAGCTACAGCCAATGCTCCACATTGTAATGGGCTTCAGGAGGAGGAGGTGATGCCATTTACAATGTGGAGCATAAGCCACAGCCGACCTGGGCAAGCATCTTGGGGCAGAGAGCAAGTTGCGCATCTTCCTAAGCGACCGATGTGCGCGCAGAACTAAGAAGTGCTGGGAAAAGCCTCTGCGAGATAAGAGGCAAGTAGAGGAGCGCTTCCCTCTCGTTCAGAGTGAGTCTCCATCCCCGCCGTCACCCTTACCTTCTCAGGCTACACAGGAAGTGACTGGGAGGGGAGAGCGAGGGGAGGAGCCACCAGCCAAAAGGGAGCCATAGCAGGGAGACGAAAGAGCTTCATTTATCTAGGAACCTGAAATGACTCTTGATTTAAACCATATGGTAAAAAGCATCCAAAGAAGAAGAAAAAACATCAGGAACCATCCAACCCTCACCTGTTTTTGGAAATGGTTCAAGGGGGAGCACACACACACATGAGAGAGAGAGAGAGAGAGAGAGAGAGAGAGAGAGAGAGAGAGAGAGAGAGAGAGAGAGAGAGAATGGGAGAGAAAGAAAAGAAAGAAAAACAAATGAAAGGGAGAGAGAAAAGAGCAGAAAAAGAGAAAATGATGGAGGGCGAGTATGAGAGAGAGGGGAAAAAATGAAACCAGGGAAAGAAGGGAGAGAGAGGGGGGAGAGAAAAATGAGAGAGAGCTGGAGGGAGAGAATGAGAGAGAGGGAAAAGGGAAAGCATGGCCCAACAAAACCGCGCTCGTCAAAATAGCGGCGACAAAACCGTGTCGCTAAAACCACGACATCATCACCGTGATATCATCAGTGCAGCGACAACAGCGCGGCGACAGAAGGGCGCTTTAAAACAGCGCGCCTTCAGAAAGCCGATTTAAATTAAGGTAAGGGTTAGGATTAGGTTTAGGGTTAGGTTTAGGGTTAGGTTTAGGTTTAGGGTTAGGGTTAGGGTTAGGGTTAGGTTTAGGGTTAGGTTTAGGGTTAGGTTTAGGGTTAGGTTTAGGGTGCTGAGTGCTGAGTGCTGAGTGCTTCGGAAGGCGCAGATTTGGCCTCCGCGCTTATGTCATCGCGCTAGGGTCGCCTTTTTCCTTAGCACTTCGGATGGTGTGGATTTGCCCTCCGCGCTTATGTCAGCACGGATAAGGGCTTCGCAGTTTTGTCAGTGAACCAAGGGAAAGAAATGAGAGAGATGGGGAAAGAAAGAAAGGAAGGAAGGAAGGGAGAGGGAGGGAGAGGAAAAAGAGAAAAACAAGAGAGAGAGACACATACACACCAACACATTTCCCACACAAAACACCTGGAGCCACAAAACCTGGGTAGGTGTGGCTGGGGCAGGTCATGTAACTGGGTGGGCATGACGTTGAGTTGGCCATGCCCACCCAAGTTTTGTGGCTCCCAGTGTTTTCTTTTTTGTGGGAAACAGGTCCAAATGGCTCTTTGAGTGTTTAAGGTTGCAGATCCCTGGGCTAGTCTAAAGAAAAGAAGGATTAGAGGCAAGGGTGGTTTCCTGCCAGTTCTATCTAACATCTTCTATAGAAGAGGTTCCACAAATCTACCGTGCCATTTAGAACTGGTTCCAGCTCCTTCCCCCCGCCCATCCACACCATACTTGCCCCGCCCGCCATTCACTGATTGGCTGGCTCACCAATCGCCCCACCCGCCTCTAAGAGTGCTATCTAAACCTTAAAGTCTTAAAGCTGTCAAGTTTGAACACCCCTGGGTTTTTTCTCTCTAAAGGGTTAGGGGTGCAAAGGTCTTGTAACTTTTTTTTTTCTCATTAAATGTTTTTATTTTCCATTTTCCATTTTCGTACAGTCACATATATACTGTGCATAACCGGGGCCATACAACATTAAACAATAATCACAGCAATTCCTCTTGTCAAAAATACCCCCAGAAATATAAATAAAATGAAACTCAAACTCCAATAGAAGCCCAGTATACCTCTTCCACTCTCCATACACCTCTTTCTTCCGCCCCCCTCCAACTTACTATCTTCCCTCCATCATTCCCCTCTACCCTACTTCCCCTCCCCCTCTACCACTCCTCTCTCCCAGTCCACTCCCTCCCTTCCTTCTCACCCTCCCTCCCATCTTCTCTCCCGCCCTCTCTACACCTCTTTCTTCTATCCCACTCCTCCTCCCCTTGGTGTATTTCTACTATATGTCATTTAATTTATATTGGTATTTTTTCCAGACCCGCAGTAAAGCATTTCTTAAAATATGACTTTTAAAATTCTTATCCAATTTTTTGTTGAATAACAGATAAGCATGCCAACCATATACCAGATCGGGTCCCTCAATATTCAGTATTCTATCATTAGTTAGATGAGTCCAATCACTAATTACAGATAGCGCCACTGCATCATAATATAGTTTTAGGTTAGGTAATTTCAAGCCTCCTCTCTCGCGTACATCTTGCATTATTTTCATCTTTACCCTCGGCTTCTTTCCTGCCCATACAAATTTGTTGATACCCTTCTGCCATTCTAAAAGATTCACATCTTTTTTAAGTATAGGTAACATTTGGAAGAGAAATAAAAATTTTGATAAGATGTTCATTTTTACTGCCGCTATCCTACCCAACAAAGATAAGTGCAATTTCTCTCATTTTTTCATCTCTATCTGTATACTATGCTTATATAATTTCCCGTTTGAGGTTAAAATATTAACCCCAAGATATTTGACTTTTTTGACTACCTCACATCCTAGCATCCTTCCTAGTTCTTCCTTTTGTTTAGTATTCATATTTATAGCTAATATTTTTGTTTTTCCTAAATTTATTTTAAAACCAGACACTTGACCATATTGATTAATCGTATTCATTAAAACCATACTGGATTCCTGCGGTTGTTCCAATATTATGACCAAATCATCCGCAAAAGCGTGGACTCTGTATTCTTGCTGCCTAATCTTAATCCCTTTTAGACCATCCAAGCCCCGTATTTTATTCAACAATACTTCCAAAGTTATAATAAACAATAGTGGGACAAAGGACAGCCCTGTCTTGTACCTTTTCCAATTTGAAAAGAGTCTGTTAAACTTCCATTGACTATGATTTGTGCTGTTTGCTGTTGGTATATTGCTTTAATTGACTGTAAAAAGCTATCTCTTATCTGCATTTTTTGCAATATCTTCAACAGAAATTGCCAGTTAACTCGATCAAAGGCCTTCTCAGCATCCAAAAATATAAACGCAGCAGGAATTTGGTTGTTCTTTCCCAAATATTCTAATGCATTAATAATTAATCTAACATTACTTTTCATCTGTCTCCCCTGTATAAAACCTGTTTGGTCAGTGTGTATCAATTGTTGAATAACCAGCATTAACCTATTTGCTAGTATTTTAGTAAAAATTTTATAATCTACATCAAGTAGTGAGATAGGTCTATAATTTTTTGGTTGGGTAGTATCTTGATCTTCTTTGGGTATCAAAGATATAAACGCTGTCTTCCAAGATGGAGGCACCTTACCTTCTGTTTGAATCTTATTAAATAATTCTCTAAGAGGTTCTACCATTTCTAACTGTAAATTTTTATAGTAAACCGCTGTCAAACCATCTGTACCTGGTTCTTTCCCTAACTTTAGTTGCTTAATTACCTGCAAAATTTTCCCCGAAGTTATTGGTTGGTTCCATTTTTTGCCTGTGCTCTTCTCTAACTGAGGGTATTTTCTCTTTATCTAAGTATTTGTCTATATCTAAACCATTAATTTTATCCCCTTTATACAATTCTGTTAAAATTCCCGAAATGCCTTTTGAATCTCCTCCTGTTGAAACACCTCCTTCCCTCTATAAATCAGTTTAGTTATATTTCGAGTTTTCCTTTTTTTCCTAATCTGATACGCTAACCATCTGCCAGGTTTGTTTGCGTTACAGAAAGTATTGTGTTTTGCATATAATAAACTAGTGGCTACCTGGTCAGAGATCAACATGTCAAATTGAGATTTTAATATGGTAATTGCTTTCTTAACCTTTGTATCGCCTGGATTCTTTGTTAACTCCAACTCTTTCCTCTTAATTTCCTCTTCCAATTCTGTTCGTTTTAGCCCTTGTTTATGTCTATGTATTTTATTTATATTCATCAGCACTCCTCTCATATACGCTTTGCTTGCATCCCATACGAATTCCATAGGTGTACCCTTATTCATATTCAAAACAAAGTATTCAGATAATAATTTTTTACAATCATTAATGTACTTTTCATATCTGAATAAGTTTCCATTCAATCTCCAAGACCTTCTTGCCTGCACTGCCCTTCCCAATTCCATCCAAACTGGGTTATGATCCGAAAAGACCCTATCTGCAATCTTTGTCCTCTTCACCATAGAAAGCAAATCATTAGTGATTAGTATAAAATCAATCCTTGAAAGGGATTGGTGTCTATCAGAAAAGAAGGTGAAGTCATATTCCTCTGCGTTTCTTTCTCGCCAAACATCTCTCAATTCAAAGTCGTCCATCATGTCAAAAAAAGGTTTGGGTAGCTTAGCTCGCATTTTAATATTTGGGCAGGAGGTCTTCCTATCTCTTTTAGTGTCTATCACACCGTTCCAATCACCCAGTAGTATACAAGATCTATAGTCCCACTGTACTAATTTAGCATGAAGATTTCTATAGAATCCAGGTCTTGTAACTTGACAGCTTTAAGACTTGCGTGCTTCAAATGCCAGAGTTTCTGAGCCAACATTTTGATTGCTAAGCAAGAGTGTTGTTAAGTGAGTTTCACCATATTTTACAAGTTGGCCATGCCCACCCAGTCACATGGCTGGCAAGCCACTCCCACAAACAGGCCACACCTACAGAAGAGGTTCTAAAAAAATTTGAAACCCACCACTGATTAGGGGTGATATGATAGCAATATTCCAAAATTGGAGAAGCTGCCACAAAGAAGCGGGGGTTAAATTGTTCTCCAAAGCACTAGAGGACAGGACAAGAAACAACGGATGGAACTAATCAAGGAAAGAAGCACCCCAGAATTAAGAAAAAACTTCCTAAAAGTGAGGACAATTAAGCAGTGGAACAGCTTGCCTTCAGAAACTGTGGGTGCTCCATCACTGGATATTTTAAAGACGAATCTAGATAGTTACATATCTTAAATAGTATAGTTTCTCCTGCTTGAGCAGGGGGCTGGACTAGAAGATCTCCAATGTCCCTTCCAGCTCATGCCTTCTATTCTAAAAAAGACCTTGTATAATCTGCTGCCACATCAACCTCTTGGGATATCAAATGGAATCTGAAGATGCCATTTTTCCAAGCTGGCACAGAAGCATTAAAAATGAGTCTGCTTTACTAAACAACATTTATTAATCTTTTAAAAATATGTTTTATTGTACAATTTTCTTGGTTATGTATAGAATTTCTATATTCACAATAACAGTATATCATCTGGGTACAATTTCTACAACCCTTATTGAATACAGATAGTAAATCTTATACACACAATAATTGTAACTATTATTCTCCATACCTCATCTTCACTTATTCTTGTTCACATTGTGCGTTTTTTGATTAAGCCCTCTGTCACTTTGATCTATAATCTATTAATAATATCAAACATTTATTAATCATTTTTGAAGTGTATGCAACATATACGACGTAGATACTTTAGTTATTGAAGGAGAAAATGGTCGTGCTATTATTTGAAACGCCTGCTTAAAATAACCACGATTTGGTTATATGGGCTGAAGACTTTCCGTGTGGGACTAAAGGATCTACTGGCTCCAGTTTGGCTGCAATAACTGAGTGGGAGAACCTTTTGTGACAAGATGCCAATGAGGGATGCTTGACATAGTGTGAGTGTAACACCCATGCAATGCTATTAGCTATTTGATTCAGTCTTATTCCTGTAAGCAGACATTTTCATTGATCATTATTACCATAATGTCTGTATTCATCAACTACACATATTACTTCCCGCACAATTGTATTTAAGTTCTTTAAAGGATGAACGGAGAGAAAGATCATTGGAAAAGTGCCTGTGAGTTGCCAAGGCAATCAAAATAGGCACAGTAAGAAAATCCCTGGGGAGATGAGCTGTAAACCACTGCATGATGATCTGTTTTCTGCCAATGAATTTGTTGAAAGTTCCCAAAATCTAATGCAACAGCTGGGGGGGGAGGGAAACCCTGGGAAGGCTAAACCTATAGATACTGAAAGAAAATCTGAGTTTAAAAGATTCCACCAAAGCTTTGATCTCTGAAAACATCGTAGGAAGTTAGCACTCACCCCGCTCCTAGAAAAATTAGATATTTTAGGAAATATTAAAAGGGCAGAATATTTCCTGTAAAAGGGAAGCAGAAACTCATTCCCCCCCTTTGTCAATGGGCCATTAAGGCCTGAGCCAGTCTATTCTACATAACAAAGATCTACAGCTCCAGAGTGATGGGATTAAGACATGACATGATAGGATTAGCCCTCTACCCATCTCATCACATGGCATCTGGGAAGATTACATCACCTTCCCAGCCTAGAAAGAAAAAAAAGACAGCCTACAAAGTTAGCTAAGACCTCCGCCCCCTGGGAGTCTGACCACCAATCAGAGTACATTTCTTACAAAGGAACAGGAAGCTCTAAGGTGGGGCCCAGAGAGGGCACAAAACCAGGGCACTCTCAGCATCTTTTCCCTTTTCCCAGAGGACCTCAAACCATGTGATCCTGTCTACCATTGAAAACCATCTTTCCAAACAGCCAGCATGTTTCCAGTGTCTTTCTCCCCACTTGGAATTAAACTCAGAAGGGTATTTCTTCCAACAACATATTTGGCATACTCCAAATAAACATCTTCTCTGCTGCATGTGATTGTGAGGTTTCCTGTGTGTTCTTTTTTTAAATTTATTTCAAAATTCCTTGCACTTTTTGTTATGTTGTTGCTGCTGTTGTCTGTCTACTGCAGAATTTTAGGGTCCTGTAGGCTGCAGAACTCAGGACCTTGATAGTGATGACACCTTACTTGGCACCACTGATATAATCAACCATGCAAGACCCTTTGCTAACAATATGGAAAACATCCTCCTTGCTAGCTGTTTCAAAGTCTTAGATGCCCAACCAAGGGAGGCAGGGCCAGATTCCTCTCCTAATCCCTTCCACTAGAAAGGAAGTACCTTTCTAGGGTAGAATGTATTGTCCCAATAGGTTTTTCACACTCAATGAGTTGCTAAAATAGTTTTTAATTTGTAGGAGTTCATATTCTTTTTTAAACGGATGTGTTTTAATTAATTTGCTTTTATAAGATTACATTTTTGCGCTTTATCTTAAAAGTGATTTGCTATAGGACTGTGATGAGGTGGCATGCGGAGCCATTTGTTAGGGCACGCAAGGGCATTGCCCTGTCAGCTCCAGCACGCATGCACAGGCTGGCCAGCTGACTTCAGTCTTCTTTTTCAGCCGTTTTTCGCCCTCCAGAAGCTTCCCTAAAGCCTCTGGAGGGAGAAAAACAACCCAATGTGCAAACTGGAAGTTTGGAGATGTACTTCTAGTTTGCGCATTGAAACGTACTACCAGTTTGTGCTCCGGAGCCTCCTGAAGGCTCTGGAGGGCAAAAAAATGGCCCTACGGGCAAACTGGAAGTTTGGGAACAGATTTCGTTTGCCTGTAGTGCCATTTTTTACCCTTTGGAGAAGCCTCCTGAAGCCTGTTCCCGAACTTCTGGGTTGCCTCCTGAAAGCCTCCGGAGGGCCTCCGGGTAGGCGGGGGATGCTAGATTCTAGAAAGCCTCTGGAGCCTGGAGTGGGCGTAAAACAGGTCCATCGCGCGCCAAGGCAGGGCGAGGGTCGCATGCATAGCATTATTGGTGTGAGCATGCCCGCACACGACCCCCTGTGCTCCCCCTGCTTTTGCCACGTGATGAGAAAAAGGTTAGCCATCACTGCTATAGGATATTCAATGTTTGTAATGAATTAAAAAATGTGTGTATGTTAGATGCTTGTTCTAACTACAGTGGTTTCCACCAAGGTCCTCTGTTCCAGTGGGAACAGAGGTTTAATCCTATTGGTCAAAGGGTCTGACAGCTCCCTATAAAAGGGCTGCTATCAGACTCAACCTTTGCTGGATTGTTCTCACTTGTTGTAGTTAATAAAGAGCTGTTGTTACCATTAAGCCTGTGTGTCCCTATCCATTATCCAACCTAATAGTGTACATATATAACCATTTTGTCACAATGTGTAATAGCTTTATGACCATAATGCATAATGCAAGGCTGCAAATTCAGACATTTGCCTGCTGTTTATTTTCCAATATTTCTCTATCCTTATGAGACTAATAATTGTTATAAAATCTACACATGTAGCTTAGCTGCTTCTCACTGGTTTGCATGGCTTCCTAATTGTGACAGGAAGGTGTTAACTCTTTTAGGAAGAACTGAAAGGGGAAGGAAGGAAGGAGGGCGGGAGGGAGGGAGTGGGGAGAGGGAGGGGAAGGAAGAGGGGAAAAATGAGGAAGGGGGGACCATCTTTAAAAAGCATCAGTGCATTTATAGACAACATATTGCTTGTTTAATAACACAGGAAGAGCATTCTTATCTTCTTTTTAAAAAGATATATATTTCATAGCAGCTCTCATTTCAACATGGCACCTTTAAAATTAACCTTCCATAATAGAAAGGAAAGTGGTTTAAGTGCTTTAAGTGCTTTTCAAATATACTGTATTTAAAGAAATTGCCTCATTGTCTTCATCTGCTAACTGTATAAATATTTAATGGATTTATTTTTTTAAGCCACCTCTGCATGTTGTTATACTCCTATCCTACCATTGTTTTTAATATAAATGAATAGTCACTGGAAATTTTTTTGTATTTATCTTTAGTGAAACTACTGTTTCCCTCACTTTTATGAAGTACAATGTATGATTCAGTAATCAGCCAAATACAATACATAAATATTATGTACCAGATGAACTATATTTTTAAAAATATTTTTATTAAACAGTTTTTTAAAAACATTTTTTTTACAATTTTCTTCTATAGAACATTTCCACATCAGTATACATCCATTGTATATGCATTTCTTCCCCCTTGTTTCAATTTCCCTATCTGTACATATGATACTAATATATACATTCTTTAAATTACAATCCTTCATTGTGTATCGTTTCCATCTATACATGTTTATTCATCTCTCTCTATATATATATATTACAAATTTATATCTTTCCTTAACCTTTACACCTGTACTCTAACCATTTATACCATTCGTTCCATGCCATATAATATTCTGTTTCCTCTTTTTTTTTTGTGCATGTGAATCTATCCATCTCTGCACATTCTAAAACTTTCCTTATCACATTTTCCTCTGTTGGTATATTACTGTTCTTCCAATTTTGTGCATATATTATTCACGCTGCTGTTGTAATATGTAAAATTAAATATTATTTTTTAAATCATATTTCCTTGTAGGCATTCTCAGTAAAAAATAGTTCCAGTTTCATATCTATTTGCTGTTTAGTTATCTCTTCAAGCCATTTTGTTACTCTATTCCAATATTGTTTGGCTTTTGGGAACAACCACCACATGTGGTAATATGTTCCCTGATTTCATCTACATTTTCAACAGTCTGGTGATGTATTCAGGTACATTTTAGCCAGTGTCGCTGGCAGAAGGTGCCATGTGTAGAACATTTTATACATATTTTCCTTGTAGGCTACTGCCATTGTCAATTTATAATTTTCATTCCAAATTTTTTCCCATTTCTCCAAATCTATACTATAGCCAAGGTTTTTGGCCCATGTTATCATAGTTTCTTTAACTACCCCTCCTCCATTCTATAGTTCAATAAGTAATTATATAATTTCTTAAATCAATTTATCCTCTGTACCTTGTAAAATCTTATCTAAATCTTGTGGTTCTGTTTGGAATCCATATTGTTTTTTATCTTTTTTATATCTAGCCTGTATCTGCATATATGCCCGTCAATCAATATATGTCTATGCCCTGTTCATTTAGTTCTAATCTTGTTTTCAATTCCCCCTGATCATTTAGTAAAACTTTATATCCTTTTATCTATATAATACATATGGGTAGATTAGTGCTTTCATAATTGTTAGCCAATTTGGAATTTTAATATAATGCTTTTCTTTAATTTTTTGCCATACTTGTAGCAATGCATCCCTAATTAAATGTTTCTGAAAATAACTATGGATTTTATTTTTGCTATCCCACATAAATACATGCCTCCTAAAATTAGAATTCTTTCATTTTTTAGCTCTATCCTATCTTTAATCCATGTACGGTAGTATTGCCTGGTAGTATCTCTACCGCTTTCTCTACTATCCTGCAATAATTTTATTTTGATTCATGCTTTTCCCCCAGCCAAATATATTTCGTAATCAATATTTTAAATCTTTAAAAAAAACTTTTCTCTACATTTATTGGTACTACTTGAAAAAGGAACAATATTCTTGGTAAAATGTTCATTTTGATGGCAGCTATTCTGCCTATAAGGGGCAATTGTAATTTTTTCCATGTTTCCAAATCTTTTTTTAATCTGTTGCATTAATTTGCTATAATTATCTGCTTTAATTGAAGAGCATCTGGCTGATAACCAAATTCCCAGATATTTTACTTTTTTGGTCACTTGTATGCCCATTCTTTCTTCCAGTTCTCTTTCCTGTTTTTTGCTAAGATTTTTCATTACTGCCTTTGTTTTATTTTTGTTTGTTTTAAGTCCTGCTACTCTACCGTATTCTTCTATGTGTTGCACCAGTTCAGGACCTGTCTCTAATAGTTGTTCAAAATATAAATACTAAGTCGTCCACAAATGTTTGGACTTTGTATTCTTCTTTTCTTATTTTCAGGTACCAGATGAACTCTTACTGCTTGATAGCTCGTTTAACTATTTTTATCAGTGTAAAAACAGAGAAGTATTTCCATTGTTTTCACCTTCTGCAGAGCCAATGAGCTGACTCTTTTCCTGAACTAGAGCAGAAATGTATTCTGAAATTAGACTACCAATAAAGTGGCTGATGGTTCTACACATATTTTTGGCAGGGATTACAAAGAACATAAAAGCAGATCTCATCACCCATAGTTCAAGTACTCCCTTCTTCATTTTTTAAAATAAATATAACATTATTTGTACAAAACCAGCTCAATGGTTAGATTTGACCGATTACAATTCATTATTTTCATTGGTCTTTACTTTTTGCTTAATTGGCTGTATCTTTCCAAGCTCCTTTACCTACTCAGGGGACTTAATAATTAACAAATGAGGCCTTTTAAGATAAATTTTAATGTGGATCAACATTGTCAATTACTTCTTTTAAGAAATCATTTCTGGGGAGAAAGAACTTTCAGGCTAAACTCAGTGGCAATACTTCAAGATTAAGCCTAACGATTCAGACTTTTGAGTATGCCATACTAATTTCTAATTTTGTAGACTTAACATAGAAGTAGTTTATTTGTAATCCCTATCCCCACTCTTTCATTTACAGTTCCTTTTTCTTTATCTGGGAGATCTTTAGATAGACAAACTATTACAACAAAAACTTGAAGAGAGGGTATAAGGAAGGAATCATTTTTTTTTTCTCCCAACCCTGACTTTCCCCCAACTTTTTTTAAATTATATTTTTCCTCCTATTCTTTATAGGGCTGCAGGAGGCAAGAAGCAGACCAGCAGAGATACAACAGCATTTATTGACTCAAACTGGAACTGCGGAACAACAGGCAAATCCCTGTAATTATACTCTGGGCCCATAGGGCCTTAACCAATCATAATACTTGAAAGAACCCGCCCAAATATGAATGTTCTAAGTTTCCCTCCAAAACAGTTGCAGTTAACAATTAGGGTCATCTAAATGTTAGTTTTACTTTAGCAGGGCTTAACACAACTATATATACAGTATTCAATACATAACACCTCCCACTTATTTTAACATATCAGAACTAGGAGTGATATCACTTTGTTATCTGCTGGAGGGAATACTTCAGAGATAGTATTCAGCAGGTTCTGACCAGTTCTGGAGAACCGGTAGTGGAAATTTTGAATAGTTCAGAGAACCAGCAAATACCACTTCTGACTGGCCCCACCCCCATATATTCTTTGCCTCCCGAGTCCTAACTGATCAGGAGGGAATGGAGTTTTTACAGTATCCTTCTCCTGCCATGTCCATCAAGCCACACCCACCAACCCATGCTACGCCCATCAAGCCAGGCCCACAGAACAGGTAGTAAAAGATTTTGAATCCCACCACTGGAATACTTGAGGACTGGAGAACTGTGAATTCCAATGGTCCATAGTTTCTGATCTGCCTTCTTCCCTCTTTCCCAACATCAGAGTTCTAGTCTTGGAGAATATTCTGATTATTTGAAGCATCTGGGAAAAAGCTTTTAGCGCAAATGCAAAGTTTTTCTCTACTTTGTATTATGCAGTTAAAAAAAGACTGGTGTTTAAGAGTTGCCATCTGCTCCTGTGGGACAATGATCTTCTTGAGAAGATAAAATTTTTAAAGAGGTTTCTCTTTATTTGTTTGTTTTAACTAGGTAAAAGGAATCCATTTTTCATAACACTGACTGTCCTCCCAGTGACCACAAAATAAACTGTTTTTTAAAAAGAAATAGAAATGAAAAAATTTGCTATTTACTAACTTTCATGCTAAAATTAATCCAGACATCAGTTACTGAAACATGGAGTGTTTTAGACCTATTGTTGAAACTACGGTTCCCCAGCAACAAGAATTTGGGAGTAGAAATTTACATCATCCAATTAAAATCCCTATTTTACTGAGAAATTACAAAAGGCAAGGTTGGTGCTACATCTATAGCCCGCTAAATGTTTTTCCTTCCTGCAAGAGTTTGAAGAAAAGAAAGAGAAATGGAGAAGTTGCAAAGTCACTGAACCTTTGCATGATTTCATCACTGTAAAAGCCATGTATAATTTCTGCTAAACAGAAGAACATTAGTAATGAATATGAAGAAAGCTCACATTTTAAAAAGGCTTTGGACGAAAAAGTCAGGGAAGAATAATAGCTACAATTGGTCCACATTTTTTATAGATCTTGAGCCTGTTTCTTGGCAAAAGAAAATGAACGCTGTAAAGCTCTCTACATGGGGCTGCCCTTGAAAAGCAGCCGGAGGATTCAACTGGTCCAGAATGCAGCTGCGCGGGTTATCTTGGGGGCATCTAGGTGCTCCCATGTTTCACCCCTTTTAGGCGGCCTGCACTGGTTGCCGGTTGTCTTCTGGGTGCAATTCAAGGTACTAATTATGACCTTTAAAGCTCTCCATGGCTTAGGCCCAGGATACCTGCGAAACCACCTACTGCCACCGGTAGCCTCCCACCGTCCAGTGCGATCCCACAGAGTTGGCCTCCTTAGGGTGCTGTTGGCCAGACAGTGTCAGCTAGCGATCCCCAGGGGGAGAGCCTTCTCTGTGGAAGCGCCCTCTCTCTGGAATAAGCTGCCCCCGGAGCTTCGTATAATCCCCGACCTCCGGACCTTCTGATGCGCCCTAAAAAGTTGGCTTTTCTAGCAAGCCAACCTAGCCTAAACAAAACAAAATAAATTAATTTTAATCGATTTTTTTAATGTTATTGTTAATCTTAATTGGGTTTGTTTTTTGGATATTCAATTTAATTTTTTTAAACTTTTGTAATATGTGTTTTTTTAATGTTGCACGCCGCTCTGAATCTTTGGGAGAAGGGCAGCATATAAATTCAATAAACCAAACCAAACCAAAATATTGCATTTTGAGCCAGCTTTATGAAATTTTGAATGATGCAATTCTAGTAGATTCCAATCTATCTAAATCAGAGGTGGTATTCAGCCGGTTCAGACCAGTTCATCCGAACCAGTAGTGGTGAAGTGACCTTCCCACCCACCCACCGACCTCGCCTCCAAAATGTCCTATATGGCCTCATTTTCAATACCGTGCACATGTCTGTACCCTGTGCATATGAGCATAGCACATGCACGGATAGCTGCATGTTGTGCAGAAGGCACACGTGCACACGTGAGTGTGCGCATGCGCTCACAGTTGCGAACCAGTGGTAAACCTATGTGAATCCCACCACCAATCCAAATGTAATTTATCTCCTTACATTGGATTTATTTTACAAAATAAGGGAGATTTTAAATTTTATTTTTCCCTCCAGAAAAACAAATTGCTGATTTCTGTTACATAGATTATTGATTGCCCTGCAAAAACAGAGTTTGGAAAATTACTGTGGAAAATGTTCCATTTAGTTTGTACATAGCACACTACTAGTCAATCCCTACAATCAGATCAAAAAAGTACCAGGCCACCAGGGGTGGGTTCCTGCCAGTTCTAACCTCTCCTATAGAAGAGGTTCCACAAATCTACAGTGCCATTTAGAACCGGTTCCAGCTCCCTCCCCCCACCCGTCCGGACATCATCAAGATGAAGAGCGAGAGGAGGAATTCTGGGAGCTGAAGTTCACAAGTCTCAAAGCTGTCAAGTTTGAACACCCTGGGGTTTTTTTTCTACGTAAAGGGTTAGGGGTGCAAGGGCCTTGTAACTTAACAGCTTTAAGATTTGTGTGCTTCAGTGCCAGAGTTCCTGAGCCAACATGACTGGGAAGGAATTCTGGGAGTTGAAGTCCACAAGTCTTAAAGCTGTCAAGTTTGAACATCCCTGGGTTTTTTTTTTCTAAAGGGTTAGGGGTGGAAGGGTCTTGTAACTTGACAGTCTTAAGACTTGCGTGCTTCAAATGCCAAAGTGTCTGAGCCAACATTTTGGTTGCTAAGCAAGAACATTGTTAAGTGAGTTTCACCACATTTTACAAGTTGGCCACGCCCACCCAGTCACTTGGCTGACAAGCCACTCCCACCCAGTCACATGGCCAGCAAGCCACTCCCCCCTGGTCACATGGCCGGCAAGCTACTCCCACAAAGCAGGCCATACCTACAGAATAGGTTCTAAAAAAATTTGAAACCACTGCAGGCCACTCACTTCAGCTAATGAAAGTAGAGCTTGATGTTCATTTAATAAACATCAGCAAACATCAAACGTTAACTGGCAACAATGGGACACAATGGGACAAAAGAAGGAAGACATTATCCAACAGACAAAAAATCCTCATTATTTATCTCTCAAAAGAGAGTTTCCACAGCCACTAAAACAATACTATAAATAATTAGCATGGACAGTCCCAAAAAGAATGCTTTTGTTAGTTCAGCTTTGGCCCTTTTATGTACATAATGGCAACAGAATATTAATAGAAAGAAGGACGGCAGATGTTCCTTCTTCTAAAGTTAAAGCCTTTTGTACTGGAAAATTTGCTATAACAATTTTTGCTTTGCCAGCAAGCAAAATAAGGCTATAATTTTGTAGTTTACTAGATGTTCTTGTTTAAGCTTCTGGTTTATTGGCAAATGACAAAAGACTGACTTCTCATTTTCTGGAAAATCTGAGCAATAAACAATAATTGTTTTTGTTCCAAATCTTTCATAATATATCATTTTGTCATATATTGTATTGGAATAGCAAAAAAGAGTACCTTTTCAAAAAGTGGGTAAATTACTCATCTCCTGGATCCAATTCCTAATACCTGGAATAATATTTTTCCCAATTTCTCAAAATAATTGAACACAGGAATTCTGCTTATAGACCACATAATGATCATATACATACATACATACATACATACATACATACATACATACATATATATATATATATATATATATATATATATACACACACATACAGACACACACATACATACATACAGACACACACATACATATACATATACATATACATATACATATACATATACATATACATATACATA
Organism: Thamnophis sirtalis; assembly: GCF_051295495.1. NCBI lineage: Eukaryota > Metazoa > Chordata > Lepidosauria > Squamata > Natricidae > Thamnophis > Thamnophis sirtalis. Next base: position 130,573,459 of record NW_028261383.1, read on the forward strand.
TACATATACATATACATATACATATACATATACATATACATATACATATATATATATATATATATATATACACACATACATACATACATACAGTAACTTTGGAACCAGATGAGATACATACATACACTGTATTACCTACTACTTTGGAAACAGAAATTAGGCCATCTTCCTATATCTTTTATTAACTTTGAAAGGCATATTTCAAAAACTGTGAAGAAAGTTTAAAAACCCCTTTTTGTGCCTGTTCTGATCACATCAATGATTAGCCTAGCTCACATGTTGTATTTCTAAAACTATGTAAAAGTATCTTATGTAATACCATAATTTTGATTTAACCTTTTGCATATATATTCAGCACTACAGCTCTCAAATTTGCTGCAATATGGAAAGAAATCAATTATTCAGTATTTAAAAACCTTCATTGTATCATATTAATTACATATTGCTTTGATAATATGATTGGCTCTAAAAATAGGATTCTCTTAGATATCTCTTGCCTAAAAAATAATTTTTCAGTCTTCCTTTCCCCCCCTCTTTTTGAGTGAGACTTCAGGGAAAATAACATATTCAATTCTGAACTGCGATGTATGTGGGTGAATGCTCAGCTTGTAGTTTTGTTTTTGGCAACAGAAAAAATGATTTGCTGGTCTTCTTTTGGTTGTTTGATTCTTCCCAGTCGCCCCACAACAGTGAAAGTCCCTTTGGGTCTTCTATCTAAGAACTAGTTGAATCTCACAATGCTTAGCTTCTAAGCCTAAATGGGACAGACATATACTGCCACCTGCTGAGATTTCCCATGAAAAGGGGTAATAGAAATAAAGAATAAACAGTGCAAATGTTGGAAGAAATGTCCATCTGGGTTCAGTACCAAGTGGGGAAAAAGACACTGGAGACAAGGAGGCTGCTTGGAAAGATGGTTTAATGGTGGACAGGATCACATGGCATGAGCTCCTGAACAGAAAAGGGAGGAGATGCTGAGAGTGCCCTGGTTTTATGCCCTCTCGGGGTCCCACCCCAGAGCTTCCTGTTCCTGTGTAAGAAATTATTTTGATTGGTTGTCAGGCAGGGGGGAGTCTTAGCTTGCAGGCTGTCCTGACACCAAAGCTTGTTTGCCTTGCTAGCTGATGTAATTTTCCCAGGTGCCTTGTGGTGAGTTTCTATTTGCTAGATGGGTCTGCCTGAAGGAAGGGTAGATCTTTGTTATGTAGAATAGACTAGCTCAGGCCTTAATGATCCATTGACAAAGGGGGGGGGAGCTGAGTTTCTGTCTCCCTTTTAGAGAACATATTCTGTCCTTTTAATGTTTCCTAAAATATTTCATTTACTAGTAGAGGGGTGGGTTTTAACTTCCTACACAAAGAAAGAAAATAAATGAAATGAAATGAAAAATAAAAGAAATATTTAAAGAAGTGATTTCGGATCTTCATCACAAGTATAGAAAAACCTATAAAACTTCACTCCCTGTAGGTTGGGCGTGAAATAGCTTTTCCACACAACCTTATGCAGATCCATAAATCATCAATTTTTCAGTCCTGTGGTGTCAACATGAAGTCCATAAGTACCAGAGCGTTATAGAAACATGTCCAACTTTAACCTTTAAGCAAACTATCATTTTTGGAATAGTCATCATTCTCTTTTGACTGCAGAGGAAACAAATTTGTATTAGAAATGTCGAAGATAAACATTCAGATTTCCAATTAAATGGCAATAGATTGAGCAGCCTCAAGGCCCTTGTTTTGCCCTTTGAAGTCTCCACATCTGCTGTATTCACAGAAATGCCATAAATATGGTAATCTTGGATTTCATTAGTCTAGCAATAATGCTCCCTGAGACCTTGAGAGGCTGAAAAAAGTGAGTGAGTGTAGCATCTGGCCACAGGCAAACTACCGTACTAACTTCTGGTTTGTGACGTGGATATATGGATCCAGCCAATTGTGACTTATTGAACCAAAAAACTATAATGAGTTGCTCACAGCAACATTTGAGGCCAGTCTGAAAATTAAAATACAGTTCATGCAGGAAGGTGGTGACAATATTTCTAAGTAGCATTGAGTGGAAATGGACTTGAGCTGGCTCACCAGATGAATCCTATGTGATAAGCGAATACCAAGCCGAGATTACTTTTCTTGTCTTTCGCTCTTTGCATGCTTTATCATTCTTTTCTAATTTATTTTGGTGCTGTTTTTGAACACACACACATTACTACTGTAATGTAGTAACGGCTGCTATTGTAATGCATCACTCAACTGCCTTCCCAGTTGGACAGATTCAGAGAAGTGACTCAGGTCTAAGGGTGAAGGAAGTTAAGATCAGGATGCCTGAAATAAGAATGTAAGATTCGGAGATATACTTAAGTCAACAATGAGCCAAAAGAAGAACTTAAGCAGAAGCTTGAGAAAGAAGCAGCATTTATTTTGATCAAAGCAAAAGGGTGGGTAGACCATTCCATGAACATATAGATAAGGTGCATGCAAGGAAGGCCACACCTTGGGGAATGTATGGTGTCCTTTTATACACCTTCAGAGACATCAGCTTAGTACCCAATTCTGTCCCCCTGGCCACTGCCTTCCTTGTAGCCCTGCACTGGCTGTGCAGCAAGGAACAGGGCGGGGGGCTGAGTGCTTAGCAACACAGGTATTTGCTCGATGTACCCCTGCCAAGGTATGACATACCCCGCTTCTTGTTTGAGATATGTACCAGGCTCTGAGTTATACAAAAAAAACAAGATATCAGGAGTTAGATCACTGGTAGAAGCAAATGGCAGAGGCAATTCTAATTCTTACAGGAGCAAAGCAATTCTTACAGAAGGGAAACAGCAAGTTATTATTATGTCCCTTCAGGAATATATGCAGAGATCATGCAGTCATATTGGGTGTAGTGCTGATAAAGCTATGTAGACTTACAGTATTCTCAGTGGATGTATGCAGTGAAGATTCTCAGTCATCCAGTAGAGTTGTCTGGAAGTTAACTCAACTTCCAGTATCCTCAGTGGACTATTTTTTTTTACTCCTTTTTCCAATCATATCCCTTTTTTATTAGAACAGTGCCATATTGTACAGTACAGTTATCAGTAGTTATCTTTACTTTGAGAACGCACAGGACATTTTTTATTTGGCGGTTAAAAATAATTTAATCTAAAATTATTTTTGAAAATCTCATTAAAAGAATTGCAACAGCTATTGCTTCTCCCACTGGTCTGAGAGCTGTCTGTCTTCTATGCCTTTTAGGCAAGATAAATAATAAATATTATCCCAATCAAAGCAATGTTTGCATGTTGTTCTGTACTTTGACTTCAAAAATGGTGAACAGGACATATTGTCTAATGATCCAAAGAACATAATATTAGCATGTTAGGTTACTCTCCTTCACCTTAGGTTACTCTCTCTGCCTAGGTTCCTTCAAAACCCTAGAAGCTAATTTTGGCATGGCATAAATGGCATGAAAAATATTTATGATCCAGAGTGCCTTTTGGTATGCCTACAAGCATTTCCTTTTGTGTTTCCCTGCCCTGGAGAATTGTTTAAATTTTTCAGAAGCCAGCATGTGGCAAACCATAACATCAATCTTTCACAGCCCTTCAGGGTATCCAGACAAGAGGCATTATACCACGAGTACTAAGATTACCCTTATTGTAAAGTTAGTGTAATAGTGACTTGCAACTCTAAAAGTACTTTTCTTCTTCATTTTTATGTTCAGAAAACTAGGGAAGATCCCAGGGGAGGGCTGCTGGGGGTTTGCAGGGGTTCGGAAGAACATCTGGCTAAGATTCTGTTCGGAGAACCCCCATATCCCATTCCTGGCTGGCCCTGCCCACCCCACCCCTCCCAGGAGTCCCCACACGGCCCATTTTGGAGGCAGATAAGTGCAGAGTGCATGCAGAGGCTCAGGGTGAGTGAAAAACTGGCCTACCGGAAGTTCAGGAAGGCCGGAAACAGGCCCGATTTGGGCCTCCAAAGGGCTTCTGGAGCCTGTGGAGGCCGTTTCCCCCCACCTGGAGACTCAAGGAAAGCCTCCAGAGCCCGGGGAGGGCCATGCCTATCCAGCAACCAGGCAGAGAACCCCTTGCTAAAATTTTTGAAGCCTACCCTTGGAAGATCCTTTCTTTTCTTTTCTTTTTATATAATTTTATTTTTTATTACATAGACAACATCACATAACAATGGGGAAAAAAACAATGGGAAAAGGAGAGAAAAAAAACCCCCATCATCACATACAATATGTCATTTGATCACAGGTGCATCCCTACTACGTTTATACATCCCATATCTCTCTGTTGTATATTTAATAAACACCACAATAACCTAAGGTTTAAAAAAAAGAAAAAAAAATGGGGGGGGGAGACAAAAAAGACAAAAAAAACCATCATCACATGCAGCATGTCGTTTGGTTACAATTGTTTTAACCTCTACATCTTCAAATAATATTTACCATCTCAAATATTTCATCTAATATAACTAAAGGCCTTATTTTCATTCTACAATATATATTTAGTTAACATTAGCATTATTTTTCCCCAGAGAGTATACTTCTATTTATTGTTAACCTTGCATTTCATACCTTCAAACAGAGATCTTATTCCTTCATTGTTCAACAAAGCATCGCTACCTATATATACCAGTTTTCATTTGTTCCCCTATTAGAATTGCTTTATCAGCAGCAAAATATCATTATAATAAGTTCTTAACCTTATACATTATATCCCCAGACCTTATATTAATACTTCATTGTGTCATTATTAGATTATTTCACAGCATAATTATATCATCATTTACTTTTTTCAATTAAGGCATAAGTATATCATTTTTCATGTCCAAAGTTTTTTTTTTCCCCTAGCCACCGATAAAACAAATCCCATATCTTATAAAATTGTTCATTCTCTTGCTCTCTAATTTCAAATGTCAATTTACTCATTTCAGCACAGTCCATTATTTTTCGGATAACTTCTTCCTGTTTTGGTATTGTTTCGTTTTTCCAGTTTTTTGCAAATACAATTCTGGCTGCTGTTAACACATTTACAATCAAATATTTTAAGTCTTTGTTGTAGGTTTCTGGTATAATCCCCAATAAAAAGACCTCTGGTTTAAAGTCTATTTGTTTGTGTGTCATTTTCTCCAACCACATGTGGATTTTAGTCCAGTATCTTTTAGCTTCAGTGCAAGTCCACCACATGTGGTAGTATGAGCCAGGTATCTGGTGACATTTCCAACATTTTTCTGATTTATTCTTGAACATTCTTGCGATTCTGGTCGGGGGTAGGTGCCACCTGTAAAACATCTTATACAAGTTTTCTCTATATGCAGTAGACATTGTCATTTTGTAATTTTGAGACCACAATTTCTGCCAATTCTCTAAATCAATCCCATACCTAAAGTTTTTTCCCCAAGCTATCATAGTTTCTTTAACTTGTTCTTCATGCAATTTAAACTCCAATAAATATCCATATAGTTTTTTGATTACTTTTTCATCAGTACCTGTTAGAATTTTGTCTAACCCGGTCATTTTATTATAAAGACCTTTAGTTTTTCTATCTTCATTATATCTAGATTGTATCTGTACATATGAATACCAGTTCATTTCCATCCCTTCTTGTTTCAGCTCTTGAATAGATTTGAGCTCACCCTCTGTATTCAATAATTCTCTATATCTAACTGTTTGTTCCTTTTTATATATTATCGGATATGAAAATGCTTCAATTGTTTATATCCAGACTGGAATTTTTAAATAATGTAGTCTTTTAACCTTTTCCCAATTTAACAACAACGCCTCCCTTATATAATGTCTTCTAAAGTAACCATGTGATTTAGTACCCTTATACCATAAGAAAGCATGCCATCTCAACAACAAGTCGTGACCTTCTACATTCAATAATCTAGTGTTTTTTAATAATATCCATTCCTTAATCCACATCAAGTTTGTTGCCTGATAGTATAGCTCCCAATCAGGTAGCCCAAATCCTCCTCTCGATCTAACATCTTGTAGTAATTTAAGTTTTATTCTAGCTTTTTTCCCTTGCCAAATAAATTTCCAAACTATTTTATTTAAATCTTGAAAAAAATCCTTACCCAATCTGATTGGGATTGTCTGAAACAGATATAGAATTCTAGGTAGAATGTTCATTTTAATTGTAGAGATTCTTCCCATCATTGATAAATGCAAATTTTCCAATTTCTCCAAGTCAATTGCTATTTGTCGTTTTAGTCTGGTATAGTTATCCTCTTTAAGAGTGCTACATCTAGGTGATAAATATATCCCCAAATATTTAACCTTACTTGTGTTTTGAATCTGCAACATTTCTGACAGATCCTTTCTGAGACACTTCCAATGCTCATTTTCCTTCTCTTGGCTGAGATATCTTCGGCATGATAACTGCCTACTAGCTTTTCCTCCTGTCCCAAGGTCATTTTCACATATCATCACAAAAAAGCATTCTTACTGCTAGGAGTGCCTCTGGTCTCCAAATGGTCCCACATAAGCTTTCTTGGGAAGTGAACATAAAGAGCTCGAGGCCAGTGCTTTGGAAATGTGCTTAGTGTGCCCAGAAATGGAATAAAGGAAACATGGATTTAGGAAACACATGAGAAACAAGGATTTCAGCAGTAGCATTCTAATAAGTAATTCCTTTGTTAATGGAATGTCCCTCATGACAAAGAATCTGTGAATGAGCATATCATTTTTCAGCTTTGGGCGGGGGGCATGGCTAAAGTGACCAGACGTCCCGCATTTGGCGGGATAGGCACGGCTTTTCATAATTTTTCCCACATCCCGGGCCATTCCCAAAAGATCCCGCTTAATTTTGGCGCCTTCTTCGACTCACTCCCCCGCCCATCTACTGCCACTCGCATGGGCGGGGTAGCGTAGCGAGTGAGCAGGCGGATGGGCGGGGGAATGAGCTCACCTTTCCAGCCCCACTTCCGGACAAGCCGTGGAAAAGCCTCCACGAAAAGAGCCACCTGGGGCCGCTGCTTCTTCTCCGAACTCAGAGTAAGTGACTGGCGGGGCGAGTGAGTGGGAGGATGGTGGTGGGCTCGCCGCCCGCTGCACTGCAGCTGACTCACCGTGGGCCGGGCGGGCTGGGAGGCTTTGGGCGTCTGGGCGGGAAGAGCGTGGAGGAAGGCAAAGCGGCGCTCGACGCGGCTCTGCTACTTCTGCTGGAGGAGCCCCTAGATAGGGAAGGTGGGTCGCGGGGCGGAGCAAGGGAGTGCAAGTGGCGGATCCTGGGCTCATATGCAGACGGAGCTCTCCAGGCACAGGAGAGCTGGAAAAGTGCTCCACTCATGCACCCACAGGGATGGAGCACGCTCGCTCGCTCGCTCCAGCCCTGCCTGCCGGCACGCTAAAGTGCCAGCATGACTTTGAAGTGCTGGCTTGCCTTCCACGTCGGCCCGCGCGGAAGGCAAGCCGGCACTTCAAAGTCATGCTGGCACTTTAGCGTGCCCCTCAGCCGCCATTCAGTGAAACATGTGTCGCTGAATGGCGGCCGAGCCCTGCCGGAAGCCTTCCGGGCCGGCCATTCACCACTCGCACCCAGTGCTCGCATGCCCACAGGACGGCCCCGGGGAGGAGAGGAACTGCGCGGGTCCCGCCGCTCATGGTACGGGTGAGGGTTGGCTGGCTGGGAGTGAGGGTGGCTGCTGCTGAGGCCTCCAGCCTTGCAATCCTGGGTAGGGGAGGCGAAGGTTCGCTCCGGAGCTGCGGAAGACCGTTGCACCAGGAGGCCTCCACCCTGGGGATCCCACCCATTCGGATTACCCCCAAGCCCAAAGGAGCCTGGGTGCAGGGGTGCAGGCCAGGGAAGACGGGGTTTGGGGGCTCGGAGGAGTAAGGGGCGATCTCCCCCTCCATTCGTCTGTCCCACTGCAGAGCTCCTCCCGGGGGAGGGGGAGGCGGCGAGTGCGCTGACATGGGAGTGAACATAATACACACTTTAACAATTTTTTTTTCTTTTAGCCATCAAATACTGCAGCAAGTGTGTCAGTAATAATAGCAAGACTTTATCTTGCTATTTATAGGATTTATAGCTATAGGATTTTCCAGCCAGGTTAATTTTACTTTTTTATGGTTTTGATGTTGTATTTAATTTTATCTGTATTAGAAACTTATGAAGGCTGTGCAACATTTTGAGGTGATATAGAGTATGTAAAGGCATGAATACAGTAGAACCTCTGGTCACAAACTTAATTCATTCCATAACATTGGTCGCAAACTGATTTGGTCATGAATCAAACCTAATTTTGGAAATTTGGCGCTTACAAAAAAAATGGTGCAGAAGGGGAAATCAGCAGCCGGGGGTGGGTGGGGGGACAATGTGAATATTTTGGTCAGAAGCGTTCGTGACCAGAGGTTCTACTGTATAACATCTTCACTTAAGACTTAAGATTCACTTAAGATATAACATCTTCACTTAAGATTCACTTAAGAACTGTGGCAAGAAAGGTGGTATAGTGACCAAAGTTACAATGGCATTGAAAAAAGTGACTGATGACCATTTTTCACACTTAGCGACCATTTTCACACTTAGTGACCGTTGCAGCATCCTCATGGTCACTTAATCAAAATTTTGATGTTTGGCAACAGTTACAATTTATATTTGTAAATTGTAGTTATGTTGAAATAAAAAAAATATTACAACACTATTTTTGCGTTGTATGAAAAATTTTGTTGCTCCGTATAAAATTTTTAATGAAGCCCCCCCCCCCCTCCCGGTCAAAGGTGTCCCTCTTTACCAATCTGAAAATCTGGTCACCTTAGGCATGGCCCCAACATATTCTCAAAATTCCACATTTGTCTACTGGTCCCCAAAGATTCAGGACATCTTTGTCTACTGGTCCCCAAAGATAGGGCATACACATATAAAAATGGACAGGATTATTATTTTTTTCTTCTTGTACCTAAAGAGATTTAAACCCTATGGATATCTGCATGTATTTCTGTATTCTTCCTTTATCTTTTCATATTGAGCCTTCTTTTCATTAATTCCACAATTTGTACCACATTCCAGACTGTGCTATAAATCTTATTTTAGGTCTGTCTTCAGTTATATTCTTTGCTTCCCTTTTGCAGCTGGCTGAATATCAGGAAAAAGAGTTGTCACGTGTATGCATGTGACTTTTCTCTAGGCTTCTCCAACTGATGGTCCTGTTTCTTTTCTCATCAACAAGAGAAGGAAAGCTCCTCATTATGCTTGTCGTTAGACTCATCCCTCAGGACGTTGGGTTCCCTTGTATAATGTCCCTCAGGTACAGCCCTCCAGAGTTGCACATATAAGCAGAAGTGGGATATTTGGACTGACATACCTTTTGAAAATTACTCCATGATAGTTTTGAGGTGAGGAATAAGGCAAGTAGATCTCTCCCACCTATTTGGCTGAAAAGGAAATCCTGGATCCTTCTAAGAAAGGAGGAGCAGGAAGAGGAACCACACACAGCTCCAACTGTCTACTGAGGCATGGACCTTCTGTTCCACCTCTTCTTCTTCATCCATTTGCCCCCTGTTTACCCAATCGGTCGGAAGGCTTTGGATGAATATGTGGCGCGTCCTGATCTTCATTACAGTTACACCCTTGTGTCTAAAACGAAGCACCATGACTCCACTGTCTATACCATCAATATGACCTCACTGAAGTGGTTGGACGGTAAGTAGCCCTCTGGAAGTGGTGATTTGGGACTTGTTTGGTTGTTGCTCTTGGTGGAGGGGAAACCTAAACACTTTTCAGGGAAGAAGTTTATTAAAAAGGCAGAGATGCTTTCTGACAAGTTGATAAAAAAATTTCCTTCTTCTTCATAAAATGTGATGGGAAAAAGTTGGCCCCCAGATCCTCTTTTCTATTATATCCCACCTGTAGTTTGAATATAGATTCTTGTTTTACTTACCTAAAACTGTCTAGAAGTGAAAGACAGAATAGCCGCACCAAAGTATTTTCATTGGAAGTGCCAGGAGAAATTCAGCTGGAACGACCTACCAGCTTTCCAAAAGTTATGGTAACATGATGCTCCTGTGCTGATCATCAAAAGGCTCATATTCCTTTGATTTGTTTCCAGTGATTGGAACAAAGCATTACTGAGTTATAGCGCTTTTTGAAGAAATACAGTGAATTTTATTTATAGATGAAATTGTATAAATAGTACTAAACTTGACCTAGCAGTACACTTTCCAGAATAAATAATTCATGGGTGGCCAACACATTCAGCAAAGAGGCTATTTAATTATGTATGCCTTCCCACCATCTCTCATGCCGGTCAGCCCATATCTTGGAGAAGTTATGTTGAGTTAATACAAATTGTCAACTCAAAAGCAACACTTTCTAGCCGAAGGGGATTTTAGGGGCCATTTCACTCCTTCAGTAAGTGAAAAGATTTTACTTCCCGTTTTTAACTTTTTATTTCACTACTCAGATGAAGAATAACTACACAGGTCTGCAATCAGAGTTAAACAACTAAAAGGATAATTTTATGCAACTGTAACTTATAATGCTCTGTGAACAAGAATTTTGTTCTTGTGTCTCTCTCACCCATGTGAACTGCTTCCTCAAAGGGCAATGCATTTCTGATGGCTTGCCCTCCTTTGAACCAGCTGGCATCCTTGCTGATCCAAATGCAGGTTGGGCTGTTCATAGACTCTGCCAGTCTTGATTCTCTGCACCAACCATCACAAACTGGACACCTCTTACTCTTTTGGCTCCAGCCCTCTTTCCACCAGATTCATGGGACGCAGCTCTTTACAGGTAGCGATGATCATCTCCCCTGAACTTAGCTGCAAGCAGGTATATCAGCTGGGCATAAGGCAGGGTGGAGAGAAAAACCTGTCATGTTCTCCTATTATAAGGTGACCAGATTTTAACATTGGTAAAGAGGGACACCATTGACCGGGGGGAGGGGGTTGATTAAAATTTTTTAAAAAATCAGGACTATTTTTAAAACGCCGCGGGACGCAGGAGAAATTGTTAAAAATCGGGACTGTCCTGCCAAAATCGGGACGTCTGGTCACCTTACCCAATGGAGAAGCCCAGATTTACTTAATAGCCATGTTCCTGACTTAACAACCACCATGATTCACTTAACATGGCAATAAAAGGTCGCAAAATGTGGCAAAATTCATTTAACAAACATCTCCCTTAGCAACAGAAATTGAGGGATCAATCCTGGTCGTAAGTCAAGGATTACGGGTAGCCAATTGCAAAAGGCAACTTTACTTGGAACAGGTGAGGTTGTGCCCGGATCCCTTTCATGCCAACATCCCATCCTGTCCATGGGGAGAACTCCACAGGCAGACAAAAAACCCCAATCCCCTCTCAACCTCCAGCTGACTCTGCCATCCGCCATAACCACACATGCAAAGGCAAAACTCAGGGGGCTGAATTCTACAGGGGGAGGAGTAAAGGGGGGGATTTGAGGGGCAGCCCAAAGCACCGTCTGTCTAAATTTGCATCAGGCAGGCAGTAACATTTTGATAGACCATGATCAGAGGAGCAGCTGATCCTATGTATTATGATCTTTCTGATCATAATCTTTCAAATGTATTATGGGATGACTCTAGAAGACATTATAAATTACCAGTGGGAAATATACTTAGTTGCATGACTAAATAAAACAATTCTAAACTTAATGTCATGTATTCCAATTCACAGGCATATAATACTGCCGCGAACCTGCTGTTCATGCGATATGTTAAGGCCACCTTACGATATTTGAGTTAAAAATGACCAGTAAGCACCAGCAATCTTTAAAAGAGTTTGCTGTATGCTGCCGCCTTGCCGATCTGCCACGTCACAAACAACTCCCCCCAAAAAAGCCATCTACGTCATCAACGTGCAATGGATGCCAGGCTATGCGGTGATGCCTCCAAATCCAATGGAAAGCCGTCAAGCGTTGACTGATATAGATACAGGGCAAACAGCATTCATCTCTGTTTGCAATTAGCTGGAGGGGGTTTCGTTCACGATTCCACGGCCATTCTGCAGAGTACAGAGACTGCAGTCCGTGTCCAGCAAACGACACTGCGTGGCAGTGGGAAACTGCTGCGCAATGTTTACTTGCCATGTATTTACTTGCCAAAATTTACTTGCCAAAAATCGGGACTTTTTAAAAACGCCGCGGGATGTGAGACAAATTATTAAAAAGTGTGACTGTCCCGCCAAAAGCGGGACGTCTGGTCACCTTATCCTATTACTTTTTCCTCACAAGTAATCTTTGGGTTAGTTGCTTCCCTAAATGGGACAATTTGTTCCTTATTACCCTTTTGTCTTCTTAAGATGGCTCATGAGTAGCCACTCTCTTCCTTTACATTTTTGCCTTTTTCCTCTCTTATTCTTGAGTAAACTTTCTGCCTCATGGGTCAAAGTTGACTCAGCCTTCCATCCTTCCAAGGTCAGTAAAATGAGGACCCAGATTGTTGCTGGGGGGCAATATGCTGACTCTGTAAACTGCTTAGAGAGGCCTGTAAAGCACTATGAAGTGGTATATAAGTCTGTTATTGCTATTGTAAATCTGTGTTTTCATTTGTATCTCCTTTGATTACCTAAGTTATGTTATCTTTTTCCTGGCACTAATAAGCCTGCTAGTAATGAGTCTCCCCACGACCTCACACTTTTATATATATTTTTTATAAATTATCAATTTATTCCATTCATTACCTTCTCCCGATTACCTCTCAGACTCCCATTGATCTTCCCAAAAGCTACCCATCTCACCCTATCATCTAATTACCTCATCTATTCATCTTTAGGTCCTGTTTCCTACATCCTGCAAATTTTGAGCCCTTGTTGTCACCCTCAGTTTCTTTACCCTCAGATTATTCTCTTCCTCCTCATAACAGACATCTGTCACATGGTTGAGTACAGGCAACCCTTGACCTACGACCACAACTGATCCCAAAATTTCTGTTGCTAAGTGAGACAGTTATTGAGTTTTCACATTTTATTATCTTTCTTGCCATACTTGTAAAATGAATCGCTGCAGCTGTTAAATTAGTAACATGGATGTTAAGTGGATCTGGCTCCCCCATTGACTTTGCTTGTCAGAAGGTTGCAAAAGGGGATCAGATGAACAACCTGGACATTGCAACTGTCATAACCAGTCACCAACCATCCAAATTTTGATCATGTGCCCATGGAGATGGTGCAACGGTGAAAAAAGGTCATAAATCACTTTTTTCAGTGCTGTTGTAACTTTGAACAGTCACTAAATGAATGGTTGTAAATTGAGGACTACTTGAAACTATCTGGCAGGGCCATGGGATAACGCCATGGGACACATCTCTCTTCCTATTGAAGCATGGGAGGAGTGTATATTAGTGCAGTTGTCTGGTGGAATCCTGAAAGAAGGTCTGGAGGAGCTCTCTCTCAGATTTATTTCACTTCATTTCTAAGAACATATTAATCACTCTATAACTTACGGTTTTGTTGGGGATAATCAACTACAATAAGTGGAATGTGATAGCATAAGTAGTAAAATGAAACAACAGTGGAGAGCAGCAAAAATAGTTCCTGGATTCAGTAGGTCAACAAATCTACATATTTCCTTACGTGGGAGTGCACAAGAATGTTGTAGGCTATTGTACACTCTGGACACTGTACAAAATCGTAAAAACTTGAACTAAAATAATCTTAAAAGAAACGCAAATGAAACAAAACATTTCAATATAAAATACACTAACCGCAGGCCTGAGACCAAAAGCAAGGGTCACTTCTGTCATTCCATCTCCTTGAACTCTTCAGAAATCAAAGGAGCATCCTGGGATTGGCACACACACAGAGGCCACATAGGAGCAATCTGTCCAAGGCCTTAGTCACATGCCTATTAGAGGCTTTAGACCCATGATGGCGAATCTATGGCACATGTGCCACAGTTGACACACAAGCCATTGGCCAGCTCAGCTGCACTGCGCATGTGCACGTGCCTCCCAAAGGTCAGTTGATTTTTGGGTCTCTGCTGCAAATGCAGGAGATGCACACGCATGTACAGGGGGACTGAGGGTCGCATGCACATGTGCAGGGAGTGAGGGGAGTGCAGGGAGTGCGGCATGCCTCCCTGCGGCCCATTTGTGGTCCCAGGAGCAGGGGAGTGCTGGGGGTCATGCATGCATGTGCAAGGGGTGGGGTGCATTGCATTATGGGTGTGGGCACGCGTGCAGGCGCTGTCCCAGGTGCGATTTTAGCACACAAGGAGAAAAGGCTTAGCCGTCACTGCTATAGCCAATGACTCAGCCCAACTGCCTGATAGGTCTGGTCCCATGCTGTCTCTGGAAATCAACAGGGCCCATCAGTTGCCTGGGGCAGACCAACTTAACAGGCTCTTTCATCCCACGGAGATGGATGGTCCCAGCGAATACTTTATGATGTGATAATGTATCGTTGTTGGAGTTTGTGTCTGGTTGCATTGGTGTGGGCCTTGGGAGTCCCATCTTTACTATATGTGTCTTTTCATCCCCAGATTCTGAAGTGGATAAAACAATCTGGTGGCACATGGTGACCATTGCTGTGCCCAAAGTATATAAGAATGCACAGATGAAGAAGTCATGTTTCCTTTTGCTTGCTGGTGGAAGTAATGACAATCCAGAAGAACCTGCTGAATACTCTGCTAATCAAATTAGAACTCTAGCAGTCACAACTGGATCGTATGTAAACTTTTCCTTAAGTAGGGATAATGGCAGTTCAACAACTTTTTAGGAAAAGTTCTCAATGGTTTCCATAGAATCAGCAGCCGTGGTGGCATAATAGTTAGAATACAGTACTGCAGGCTAATTCTGCTGACTGCCAACGGTTCGATCCTCAAGGTTGACCAGCCATCCATCCTTTTGAGGCCAATAAAATGAGGACCCAGATGGTTGCTGACTCTGTAAACATTTAGAGAGGCTGTGAAGCATTGTGAAGCAGTATATAAATCTGAGCAGGGGTGGGATTCAGCCGGTTTGGGCCAGTTTTGGCTAACCGGTAGCTCCAACCATCAGCTGAGAGTGAACCAGTTCGCTCTGATGATCAGCTGGGTCCAGCTGCCTGCCCCTGTGCTGTACTGACCTATATTCCCTTTTCTGAAGCCCAGTTGTTTTGCATCGGGGCTGCAGTAGAAGGTAAGTTTTCAAACACACCGCACGCACTCTCAGCGAACTAGTTGTTACACAGGTTGAATCCCACCACTGAATTTGAGTACTATTGCTATCACCAATCCTACAGGAATTAGGAACCTGAAGGCAGGAAGATGTAGAAAGTAATGACTGAATGTGTCTCAACTGTACATCTATTGTATCTCTAGTTATTTTTACATTTTCTTTGTCTCATATAAGATTAGGATTTAAAACCTAATAATATAGAGGGAGGAAAGAGGAATAGAAGTAGGATTAAATAGAGCTGTAACTCCACCTTCCTAGATTAAGAACTAATAAAGTAGAATGTTGATTGTTACTAATACTTAACTTGGACTTCTTGAATATGCTTTTCCAGAAGTTTTGATCACAGCATTTTCCCCAAGTACCTGTCCAAGTCTTTATTTCATCTGATCACCCTATTGGCCCATCATAAGTCTTTTTTGTAGAGTCTCCTGTGACCATGTAAAGGAATTAAGATAGATGGCTCAGCACAAAGGCTCCAGAAGGTAGTTTGAAATATTAAGGGCAGCAAAGGAGAAAGAACATTAATCTTTTGAGGGAGGAAAAGGTCTTTGAAAGCTGGCAGAGGAAAAAGTGGAACAGCAATAACTGCAAACTTTACCAGAACAAAAAGCAAAGCAATCAGAGGGGGAAAAGACTGAAGGAGGAGTTCAGCTATTTGCATAATCATGATTTATAGTATCATCATATATTGCTCTGGAAATATAAAACATGTCTTCATTGCTGTTATATCAGTGTATTTGTGTCTGGAGATGCTTGAAGATGCTATAAATCTAAGGTGACCAGATTTTCAGATTGGTAAAGAGGGACACCTTTGACTGGGGGGGGAGGGGAGAGACTTGATTAAAAATTTTATACGGGGCAACAAAAATTTTCATACAATGCAAAAATAGTATTGTAATATTTTTTTTATTTCAACATATCTACAATTTACAAATATAAATTGTAACTGTTGCCAAACATCAAAATTTTGATCACGTGACCATGAGGATGCTACAACGGTCGCTAAGTGTGAAAATGGTCACTAAGTGTGAAAAATGGTAATCAGTCACTTTTTTCAATGCCATTGTAACTTTGGTCACTATACCACCTTTCTAGCCACAGTTCTTAAGTGAATAACAGCACCTGATAAGTTAGTAGCATAAGTGAATCTGGTTTCCCCATTTGACTTTGTCAAAAGGTGATTATATGACCCCAGGACACTGAAACCATCATAAATACGAATCTGTTGTCAAACATCAAAATTTTGATCGCGTGACCATGAGGATGCTGCAATGGTCGCTAAGTGTGAAAATGGTCACTAAGTGTGAAAATGGTCATCAGACACTTTTTTCAATGCCATTGTAACTTTGGTCTTAAGTGAATAACTGCAGCTGGTATTTTGTATTTTGGATAGAATCTTTTTTTAAATAGTCTAAGACAATTTAAAAAAAGAATCCACACAGAATAAATTGAAGTAAAACATTTCAAAGTATTGTGCATAGAATTTTTAAAAATGGTTTCACTTCAATTTATTTTGGATAGAATCTTTTTTAAATAGTCTAAGACAATTTAAAAAAATAATCCACACAGAATAAAAATATTTTAAAAAATCCTATGCACAATAAATAAAATATTATTTTAAAATACATTAAAAAAATAAAAGAAAAAACCCAGCTCACTTACCAGCAGGCACAAGTGAGGATTCTAAGTCAATCCAGAATGATGTAGATGTTAATACAAAGAACTGAGCAACTTAAAATGGTGAAATTAGTCAGGGAAATATTTTTCAAAGAAACTTTGCCACCATTTTTTCCGACCTCCAACCTCCGTGCCCCTCCCCTCCGGAAAATCCAGGAAGTAACACTCGCGGCTTCTCTAGCCAAGCATTTTCTGGAGCTCTATGGTACTTGGTCATTTTTTCTTATAAAATGAGGTAAAAGGGGTGCGGGGGGTCCGTTTTCTTTCTTTAATGTTTTAATTATATCTTCAATGAAAGTACTGAGACAGAGAGAGAGGTTAGGACAGAGTGTCTTTTGTCTTGCCCCGGTTAGGAGTTCTTAAGCAAATCCACCGGGCTTTCAACATGAAGCCAGAAAATTGGGACTTTTTAAAAATGCCCCGGGACACGGGACAAATTGTTATAAAGCATGACTGTCCCGCTGAAATCGGGACATCTGGTCACCTTATATAAATCACTACTGTGGGAATAATTTGAGGGTGGGGAAAGCCAAGAAAACAGAGTAGGTACCCCAAAGTGCACTTACTTTTGGTAACAAAAGTAAATTGGCTAGTGACGTACATACATACATGCATACATGCATACATACATACATACATCTTTCTATGAAGTTACATCATAGGGTTCTTCTTTCTATAATCTATCCTGTCTGATCATGAAAATCATAAATTAAACTTCATTCTTTTCATTTTTCTACAAAAAATTGAAAAAAGGCTTCCAGTCACCGATAAAAATATAGATAATGTCTTTTTCTCTAATTAAGCAAGTTATACCATATTTAATCCTAATGTTTTTATCTTGGCATTTAAATAGTACATCTGATATCAAAAGATGTACATTGTCTGAAACAAAAATATCATTTTGGGCAAAAAATCCATCTTATTACACAAATTCTCCCCAACAGTGACAGTTGTAATTACTCCCATCTTAATACGTCTTTCTTAATTTCAGTTCTTGTCTTAACATAATCATTTTGAAATAGCATATAATTCATATTTATCACAGTAATGCTCAAATGTTTAACTTTTTCTCATTTTTAAAACACGTCTTCTTAATCAGTTCTAATTAATCTTATGGTTTCATTTTGTTAATATTTTTGTCTTCTGTTTATTAATCTTAAATATGCTAATATACGAAATTCCTTTGATTTTCCCATTAATGCTTCTACTCCCTCTAGTGGATCTTCTAAAATTAACATTAGGATATTTACAAATGACCTTAATTTGTAAGTTTCAAGTTACATTAATATTCTTAGTTGCAGAGAAGGTCCTTTGATGATTTGGATTTATTATTCTTTTGCTGTTTAAAGTTCTGGAACATACGAACTCTATTAAATAGGTAAAGTTGATTTATACTTCTCAGAAAGCACAAATAATTCTTAATGGAAAACAAACAAAACCTAGTATAGTATATCCACTATCTCTAATTTTGTTCATTTTGATTCTTGAAGTATTGAATAAAGATACAGGTAGTCCTTGACTTATGATCACAACTGAGCTCAGGATTTCTGTTGCTAAGCAAGATAATAGTTAAGCGAGTATGCCCCATTTTACAACCTTTCTTGCCACAATTGTTAAGTTGATCACTGCAATTGTTCATTTAGTAACACGGTTGTTAAGGTGAATCTGGCTTCCCCTTGACTTTGCTTGTCAGAAGGTTGCAAAAACTGATCACATGACCCCGGGACACTGCAACCGTCTTAAATATGAACCAGTTGCCAAGCATCTGAATTTTGATCATGTGACTATGGAGCTGTTGCGACGGTCGTAAGGGTGAAAAACACTCATGCGTCACTTTTTTCAGTGCCACTGTAACTTTGAACAGTCACTAAATGAATGGTTGTAAGTTGAGGACTACCTACATAAGACAAGGACAGAAAATTATGGGGGTTATGATTAAAAAATAAACCTATGAGTGTCTTTTTCTAAATATAGTTTAATACTTATTTGAATATCCTCTCCAAGTCTGCAGTTACATTCCATTAAGTTTTTTTAAATGAAGACTTTAAACCCCAGCAACATTCAAATGCACACTAATTCATTATTTTCTTACAATGCAATACTATATTAGAGTTGGATCTAATGGAATAAGCTGAATGTTTTACATCTGAAAAGCAGAATTATTTTCAATGTCACATAGCTAGAGACATTGGGTACATGAGCAAGGACCATGAATTTTAGAGCGAGCGTATTGCATTGCATTGAGCTGTGGTGACTCAGTGGTTAGAGTGCAGTACTGCAGGCTACTTCTGCTGACTGCCAGCTGCCAGCAGTTCGGCAGTTCGATTCTTACCAGGCTCAAGGTTGACTCAGCCTTCCATCCTTCCGAGGTCGGTAAATTGTGGACCCAGCTTGTTGGGAGCAATATGCTGACTACGTAAACCGCTTAGAGGGGGATGAAAAGCCCTGTGAAGCGGTATATAAGTCCAAGTGCTATTTCTTTTTTTTTAATAAATGTTTTTTAATTTTAATTTAAAACAGGTACAGCATCTTTCTTTACATCTGTAGAAAATGTATCAATCAATTACAGATAAGTTTTAGTACATCTCCTCCACAGTCAACCAACATAACTCATATTAACTCAAGCATTATTATATATCCATTTTCATTTAACTGTAATTATTATTTAAAAATATTAATAAAAGTAATAATCTTGAACAATACCTGCCCACACCAGTGGGAAAATAAAAAATAAAAAAAGAGCAAATAAAAAATAACAATTAAAATAAAAAGTAAAAAATAAAAATAATACAAAAAGAGACAAAAACGACAAGAGACAGGACAGGAAAACAAAACAAAACACAGGTATCTATTATGAAAAAAAAAAGAAGTATATCAACTGGTTACAACATGCTTTGGTGCTTCTCTTCCATTAACTCATATTAATTCAAATATCTTAACTCGGATATTTACCATATCAACATCATTATACCTCCAGTTTTAATTACCTATGGTTATGCTAAAGAATTAATCCATAACACATGCTGACAATTCATTTACTTATTTGTAAAATCCTCTATTATCATCAAATCCTCATGTCCTATTTTAGCTGGACATCCATATTATTTAATTATATCATATATCATATCATTTTCCCAGTATTGATTAACATTTGATTGTATGTATTTTATTTAGTTTTTTTAATAGTGATAATTATTGTAGTTAATACTCTTTATGTATAATCTAAAGATGTTTTCTCATATCCAATTGTTAGTTATCATATCAACTCCACATTATATACATTACTATAAATATCAATTATTATTCAACTATGTCTATTACAAAAAAAACAATTAGGTTTAGCTAGTTTTCAATTGTATTCTTCAATCTATCAGCCAGTTCCAAATTATATATATTACTATCCATATCAGTCATTATTCAGCTATATCTATTACACATTGAGGTAATCAGATTTAGCTAATTTTAAATTACGTTCTTCCATCTGTCAGCCAGTGTCTCTCCAATAGCAAAGCCTTCTCAAGCCAATTGCCACGCGTTGGATAAATTTACCAAATGTTTTCATAAGCAAATCCAGACAAAGATATTTTGGCACCTTTGAACTCTGAATGTCAGTGATGAAATAATAATGTTGTCCTAGGCTTGTAAAATTTTCCAAGTTAACTTTAATTCTCAAGGGTGGATTTTCCATTCCTCCTGCACTCTGTCTCTTTAAATGAGTCTTCTTTATAGCTCCCCCCCTCCTTTCTTCCTCTGAGATAGACCAGACACCATTTCTCACATTTTCCATTTGTATTTCAGGAACATTTAAACATTCAACGATCTCAGTTTTTACTTCATATTTTAAAATCAGATGATCCAATTTTCTTTCCAGCCTTTGATAAGAGTCAAAAAGCCCTCTGCATGCGGAAAAAAGAATCTGAAATGAAATCTTAGAGGTATTTTGAGACGCCATGATGTGTCGCAGTTAAAAATTGCAAGCTCTTTTTTTTTTCCACAGACTTCGAAGCACTTTTCTTAGTCTCTTGCAGGCTGTGCAATCTTATCTGATCGTAAACAGAGCCAAGTAATAAAGTAATAAAAATGTCGAATCGTGACGGGCTAATTAGTAGAAAATAAATTTTACGATTCACTTAGGGAGAGTCAGAGGGGGGAGGATGTCAAGGAGTTTCTTGAAGCATTTAAGAAGTAAAGTAACCACCAGCCATAAATCCATTAGAGAAAGCCAATTCGCCGCTAAATTTCCCTATTCTTTGGTTTCAGTTAGCTTAAGTTTTTAACGCGAACAGTCTCTCTTGGATAATAAAATCAGCTTACCAGATGACATCACTTCTACCATTCTTAGGGGCAACCTGCAGTTTCAGTTAGCACGCAGCTAATCCAGAAAGGAATTGGCACGAGGAGTTAATACCCCCCCCCCAGAGACTTGCGGGTGTCTCTGAGGTCCTGGGTCTCTCCTCACCTTCACTGTCGTCTCCGGGACAGCTAGAGTTCAAAGAACCCGTCCAAAACGGTCGGTATAGAGGAATTTCAGGAGTAGCCTGAAACTCCATCTTCTCACTGCTAAGCCCCGCCTTCTTCCAAGTCCAAGTGCTATTTCTATTGCTATTATAGAACCCTTAGCTACTAAACAGTGAGCATATCCACCATTCTCTGGTTTTCAGCCACATCTAAAAATCAGAGTTTTGCTACAGTTGCTAAATATAATTTGGCTACTAAAGGAGTTCATTCAATGCAACATAATAGATTACCATTTGTTCCAAATGCAGGTCAAATCTTTGCCTGGCATATATGGATTTGGGGGTGGTGAGGGCGAAGAAACAAAAGTGGTGGAAAAATGCTTCCACAATTGCAGAGCTCAGATTTATTGTTTTTCTAACGAGTGGGTGGGAGTGACGAATGGATGTTTATGAACCTGCAGTTTGATTTCTATTTTGTGGAAATGAAAAGCTTGGGCCCTTTCAATTGTTACTTTCTGTTTAGAATAGTGGAATAGTCTTGACTTAACAACTAGCTAAGGATACTTGCAGCCCTGTGACAGCTGGGAATTCATGGGGTCATAAAAAGGGAGTGAAAGCTGGGTACAGGCCACAGGCTGACTAACTTTGAAATGACATCTACCTGGTGTTACTGGTGTCAAAGTACTGTATTTTTTGGAGTATAAGACGCACCTTTTCCCCTCAGAAAAGAGGCTGAAAAGCTGGGTGTATCTTACACACTGAATACAGCATTTTTTGCCCCCTGAAACCCCGCGCCTTCACCAAAATGGCCATGCAGAGCCTTTAGGAGCTTTGCAGAATGCTCCTGGGGGCTGGGAAGGGAAGAAATGAGTAAAAGCGGGTCATTTTTTGCTCAATTTTGCCCCCCCAGCCCCCAGGAGCACTTTATAAGCCACCTAAAGGCTATACATGCCCTTTTGTTTGACAAAAAACTGAGCCATTTTCGCAAAAAATGGGCCATTTTGGGGAGGTCTGCAGAGTGAAAAAACTTTTTTCTTTAACTTGCCTCTTCAAAACCTTAGTGCGTCTTATACTCTGGTGCGTCTTACACTCCGGAAATTCAGTATTTTGTCTGAGTTTGCCTATTATAAAGTAGGCTCTGCCAGGGTGATGTTTTTGTTCTTCGAAACTGGTTTGGACTGACTGATTTGTCTTGGCAGGGTTGCAGTTCGTCTGCTGCAGATCCCCTTCCAGCCTCTCACTTTCCACGTAAGTACCGGTACTTGTGGCTTTTGCCTGCTTTGAAGTTCCCTTCTAGCTTTCAGAGGAGAGGTAGTGATGCAGGACAATCATTTTGGACCCCAAAGAAGCTCATGATGGAAACTTTCTGTGCCACTGCAGTAGACTGTATGGCCTGCAGCAGTGCAGAAGAGCAGGTAATAACATTCAAAGGAAAACAGAAATAACAGCCAGTATTTCAATAGTCATAAACTGAGTGGAATAAAAAAATATAGCCACTTAGAGGTTGTTGGGGTTTTTTTACAAAATGAAATCACTCATTTTTATATCATATACGTGTATTCAAATACTTAAATCAGTGTAAATTTAGAAATAATGTGTATTACACAAACACACACACAAACCAAAAAACCCAATGGTAACTTAGTTGTATAAATATGCACATATGGCTCTTGAGTAAATGCTATACATTGGCCTGCAACTTTGGAGTCCTACAAATTTCCTTATGGTACTTTATTGTATATCAACTAAGCAGCCTTTCAAAACTTGAGAATAATAGTTCTGTCATATTCTGGAGTTTCCACGGCAGCAGGAACAGATCCAGAAAAAGTTCTTGACATTCTGATCATGGCAGTATGACATGCTTGACATCTGAGTGCTTTGCAACAGGTGGGCCTTTACAATAATTGCAACATCCTGTAGATACACCATCATTATTTCTCTATTTCACAACCAGCTTCCAATAAGCAGGATCAATAGAGAAGCAGTAAAATTATGAGTTGTAGTGAGGTGATGGCTTGCTTAATGGCTGAATGGAAAGTCCATTGCAGTTGTGCAATGTTTTACTTAGTAACTATGTTGCATAGCAATGGAATTGTCGGTCCCAATTGCTAAGTGAGGATTACTTCTACTTGCATTACTTTTACAGATATGAAATCATACATACACTTTTTTTTCCTAGACTGCAGTTGAAGAGAAAAATACAAGTATGTAAATTATTGGCTAAAAATCTCTTGCTAAGCAAAGAGGTTAGGTTTGTGTGCTGAGCAATTTGCAACAGATGCTGGAAAGTGGACTAAATGCATTCTTCCTTGGAGCAAGTGATAATATCTGTCATTATTTTGTAAAACAAGAAATGACTATTTTTTCGTATTATTATTTCCAGAAACATCCTTTTGGGATGAAGAATATTACAGAAAATAGTTTATTTGCGTATATTTTATGGAGATTTATTAATGACCCAACTGCTTCACTGGACTGGGTCATCCAATTCCCAATGGTCAAGGTAATTCTGAAATTCACATTCCTTACTATAGAGTTGTAGAGCTTGGGATTCTCCAGAGATTATTGGGTTCTAATCCCCATCAACCTCAGCCCACTTGAACAGAAAAGACAAACTGGTAATCTACAACATATAGAGCAGGAATCCCCAACCTCCAGGATGTGGACCAGTACTAATCTGTGGCCTGTTAGAGACCCAGCCACGCAAGTGAGTGAAACTTCATCTGCACCTGTGTGGGATCTAGGTAGCACATGAAACCATCCCACCCACCTATCTTGTCCATGGAAGAATTCCTTTACATGAAATCTGTCTCAGTTTCAAAAAGTTTTGGGACTGCTGATATAGAGCAGTGGTCCCCAACCCCCGGTCCGCGGACCGGTGCTGGGCCGTGGAGTACCTGGCACCGGGCCGCGCAGCGGCCGGGGGCCATGCAACGGCCGACTCTTCACTCATGCAGCGCCGTCGCCGGAGGGGGGGAGCTGCGCGGAAGCACAGGAGCAAGTGAGGCGAGGAGGAAGAATCCCCCGCTACTACACCACCTCCGCCCCCTCCCCGAGTCAGCCGTCCCCTCAGTGAACGCCTCCGCCTCTTTCTCCTTTCTCGCCTCAGTCGGCTCGCCTGGAAGCGAGGTGAGGAGGGGGCGGACCATGCGCTGGAAGCGGAGCCCTTGGAGGCCCTGGCGGCTTCCCCGGCGGTCGTTGCTGGCCGCTCTCTTCTTTTTCTCGCTGTCCTCCTCGGCTCGGCTCAGTCGTCTCTGAGTTGCCCAGGGAGGGGCGGCGCGCCCGGGACGGAGACGGCGCTTCCCCGCCCGGCCTTGGCTTGTGAGAAGGAACGGCGGGAGAGGTAGAGAGAGAGAGAGAGAGAGAGAGAGAACGTCGGGCAGCCGAGGGCGGGGGGGGGTCTTTTGAGGGGAGATGGGGGGTGCACGATTTTGGTGCGCGTGCGCCCTCCGCAGGCGTGGGTGGGGGGCTGAGAGGAGTCTAACGGTAGCGCAGGAAAGGGGAGGGTATGAGCGCCGCCTGAGGTGGTGAGGGGCAGTCGCCAGATTCAGGCCGCCGCTGCCGCTATTGCAGCGCACGGTGGAAAAGCGGCGGTCTTGCCCACCCCTTCCCTGCCTCCCGCCCGCTCCAGTTGCCGCAGCCAGGGGTGGGGGCTCGGTGCCTGAAGTCTCTTGCCTCTCTTCCAAAATTTCGCCAACGGGCATAGGTGAAGCGCGCTCTTTCCCTTCCTCACAAAACACATTTCCTTTCCCCCCACGCGTAGTTATTGGCGATATGGACTCTTGGACTCTTACCCAGCCAGATCAGTATCAAACATTTCCCTGACCTCAGCAGAAGCGAGGTTTTTTCTTCTCCTTTCTCTCCTTAATACTGTATTCTTTTTACATTGCTATCCTCTGGCTTATTTAATTTTGCCCTTGCTCTTTTTATCTTTGACCTTGATTAATTCAGCTGTTTATTCCTTAAAATCTACATACAAAATGGAAGGTGGGATATGATTCAGGTGTTGAATTGGGAAGGTGGATTTAAAACAACGCCCCCACCCCCACCCCTGCGCGCGCTCAGCGGGCCACGGTAAAATTATCAAAGGCTGACTGGTCCGCGGCGATAAAAAGGTTGGGGACCACTGATATAGAGGACTGCAGATTTCCCATATTTACTGTACAGTGTAGCTGTTGTACCAGAAGTGGTATTCAGCAGGTTCTGACCAGTTCTGGAGAACCAGTAGCGGAAATTTTGAGTACCGGTAAATGCCACCTTTGACTGGCCCAGCCCCCATCTATTCTCTGCCTCCCAAGTCCCAGCTGATCAGGAGGGAATGGGGATTTTACAGTATCCTTCCCCTGCCATGCCCACCAAGCTACACCACGCCCACCAAGCCAGAGCCACAGAACCGGTAGTAATTTTTTTTTAATTCCACAATTGTGTTGAACTCAATGGAATCTTTCTAGGTTACAGATGATTTGTGTAGCTATATGTCCTTCTAATGTCTGTATCTGTAGACCAGGAGTCTTCAATCCCGTGGCCCTTTCATAACCGGGTCACACAAGTGGGGGGCAAGCGCTTGTACACATGCACAGCTCCACTTGTGGGAGCAGTGGGCGGTTGCACAAATGAAGGTGCATACGCTCGTGCACCTGGCACTCACAGAAAACCATCCCGTCCCACTCGCCAGTCTGCCAAGCTGGAAAGGTTGGGGACCGTTGCTGTAGACCACATGTGATTACCTTGTGAGCTGTAGAAAGCTCTTTTCTATTTAACATCTATTTAGCATCAGCAATGCTTAGTTGTCAATTAAAAGAAAGAAGAGAGAGAGAAAGGCATTCTCAGACCAAACTGTTCACTCATGTGGGCAATAAAAAGGTTTCCAAAATACTGTTGCTCTTTTCCTAGGAAGACTTCACAAAAATCATTAGCAAATAACTTGTACTTGCCACATTTAGAAAAGAATTTCAGGACTTTTAAATACATGCACCTAAATAAATCCTTGTGACCGCTTTAAGATTAGCACATAGATGATGCAATGGCTAACCTTTCAAGTTATGGCAAATGAATTAAACATATAATAATTGTTCTGCTGCCTCACATGTGGAGCACTGCTTGTTCTTTTTTCCCTTTTCAGCAGAAAGATGTTGTTTTTTCACAGGAGCCAATTAAACATATACTGTATGTTTAAAATATAATTTTGTTGATGCTTTGAATGTACCATGTTAAATCGGCATTAAAGCCAGAAGCTATAATCCTGCTCTCTTCCTATGCAGGCCACTGTACGAGCCATGGACACAGTTACAGATTTCTTGGTGAAACAGACTGGTGGAAATGTAAAACTCACCAAATTTATGCTACTAGGCTCATCCAAGGTATCTGAGAGGACCAAAGCCTAAGTAGGATGTGTGTGTGTAAAATCTCCTTTCACCCTCTGGGGGACACCCTCCCTTTTATTCCCCCACCTTCCTTTGTCTTCTCTGCGTCTAATTCTTCTTTGGTAGAGGTAGTACAGCTTGGCTGCAAAAATTCTGCTAAACTCCAAATGACAACAGAGTTTTCTGTACCTGTAAGTTACATCTAGTGGTTGCCTGGACTTTTGCAGCCGAAGTGTGATATTCCATGCAAATTTGATTTGTCTGGCATCCATAATGGTGAGTACTGGTGGTACAGTGGTTACAATGCAGCATTGGAAGCTGGCTCTGCCCACCGCCTGGTGTTTGATCCTGGAGGGCTCAAGATTGACTCAGCTTAACATCCTTCCAGTGTCAATAAAATGGGGACCTAGATTGTTGGGGGTAATATACTGACATGTGTAAGCCATCCAGAGAGTGCTGTAAAACATTATGGGACAGTATATAAATCTAACTGCTATTGCTTTTGCTATTGCTTGAAGGTGGGAGGAAAAGCAAAGGAGACAAAACTGAGTTACGTTTCCAAGTCTTTCTTCATTCTCTGGTGGCTGCCAGCACAAATTTTAAAGTTAACAACAAGACAGTTGTATAATAGCATAAATAGCATAAATAGCATAAATAGCATAAAAGCCAAACAGTTCTACATACATGTTATAAGATAAATATGTATATATCTACAATTAATCTTTAATGTGATGGAGTGATGGTGTGGTTTATTGTAAGTCATGCAGTTGTAAACAACAAAAAAGTACTGCTCACCACTGTCTTTCTTCATTAAAGTATTGAAAAGGCTATCCATCCCAGATGCATTCCTGAGTTTATTTCCAGCAGACCTTCTCCATCTTTCTATGTCTCCCTCTTAGCGTGGATGGATTGCTTGGCTGACTGCAGCCGTTGACAAGCGTGTGGTGTCATTTGTCTCAGTCGTTATGGACATCCTGAATTTGGCTAAGGTGAGAGTTTTCAAATGCAGTACAGTATACACCTGTATTTTGTGTATACTGGGTTGGATCGTGACAGAAGAAATCTTCTATTCCTACAGATTATTCTAAAGGAGTTTCTTAACTTTTCGAAGGAGTTCCATAATTATAAAGATAAACAGCTTAGAATACGTAGAATACAAAGCCTGATGGGGCTGAGACATTAATTGGGTGACTTCAGCTATTGGAAATGAAAATTGGGTTATTGCAGAAGAGGGGTGGGCAGCCTGTTTTAGAAGTCCTGGACTTGGCCTCAGAATGGTCCTCATCAGCACAGCAAGTGGGAAAGCACTGGAAAAGTTGGAGTCCAAAATAATGGATGGAACCAAGCCGCCATTGCCAGCTCTCATTTTAATGGGGGGAAATATCCTGTCCTGTCCGAGCTACTCTCAGTGCTTCCCTATCTGCAGGTTACTTCTCCATTCAGTTCAAATTGAGTTGAGATATAAATCCAAATCTCTACACTTGAACATATAGACTTACAAATTATTGCATAAACCAAAAGGGGCATTTTGTTTCAAGGTTTGAGATGATTAAATACATGTTGGAAAGTTCTCAGGTGTCTTCTCCCAAAGAAGGCTACTTTGCAGGGGGTGGTGGTTCAGTAGTTTCTATGGCAACCACCGCCAGCCTCCTCCCAATATCCTAGTATAATACTAAGGTTGAAGGATTTATAGAAAATACAAAATGACTGCCAGAAAGAAAACAAAAATTTAAAACTTTTCCATTTGGTTTTTTTTTTTTAAGAAGGAGCACAGTTAGACTGTCTTAAAATAATTGGGAGTATCACCTTTATCCCTAGAAAAGTTAGTGGAATTATCATCTCTGTTATTTCATTCAGAATAAAAATAATGAAAATGAGCATTTGCTCCAAGGCAGAGATGTCATCTGATGTGTCACTAAAAAAAATAGAGGCAGTTTCCAAAAATCCTAACTAAACTGTCCCTTGAAGAAGCTATCTCTTTCTGGGTTACCAGACCTGTATCCCATCTAGCTCATAGCATATGCCATGTCCAGTGGTGTATTAACCATTAAACATACTAAGCACGTACCTAGGGCACCAGGCCCAAAAGGGGCACCACAAAGTTGAGAAAAGAAAAGAAAACAATGAAGATGTGTACAGTATGTACAAAGGAGGTGGGGGCAACAAGATTTGTCAGTGCTTATGGCACCAGTGAGCCTTAATCCACCCCTGGCCATGTCCCCTGAGAATTTCAGAGAGTTGCAGTTCTTACAAATGGAGGGAACAGAGTTGGGAAAAGCTGACCTCTATGCTACAATTTGGTTTGACCCCAATATTACTGATAGGACCTCAGGAGCCAAACTATGCCTGATGCTTGCAGGATTGGGGAGTCGGCTACTTAAAAATCTAATGCCAACAACCTAGCTTTTTGTCAAGGTTCCCTTTATTGCATCAAAAGATCACAGCTGTAATCTTCTGCAGAGTTTACATCACCAGTACAGATCATATTGTGGCTGGAGTTTCGCACTGGCGCCTTTCTACTTCCTCAATATTACTCAACAGATCGACCATCCCCGTTTTGAACTTATTGCTTCAAATATCGACCCTTTGAGTAAGTAAGCACCACTGAAGATGAAACGAATGGGTTGAATTAATGAAGGACTAGATTATAGGACTGTGGTATTTATCAGGATAAAAATGGATTTAGGGAGATGCAGAGTATGTGAAAGAAACTTGAAACATGCATTGTTGGGCTGTGAGAACAACCTTGAGGAACAGGAGGAAGAGCTGCAGCTAATGCAATGGTCAGATAAGAGAAATCTCAGCCCAAAGGAGGAAAAGAATTTGAGAAAATGTCTCAGGCCAGACTTTCCCTAATTCTCTTCAGCATAAAGGCAGGGAGGGGAAGATACAACCTGAGTTTCTAGATTCTGTTACTCTGATCATCTACTCTGATATCCAATTTGCCTTGAAGGGCTGACACATACTTAAGGTGTGGGTGAGGGGACAAATTAAATATCAAAAGCAATTCTATTCTCTTTCCTCTGAACAATTACCCCTATCCTATTTTGCTTTCTGCTCAAACTGAGGCAAGGCTGAGATCCACACATATTCCTCCCCCCCCCCCGCCTTTTTCTGTTCCCAGAATATAATAAGCATTATATAAACAAAACAAAGTATCTACTTGTGGCATCAGGAGATGAAGTGGGCCAGCCTGACAATTCTTATTATTATTTTAATCAGCTACAAGGAGAGAAATACCTCAGGTGAGTTGAGCCATAGCAGAACAATCTCTGGTGTAGAGGCTCTTGGGTTGCATTTTTAGAAGAGTGGAGCGGAGCAATAACCAGTGCTCAGCGAGAGTTTGAATTAATGAATTGCAAATAAATTCTACAAAAAGAGAGCATCTGAGGGATTTTATTACAATTACGTCTTAACTCTTGCAACAACTATACTGATAGCATACGTTAGAGTCCCAGGGGTATCAAACTCCACTTCACTGAGGGCTGCATCAGGATTGTGTTTGACCTTGGGGGGTGGTGGCCAGGGAGGGTGTGTCCAGCTTGACATAATTTGTGTTGGTGGTACCTGTGATGGACCGAGTGCTCTGCCAGTGAAAAACAGCTCCTGAGCTCTGTTTTCAGCGCCTTCTGCAACCCTCTACCAGTGAAAATGGAGCTGGGGGGGGGGGGCACTGCCCTTGCGAGCTCTGTTTTCAGTCATGACAGCCTCCTGCAACCTGACAGAGGCACTGTGGGCTGGTCCTTCACTGTTTCCAGGGTGGCCCATGGGCCAGATCTAAGCACCCTGCAGACCAGATCCGGCCCACAGGCCTTGAGCTTGACACCCCTGGGTTAGACAGTCACTTTCAATTTAAAATGAGGGGGGAAATTGTGCTGGGCAAAATCCAAGCTCTCCTTCGGACATGTAAATCAATGAACAAGTTTAATTAGGCACCGTAGAGCTTAATGAGAGCAGTGGAGGAGAACAATCAGACTTTACTATTCCTAAGTGCCTTGTAATAATGATAAGCTTGTCTTATTTGAAAATTGCCTCAAATATAGCTTGAATTCCAATTCTCTGACAATGTTTGTGGATTTATTGGGCTTTGCCGATTGATGAGTAATATCAAGCCTATATAATATCCAAGGATCACTAAATAGCCTCCTTGGTCAAGGTAGAGGAGAAACGGCATTTTTTTTAGGAGCAGAAAAATAACCCAGTACTGCAGCTTATTTTAACCCCATAGCAGGATTTGTTTACTTTGTGTGCCAGTGCAAAATTAGATAGGCAGCTGTGCAAAGTTGTTTCAAAGCGAACTCTTATCAAGCAATGCTTGCATTTCATACCATTCTCATCCTGATCATTTATAGGATCATGCCAAATAAGAACCATGACTTAGGTTTCCATAAAGACAGTATTGGAGTTCCAACTGCCACTTTTTACCTTATCACCATGCAGAATCAACAGCATCCAGAGGTCCATTGGAACAGGACTGTGGTGAGAGACATATTATTCACAACAGCCAAAAACTGTTGCTCTACTATGCTAAAATAAGAGCTTAGGTTCCACAGACAGAAATATTAAATTGACAATGTTGACTGCATATAAGGAAAATTTGTATAAATTTTTTTATAGATGTACCAGCAAGACTGGCAAAAATGTTTAAAGATAGATCGGCTAATTGTTGGAAGTGTAAGCAAGCATCTGGTTCATTCTATCATATGTGGTGGACATGCCCCAACACAAGAAAATATTAGACAAAAATACATACATGGCTGGAAAAAATGACAAAGCAACATATACATTTGAAACCAGAGATATTTTTCTTGGACATTCGACCTGAAACATATGATAAAAAGACCACATGCTTGATCTTGCATATCTTAACTGCAACTTGTATTTGTGCAAAAATGGAAAGATGATGAGATCCTGTCTGTGGGAATATGATTAAGAAAATTTTAGACTGTGCAGAAATGGATAGATTAACACTTGCTATTAAGGCTAAAGAAGAAATGGAATACATTTTGATATGGGACATATTTTATCAGTTGGCTAAATAATAGAAGTGGGAAAGGAGGAGATACAACTGGAAGAGATGTTTTGCATCTTGGAGCGAAGGGAGAGGACGCGACAAGAGGTGTAGCAAAGCAGTAACCTTTATTCAAAGCATAGTAACTACGATTCAACGTGGCGTGGTTCGCGCCAAACATTTATACCCCCAAGTTTGAACAATGAGCCAATAGGGCGTCGAGTAGCTCAACCAATCAAGGTGAGGATTAAACCGGCCCCGCCCGAGAACCAATCAGAAAGGGGGACCTTACTTCCCGCGCTAGTATTCAACACCCCTCCCCCCCTAGTCAAGGTACCCTTAGGAAGGGCAAACATAGTCTTGTAGATAGGTGGGGGGGTGACGCTCTCGTCCCGACCTTCGTAACTCCCCGGCGGCTGTCGTCGGGGGGGAGACCACCGGCGGAGGCGTGTCCGTGGTGAGGCGGGGAGTCTGCGACGCGGCCCCGAGGGATGGTGCTGGCCCCGGGCCCCGTGCCCCATGTCCATTTGTCCAAGGTGGCGGCTCCGTGGCAACAGGAGTGTCCGACAGTGGCCCCCTGCAATCTGGTTGGGATGTAGATTCAGAGTCTCGATAAGGGCTTCGAGAAAAGAAATAGCCGGATGAGGCACGTCTGTCCGAAAAGTCGGCTTGTCCCCCGTTCCCTGAGTGGAGACAGTCCGTTGGGGAAAAGGTCATCGAGGGTAGCTCACGCTGAGAGCGAGTGTCTGAGAGGCTCGGGCCGTCTGCTTCCGCGGGGAGGCGTCGCCTTAACTGGTCCAGGTGGCGCCTCCATTGTGTTCCGTCGGCCAGGCCGACCCTGAAGGAACAGGGGCCAGTCAGGGCTGTGATGGTTGCGGGAACCCACCGTGGATCCCCGGAGAAGGAGCGGGCCCATACAGGATCCCCTAACTTAAACGCGTGGGAAGGGAGGGCCCCCAGGTTGCTCGGCAGATCCCCTGCGTAAAGTGGATGGAGCCTGTCTAGGGGGGTTCGCAATCTCCTACCCATCAAGAGCTCCGCAGGACTTTTATTAGTCGTTGGGCAGGGTGTAGAGTGCTGGCTCAAGAGATACGCCGCCACTCTTTCCTGCCAGTCGCCCTGGTCCATGCGGCCCAAGGCTTCTTTGGCTGAGCGAACTGCGCGCTCCGCCCGGCCGTTACTAGCTGGATGGTAAGGGGCTGTGGCTGCGTGTCTAATTCCTTGTTCGGCCAGGAATTCTTGGAACGTGGTGGAGGTAAACTGGGGCCCATTATCTGAGACTATCACATCCGGTAGCCCATGTGTGGCGAACATCTTACGAAGGGCCCTCACTGTACTCTCTGCTGTAGTGGAGGTCATAATTACCAACTCCACCCACTTGGAGTAAGCATCGACTACTATCATAAAGGTTCGGCCGTGGAAGGGGCCGGCGAAGTCGATGTGTAAACGGGACCATGGGCCTCTAGGAATTTCCCACTCCCGGGGGGCGGCTGTGGGAGGATTCGGCCTAGAATTTTGACATATCCTGCAGCGACCTACATAATCTGCAATTTCCGAATCTAGCAAGGGCCACTACACATAGCTGCGGGCTAAAGCTTTCATTCGCGCTATGCCTGGATGGTTTTTGTGAAGTGCGGGCAGAATTCGAGCCCGCAAGGCTGTGGGGATCACTACCCTATCCCCCCAGACAAGACAACCCCCATGAAGGGCAAGTTCGGCTTGTCGTGCTTTAAACGGTCGGAATCGTTCCGCTACCTTTTCCGCGGGCCAACCCCTCAAAACCCACGTAGCTACTTGGGATAAGACGGGGTCAGCCTTTGTGCAAGCTGCGACATCCGCAGCAGAGACGGGGAGATCAGATTCAGCAATGGACAAAATAGAGAGAGAAGGCACGTGGGCTGTGTCCGTCTGTGGCAAGGGGCAACGGCTCAGGGCATCTGCGTGCCCTAGCTGCTTACCCGGACGGTATAACAGCGTATACGAATACGCCGTTAAAAACTCAGTCCAGCGTGTCATGCGGGGAGACAAAATGGGGGGCGTTGGCTTATCGCCTGCTAGTAGCCCCAGGAGCGGCTTGTGATCCGTGACAAGGGTGAAATTCCTACCATAAAGGTAGTCATGGAATCGCTTAATGCCGGACACTGCAGCCAGGGCTTCTTTATCGATTTGGCTGTAGTTCCGCTCCGTTGAAGAAAGTGTCCGGGAGTAAAAAGGCTATGGGGGCCTCTGAGCCATTCGGGAGGGCATGGCTCAGGACCGCCCCTATACCATAGGGAGAGGCGTCGCATGTCAAGACTAGGGGCATCTTATCGCTGTATTGAATAAGGACTGCCGACGAAGTTAAAATATCTTTTATAGCCGCGAACGCGTGCGCTTCACGGCTACCCCATTTCCAGGCCGCTGACCGGTCAAGCAGTCGATGTAACGGTTCAGCTAGCGAGGCCTTGTGGGGAATAAAAGGGGCATAAAAATTTAACAGCCCCAGGAACGCCTGCAATTTCGCCCTAGAGGTGGGTGCAGGTGCGTTTTTAATGGCGGCAACTTTGGAGGGAGTGGGGTGGATGCCTTGTGCATCGATGAGAAATCCCAAAAATTCTACTTGGGGAACAGCAATTTCGCATTTGCTGCGCTTTAGTTTCAGTCCTGCCTCCCTAAAACGTGTAAGGACCTCCCGCAATATTTTCAGGAGTTCCGAGTGGCTAGGGGCTGCGACCAGGACGTCGTCAAAGTAAGGAACGACGCCGGGGAGCCCATGGAGCAACCGCTCCATGAGGCTCTGAAATATCCCCGGGGCAACCGAAACGCCGAACTGGAGACGGCGGCAACGGAAAGCCCCGCGGTGGGTGACAATGGTCTGGGCCGTAGCCGCGTCATCGTCTACGGGGAGCTGCTGGTAGGCCTGTGCCATATCTAGCTTGGCGAAAATACGGCCTTGTCCTAAGGAGTGGAGTAGATGTTGCACTACGGGAACAGGATATGGATTTGCCTGCAGGGCCAAATTGATGGTCGACTTATAGTCGGCACATATTCTCACCGATCCATCGGGTTTTACCGGGAGGACTATGGGAGTTTCCCAACGGGCATGATCTACGGGCTCGATTACCCCCTGCTCTATAAGCTTATCAAGTTCAGCATCTACCTTTGCTCTCAATGCAAGGGGGACTCTGCGTGCCTTCAGCCTGATAGGCGCGACCTGAGGATCGAGGCAAAGGGAAATGGGGGTGCCCTTATAACAGCCCAATCTCCCATCGAACACATCTGCAAACTCGTCTAGCACACTATCTACGGTGCGGGGAACTACCCTATGTACCCCTTCTATGGTGAGACCCAAAGCGGGGAACCAATCCAACCCAAGGAGAGCGGGCAGGTCATTCCTAACAATTAAAACTGGAAGTTTTCCTTTAAAATCTCCGTATTCCACCCGGATGTGGAATATTCCTGCCGTGGGAATCCCATTTCCCTGGTAATCTAGAAGGGAAACCCCAGCGGGACGCAATTTACTCTGGGGAACCCTGGGGCAAAGGCGGGAAAACAGAGCCCAAGATAGAAGGGAACGGGAAGACCCAGAGTCCACCTCCATTCGGCAAAGCTGACCTTCGAGACGGACGGCGGTGCTAATTTTACGATGGCCGGCGGGAACGTGAGAAGCCTGGTAGACCACGCAGTCGGCGCTGGAGAGCTGGTAGGTTGAATGGCAGTCCTCAGCCCGCCTCGCAGAACGTGGTTGTTGGCGGCCTTTCAGTGCCTGGCGCTGGTCGCTGGGCTGCATAAACGATGGGGCTGGCACGAGAGCCCGGCAGACCCTGGCGAGGTGTCCTTCTCCTCGGCAACGGCGGCAGACGGCGGAACGAAACGGGCAGGATGCGCGGCTATGACGGCCGCCGCATCCGCGGCAAGGAGCGTTTGAGACTGGCTGAGCAGGCGTCGGTGGTTGCTGGTGTGGCCTCCGCTTTGGTTGCGTCCTCATTTGTCCGACGGTTTCCTCCTCCTCATCTTCCGAAGGAGAGGGGTCGTCGACGAGGTTCGTCTGGGTGGAAGGCGCTGCAGCGGTTTGCGCGGGGGTTTTCAGCTGGAGGCGTTCGATGTCGGCCGTGGATTGTTCGGAGAGCTCTGCTGCTCGTGCGGTTTCCACTGCTTGCACCAAGGTAATTTTGTGGTTCCGGAGCATACGGCTGCGCAATTGCACGTCGCGGACCCCGCATACAAACTGCTCCACGAGGTTCTCCTCCAGGTCTGCAAAATCGCACTGAGCGGCCACTGTGCGCAAAGCCTCTAGAAACTGGCTGATGGATTCGTTGGGCTTCTGCACTCGGCGGCGAAAAGTAAAACGCCGTGCGATTAAAGAAGGTGAGGGGGCGTAATGGTCCCTCAACCTGGACATCAGCTCGTCCCACCCAAGTTTGTAGGCTGGCCTCGGGGCGGCCAGAGCTCTCGCAGAGGCAAACATGGAAGGCTCACAGCAGGATAAGAAGAAACTGCATTTCTCCTCATCAGTCTGCGCCCGGTTCTTCGACGCGATTAGATAACACTCGAAACGCTCCATAAAACCGTCCCATGATTCTCCAGCGGATCCAAACGGCGCGAAAGGAGGAAGCGATGATGCCATTGTGGTATGAAGCCGGAGGGGGAAGAAGGACGGCAAAGAAAATTTTTGCGTTCGCTGCCGGAGTTCTCAGCCTGAGGAGCGGGTTCTTGCTGCTTCAGACGCGGTGGCAAGCTGGCTTGTTCTCCTCCGTGGTCGCGGGAATCTCATCCCATCCTCGTCGCCAGTTTTGCATCTTGGAGCGAAGGGAGAGGACGCGACAAGAGGTGTAGCAAAGCAGTAACCTTTATTCAAAGCATAGTAACTACGATTCAACGTGGCGTGGTTCGCGCCAAACATTTATACCCCCAAGTTTGAACAATGAGCCAATAGGGCGTCGAGTAGCTCAACCAATCAAGGTGAGGATTAAACCGGCCCCGCCCGAGAACCAATCAGAAAGGGGGACCTTACTTCCCGCGCTAGTATTCAACAAGATGGTAAAGAGGAGAGTTGTTAAAGAAGATGATTTTAAATCAGTCATTTTAAATCAGTCGTGAAATATAAAATTTTTTGCCACTGGTTCTCTGGGCGTGTCTTGGTGGGGATGGCTTGGTGGGGGAGTCATGTGACTGGGCGGGCATGGGCAACTTTTTTAAAATTTTAAAGCATTTTTTACTACCTATTTGCTCAAACCGGTAGTAAAAAATGCTTTAAGAAGTGGAAAAAAAGGTTCAGCTGTGCTGTGCAATTGTGGGAACCTTTTTAAAAAAAAACTTTTAAAGCATTTTTTTACTACTGATTCAGGGGAATATGTAGTAAAAAAATTCTTTAAAAAGTGGGGGGGGAAGCTTCCGACAATTGTGCAGCTCACAGCTGAGCCACACGATCCTCAGAAGCTTTTTTTTTTACTATCAGTTCGTGGAACCAATGACAATCGTCCCTACTGGTTTGCGCAAACTGGTGCAAATCGGTAGCATTTCACCCCTGTATTAAAAGTTAAATATCAATGTTACGATATTCTTATGTTATTATTATTATTAATATGATGGCAAGGAATTATAATAACAAAAATGTATAATATGATTACTTAAGCACAATTGTACTCAGAACACACACTATTCGATGAAAATTGGATGTTATATAAATGAAACAAAACGTGAAGGAAAAAAAAGCTTAGGTTCCACAGAAAGGCATTTTCAACAAACAATTTAGAATATTCCTTATTACTTTAGTATATCCAATACGATGGTCAATGAGAACACCAACCTGGAACCGTCCAGATGGAGTGGTTGGGAATTCTAAGAGTTTCAGTCATAATACCTCTGGTGAACTCTTCATGGGAAATCTTTGTTATGCTACTCATTACTTTTAAGTAGACTTTAAATGAGCTATTTCTTTATTTTGAACAAACATTAGTCACCACAAATCAATATAGACTATACTCCCAATCCAATTCTGGGGTGATAGGGTGGGTGGGAGAACTGGGGTTGGTGGGAGAAGGAGAGCTGGAGCAGGAGGATTGCAGCCCTGAGGACCACATGCAATGCCAGCTGTTGGGGTAGGAATCAGGCTCCATACATTCACTCACAGTCCTATCCACCCAGTGATCCCACTGCAGCTGAGATAGCTAAGGCAAAAAGGATGAGCCACGGTGGCGCAGTGGTTAGAGTGCAGTACTGCAGGCTACTTCTGCTGCCTGCCTGCAATTTGGCAGCTCAAATCTCACCAGGCTCAAGGTTGACCCAGTCTCCCATCCTTCCGAGGTGGGTAAAATGAGGATCCAGATTGTTGGGGGCAATATGGGGCCTTTGTAAACTGCTTAGAGAGCGCTGTAAAGCACTGTAAAGTTGTATCTAAGTCTAAGTGCTATTTCTATTGACTTGCCTGTCTCTTTCCTGGTGTTCCAGTGTTGCTTCCACTGCTGATTTTGCAGAGAGCTCTCTATGGTCCAGTAACTGTAAAATTATCTCAAAACAGAAAGCATCAGATAAATAGGAATGCAAACCTTAAACAGACATAAAGAAAGATCCTACCCTTTAAAAATAAGAGTCCCAGGCCCACCCATGCACTGATGTGACTCGAATTTGCTTGTCTCTTAATGCATGTTTCCTATTGCAGTCTATTTGCACCCCATCCAAATATCAAATTCAGCCTCAAGCTACCAAAGTTTGTTTGTTCCATATACCAGATTTATATAAAGCTATTTAACTGATGGTCCATCATAACTTGACTTCATCAGGTCGTAATAGAGGAGGATGAGGGTTGACTTCTAAATACATCAGGTCAACAGCAAATTGAGAAGACCGCATTAATGACATGGTCATCCAAGATTTGATTTATGTGTCAACAGTGTTTTTTGTTTCCACTTAGGGAAAAGGAAAACAGCACTCAAAGAACACCTGTCTTCATTTCTTTCTCATTGATCCTTCCTCTTTTTCTAGAAAAATACTGGAGGAGCTATTCACTTTTCAACAGACCAGGAGCCTTCATTGATCTATGCTTACTATGCTAAGACTAATGATGATGAAAGGTATGGGGGCCCTATACATTTATTTATTTTCCCATTCTCTGTCCCTTTTTGAGAGTTAAATTTGCAAAACCAAATGACATTTCTTTTTTAAAAATGATATAAACCAAAAAGAAATATAGAATTAAAATGAGAAATAAACCAATTCAAAAACAATATTGGAGTGTACAATTTTCTCCACTACTTTTAACATCTCTAGGAGAGATTTCAGGATGCATGTGCTATCTGGAGAACAACATAAAAAGAATCCTATTAAATGGACTCGTACTAAGGTGCATAAAGTGGTGAGTAGACATTCATTCATTCATTCAGCTTTGGCGGGAAGAAATAAAGCCATCCAATTAATAGCAAGCACCCAGGTGTGTAAGACATGGATAGGAAACTTATGGATGTTTAAATATTGCTATTACTATAGTTCCCAACATATCCCACCATTGAGTGTCTAGCTGAGCAGCTCCTTCACCTGTTATCTCTGAAGAAGCGTTATCATATTGTAACTCATCAGACGGAGTAGCTATCCAGATCTCACTTTGGGCTAGTTCCTTGGCTGTCCTGACCACTTTCAAATGCAGCAAAACATTTGTTTTTATCTGTTTTGCCTTCTTTTCTTAATGTATGTTTCATGATTTCCCCTTCCCACCCCCCCAACTGCACATTCAGGCCAGTGGTGGGTTCTGGATCCCGTCGCAACTGGTACACTGTGCATGGGGCCGAGCGTCTTAGTCAGGCATGTGCGCTGCGCACGCATGTGCACGCATGTGCACGCCACTGCCCTACAACACCCAGCTGCTCGGCAAAGGTCGTGCAGGCGCCGCACACTGTGTGTGCGTGCGCAATTGGTCCGTTTGCTTCAAAAGCAGGTAAGGAAGATGGGCAGGTGGGTGGGCCAAACAAGCCACCGAACCGGTATGGTGGCCGCTGCTCCCGGCTACTACCAGTACGGCCGTACCGGGCCGTACCGCCCAGAACCCACCATTGGTTCAGGCTCAATCTGGCCAAAACTAACAAAAACTCAAAAAAAAAACCACCACCATTATAAATAATACTCATTAATATACATCATGATCATGCTATCTTGTTTCCTCATGGATAATTTCAACTTTCTAAACAGTAACCAGCTATTTCCTGTCTTTTTCTTTCTTGGAAAGAGCACAAATGTTTATAAGAAAGAAATAAAAAATCCAGGCAAAGGATGGATAGGATTCTTCATTGAGGTAAATATTGAGTTTTGCAGATGATTTTTTCATTGAAGGGGGTGGGGGGCAGAGGGCAGTCAGGGTTAAAAACTGTGCTTCTTCCACTTCTGGATATTCAAGACTTATTTCCTTATTTTATAAAGCTGGGGGGGGGGAACCAAATGTTTTTAAAGTAGGACTCATATCCCTGCCTCTGCATGCAAAGAATTGTTTCACATTTGCCAAAGAAGCATGCTTTAATTCGGATCCCGGGTATTCTAATGTTTGAAAGGGGATGGGACAGATGGACTTGAGGTCTGCAGAGGCAATAGCAATAGCAATAGCAGTAGACTTATATACCGCTTCATAGGCCTATCAGGCCTCTCTAAGCGGTTTACAGAGAGTCAGCATATTGCCCCCAACAATCTGGGTCCTCATTTTACCCACCTCGGAAGGATGGAAGGCTGAGTCAACCCTGAGCCGGTGAGATTTGAACCGCTGACCTGCTGATCTAGCAGTAGCCTGCAGTGCTGCATTTAACCACTGCGCCACCTTGGCAGAGGGGGCAAATGATGAAATGGACAATCCATCCCATTTGGAGTTGTCTGTACCTGGGGGGCAGGGGGGAGCAGAAAGTCTACAGCAGAAATTGCTTCAGCATTCTGATGCAAGCGTCTATTCTGGAGATGCCTCTGCATCTAGTTCTGTTTTTGTTGTTCCAAAGGAGGAATAAACAAGGGGAAATAAAAAAATAAAACCAATATGAGAAGGGGAGAACCACATTTGTGGGGGGAGCAAGTGGTGATAAGCTAGCCCTATGCAGTGACATGGGGTCTGTCTTCTGCCCCATTTAATATTTGTTCTTATAAAAGTAGTTATATGTTCTATTGTCTTTAGGGCAAGGGTGTCAAACTCAAGGCCCAGGGACTGGATCCGGCCCGTGGGGTGCTTAAATCTGGCCCATGGGGCTGCCCTAGAAACAGTGGCCCGTGGTGCCTCTGCCAGTGAAAATGGAGCTCTTGGGGGCTATATGTGGCTCTCCTGAGCTCCGTTTTCACTGGCAGAGGATTGCAGGAGGCTGTGGCAGCCAAAAACGGAGCTTCTGAGGATCATGTGCAGCTCTCTCAAATTTCATTTTCGCTGGCAGAGGGTGCAGGAGGCCATCTCAGCTAAAAACAGAGCTTGGGAACCTGTTTTTGCTCTCCGAGCGCTTGGGCCACCACAGGTGCCCCCAACATGAGTGACATCAAGCTGACCCTGTCCACACACACCCTGCCACCCACGAGGTCAAACACAACCCTGATGCGACCCTCAATGAAATCGAGTTTGACACCCCGGCTTTAGATGCTTCCATTTTAAATTAGCTCTTTCCCACTGCTCCTGACACAATTTTTGCCATTGATGCGATCCAGGATGTTTCAGTGGTAGTGTGGTGGATGATAGGGTCAGGGGCTGGGCCCTACCTAGCTGCTCTTGGCAACTTGGTTCTTTCAAACTGGCCCCTTCTCAAGGATCAACCCAATGCAGATGTTGCAGTGGGGTGATACGGTAAGGCAGTGAAGCTACAGAGAGAGAAATAGTAGTTTGAAGGTGCAGTTCTCCTCCATTTTTATCTGCTGTTCATTTTACTACAAATAGAAACCTGCTGGGTTATTGTTTCAGAGATATTTCCTTACCAGAGTCCTTAATGAATGCCTTCAACAATGGGGGGCATTGTTAAAAACTCAGAGAACTATTCAGAGATGCATCTACCTTGAAAGTAGTCCATGCTGAGCTGTACAGCAGAGTCAAACATCAGCAATTGACTCCAGGAAATAAATACAAATACAAATACAATAGCAGAGTTGGAAGGGACCTTGGAGGTCTTCTAGGCCAACCCCCTGCCTAGGCAGGAAGCCCTATACCGTTTCAGACAAATGGCTATCCAACATCTTCTTAAAGACTTCCATGTTGGGGCATTCACAACTTCTGGAGGCAAGTTGTTCCACTGATCAATTGTTCTAACTAAATGTTTTGTGGCATGTCATATTATGTCATAAAATGCCTGATGATAATTTTATGTTATGTTTCATAAAATTTGCCAAATTTCAGTTCCATGGGAGTCATGGATCCCAGTTTTTGGACACATTCTGTTAGTCCACTTGAAGTATCTTGTTAGAAAAAGTGTTCATCTATGATGTACCATTTCATCCAGTTAAAGGTTACAGATATGAGAGTTTTTAGAAGCATAAGGATTATGATGTACTTGTCAGCAAAAGATTTGCACTTTAGCTGCCAGGTCGATCACACGTTTTGGAAATTTGGCAGGAATGATTCCTCCTCTTTTTGCTACTTCTGAGATTAGAGTCTTCATTGGTATTTTGCTTGCCTGTTTTGAACCACCAATATTTGTCAATCAGCTCTGCCAAATTTCCATTTAACCAAGCAATTCCCCTGTTCTTAAAACTACTGTTTCAGCTACTTCAGGTTCTTTCAGAAGTGTGTCAAAAGCTGTGTTTAAAAATAATTTGAAATACAGCTGACAGGCAGATGGCTGGTGGTGTGGGGGTGGGGGTGGACAGTGTTTGTGGTGTGGGAGCAACCAGACCTGCAGCCAACTGTTAGTTGGGCTACTTTACTGTGTATGCTTGATCTTAGCTGTAAGGTCAACGAGTAACTGGGGCTTCTTTAAATCCTTCTTCTAAAAGAATGCTAAATCCATGTTCAGAAGCAACCAGAACATAGGTTTAGCGATGTTTAGATTTAGACGCACACTAAACTTGTATTCAACAGTAGACAGAAATACAGCTTGCAGGCATTAGCAACTTAACCCCCACTGCCACACCTTGTAACATGACTGCTAGGGCTGGAAGATGGCAAGTGAATCTGAGAGTCTTGTCCCCAGGTGCTTTACCTGTGGCTGATCTATGGAATAGGGAGAAATTTATCCTGCTTTACCAGGTGATCCTTGTTGAGTTCGTACATCAACATCCTCAGTAACAGAGTGCAGATATCTACCCATCATCTATCGAAAACAAATTCTTATCCCAGAGGGAACAAACCTGAGAGTGAGGAATTACGTTAATAATTCTTTAGAATGAGTAATTCTTACACTAAAGTGAAAGCCAGTTTGATCTAGTAATTAGGACACCAGGCTAGAAAGCAGAGTCCATGAGTTCTAGCCCCACTTTAAACCATCAAAGCCAACTGAGTGACTTGGGGCCAGTCACTCTCAGTGCAAACCATCTCACAGAGTTGTTCTTGAGGCGTAAATAGGAGGAGGAAAGTCTGTAGGATATGTTCACTGCCTTGAGTTATTTGTATAAATAAGAAAGGTATGATTGCAATAAATAAATGAAGGTACCTGGAAGGTAATACTCAGTTGAAAAACCAATCTGCTTAATTTGTGCTATGATAAAACTGTGAGGGCAGTTCTACTTTCCAACCAGAAGAGCATAGCGCCATGGTGGCGAACCTATGGCATGCATAGCTAAAGTGGCATGCGGAGCCATGTCACCTGGCATGCGCGGCATTGCCCGTTCCTCTTCCAGATTTCTGGTGTGCATGTGCATGCAATGATCAGCTATCCATGCATGGGGCAGTGCTGGAAACTGGAAGGGTTTTCTCCCACCAGCTGATTGTTCCACGCACATGCACAGTAGTAACTGGAAGTCTAGCTGGTTGACATGCAGGCACCCGCTGGAAACCAGAAGTGCATTTTCTGGTGCGTGCATTTTCTGGTGCGCGCATGCCCCCCTGGGCAGCTCCTCTTCCAGGTCAGAAGCGCACTCTCTGTCCCTTTTCAGCACTGAGTGCCGAAAAGATTCACCATCACTGGCATAGGGTATAATATTGCAGCTTCCTTCTCTATTCACTCAAAAATGGATAGACCGCATGTTAATATAATTGCCCAACTATGCCTTAATGCCTCCTCGCCATCTTCATGAGCAATATAAATCGAGGAATAAGGAACTGTTTGGCACAGCAATTTTTGCACCTTTTTCTGAAGCAGACTTTCAAGAATATGATTCCATTACAGGCTACATATTCCAGCTCTACGGATTCCCGTGAAAAATTAATAATAACATCCGAACTTCACATAATCCCAGAAACCTTTCCATGCGAGGACTGTGTCGGAGAAGGGTGCTATAGCAAGCTGGTCTGAGGACATTCAACTAAAATGGAAGAGGCCTTTGAATGATCAAAAAGAAGACTGAGAAAAGGGTTAGCCATCCAATTGCTGGAATAACTTAGAAGAGGAAATGAGCAGTGTGTCCTTCCAGATACTGCTGGATCAGTAATCTTCAGTTATCTCTAGAACACGGCTTCCCCATCTTTAGCA
This sequence comes from Thamnophis sirtalis, assembly GCF_051295495.1. Lineage (NCBI taxonomy): Eukaryota > Metazoa > Chordata > Lepidosauria > Squamata > Natricidae > Thamnophis > Thamnophis sirtalis. The sequence continues at coordinate 130,617,614 of NW_028261383.1, forward strand.
TAGGTGGTCTGACTCACATATTTTGCAATAAATAAAGCAACCTATTTTCAAGGAAATGTCTGTGAATCATAGTGGTAACAAACATTAATGAGTAGATATAGTTGTCTTCAAATGATTGTTTTGTTTTGTTTTGTTATGGTTTCTCCACAATTTTCCACTCTTGCTTAATAAAATCATACTCTGCATCGCATCTGGTTTACTGGAATTAATGTATGTTTGGGATTACAAAGCGTTTGAGCAGGGATGGGCTTCAAAAATTTTACCAAGGGGTTCTCTGCCCGGTTGTTGGGTGGGCATGGCAATGGTGGGGGTGGCCTATTCGGCCTCCTGCACCACGGTGCGAGGGGATTTTTTCGCCCTCCACAGGCTCCAGAGCTTTTCTCGAGCCTCCGGGAGGGTGAAAACAGCCTTCCCAGGTTGTGGAGGCCCTCTGGAGGCCGGAAACGGGCCCACTTCCAGCATTCCTGAACTTCCAGTGGGCCTGTTTTTTGCCCTCCCTGAGCCTCCGCGCATACCCTGCACTTACCTGAATCCAAAATGGGCCACATGTGGACTCCTGGGAGGGGAGGGGTGGGCAGAGCCAGCCAGGAATGGGATATGGGGGTTCTCTGAACTGCATAGAATCTTAGCTAGAGGTTCTTCCGAACCTTTGCGAACCCCCAGCAGCCCACCCCTGGGTTCGAGGTTCTGCAAAATGTTTGGCAATCTGGAAGAAAAAAAGTTGGATTGATCTCGATCTCTGTGTGAAGCATCTTTGAGAACAGGGCAGAATTGAGGCACCCGTTACCTTTGTTACATATCACACTATAATAAACATATCATGCTATATATACAGAGGGAGTGTGTAGCATTAATTCTTAAATCATGTTTAAGAGCAGTTGGAGAGAAACAAGACTTCAGAATGCATTTGCATTTATCAACAGGTTCTCCTAAAACTGTTGTCCAGTCCACTAGTTAGTAAATGCCATCTATTTAGTAGTTAGTAGCAGCACCAACATATTGCACCTGCAAACAATTAAAGGTGGCAGATGTTTCTAGTTCCCAGATGACAGAAATCTATCATCGTTCTTACCATTCTCAGTAGACTTCTTAGAGGAAAGCTGGCAGATGCAAGAATCTCAAATAAAAATATAAAAGCAGGTTATAGCATTTTTATCTTTACAAGGAGTTATAAAATATCCCCAAACATGTTGGGGGAGGAGGAAGAAAAGACTGTCTGAACACTTTACAGAGACATAATAGTATGAAGTCCCAGAAGTTTCCTGGATACCATCCCAACTTTAATTCTTCCATTGCAAGTTACTTATAATAAGCTGTCTGTTCCACCTTCTAAGTTTTCGGCGCGCCAGTTGGTAAGAAGCTTTGCAACTGCAGTCATACATTCACACAATTTGCTCAATGTTGATTTATTTAGAAGTTTATAGTTGCAGATTAAAGGACAGCTCTGGATCCGTCACAAGGGGGCCCCTGATGATGAAACATAGTCATCACTGAAGGACTTGCCCTTGTGGAAAGTTCCAACAGATCCTTCTGAGTTTTGGTGAGGGGTGAAAAATCACTTCTGAAATTTATTTATTTATTTTTCTTTGGTAAGTAAATCTTGCTCTCATTGAAAGGGATTCACATCATCTCTTCTCACTTCTTGTATTCCCAGGATGTTAGGCTGTTAGATAAACAAAAGTGCTGCCATGCCCATATTAAGAGTTTGGAAGGCAGTGGATGTTTGCCACCATAACAAGCAGAGAAATAGAAAGTTAATAAATTTTTATGCAGATGAGGACTGATATGCTTTCCTGGAAGTTTTCAAGAAAAGATTGGACATCTGTTTATATGAGGTGGTATAGGAATCCCTGCCTTAGGCAGGGGGTTGGATTGATAGAACGTCCAGGTCTCTTCCAGCCCTGATTCTATGATCTGAAGGAAACAGCTTTTTATTCTAACCGAGGCTTCCCAAGAGCATGAAGCAACTCCTTGCCCCGACAAACAACCCTTTTATTAATTTACTGTGAATTCTGCTCATTCACATCCAGCAAAGTCTTTCAAGGGAGGATTTACAATCACAGACCTTATCTGGCTTAGAGAGCTGGCAGGCTGATATCTGCAAAACTTGGCAAGGAGTCTCGGAGAGTCACGAACCAATTAAGTGAACTAATTGTCTCCTGCAAACTCCACTCCCCTTTCCGTCCTTTTATTTCCTCTGGCCATTCATCATCCATCTGTGAACGTACTCCCAAATCGACCCCTGTTCTTTAGCTGTTCCCTTCGTCTGTCAACTCTGTGCATGCGCACACTGGGAACAGGCTCCAGCTGTTCATCTGCCTCACTGTTGTCTGACTCTGAAGGCAGCTGATATGTGGCATACAGCTCTGGCCCACTCTCTGCCTCCAACACAGAGCCCTCATCAGAGCCTTCCCCAGACTCCAGGCCTGGCCCATGTTTCTCCCCAACCTCCTCACTGTCCGAAAGTTCTGCCAGCTCCGCTGGCCGCTGGCAGGCCACAACACTTTTCATATACAGAAGAAACTTTGCATGTAGGTATAAAGTGAGGTACTCTACAGTATGAATCAACACAATACCACCACCCCCATTCCAGTTGTCAAATTACATTTTCTAGACATGATTTCTTTGTGATTGCTAAAGGCCATTTCACAAAAATACTGAATTCCAAATAGGCAATTCTCATTTTAAACAAGGTCTGCAATAGTAGAGTGACAATTCAAAAAGCAGAGTTTGCTGCCACCTTCAGGTATAATCAACCAGGCAGCAGGAGTTTCAAAACGTACATTTGAGGAAATACACGATACACCCACACACTCATTTCCTGCGTGTCTTTAATAAACAAGGGCTCCATAACTTGAATCAGGTAGCTACAAAACTAAGCAGCTTCAAATTCTGACTGGCAGTGAAAGTAAAAGGGAGATAATCACCATCAGACATTTCTTTTCCATTTTGCCAGTGGAAATAATAAAGTGAATATAATTTGCCTGCGTGCTTGCAAGAGAAACGAGAAAATAGCGCTGGAGTGATTCAGACACCCTTGTATGCCTCATAGACAATGAATGAAATGTTTGGGTTTTGATGAAGAGTAAAAAAAAATCACTCCCAAAACCACACAATAGATCTCTTTGTTTTGGTGGGCCTGCTTAGTGACACTAAATAACATATCTGAGATTTCATCTGTGGCCAACTCCTGCACTGAAACCATGGACAGTGACTGTCAGAACATGTTGAGTTTTGAATAAAGTAGACTAATAATATGACTTTCTTTTCTTTGTTCTTCCTTTTCTTTCTCTCCTTTTGCTTTCCTTTCTCAAACATTTCTTTACAAATTGTAAGCAAACTAGGAAACAAATTTGGTTCATTTCGCCACCACCGTTCCTTTTAAATGATCTGGAAAATTGGAGAGGATGGTGGATGTAGCTCTAACTCTGAAGAGTCATCCCTCTTCAACACCGATCCTCCCTGTAAGCAAATGAATATTTGTATTTAACTTGGCACGCCAAGTGGTATAGCATTGGCTACTCAACTTTCTAGGTCAGGGGTAGTCAAAATCAATTTCACTGAGGACCGCATCACAGCTGTGGTTTACCTCGGGGGCTCAGGGGGCTTGGTTGGCTGGCTGGGTGTGGCCAATTGGATGGGCATGACCAGCTTGATGCCACTCACTGGGTGTGGCTGACTGGGTGGGCGTGGACAGGTTGACGCCATTCCCCAAACTGCTGGCATGTTTCCTCTTCGCATTGGGTAGACTGGGCTAAAGGCACACTGGCATGACATTTCCTCTTCACATTGGGTAAAGCAGGCTGAAGCGACATGGGCCTTTACATTTTCCAGGATGGTCTCACAGGCCGGTTTCGGCCCACAGGCCTTGTGTTTGACACCCCTGTTCTAGGTAGTTTACAATACTGTAATGCTTCACAATTTATTCTTTAGAACACAACCATGTGTTCAATAGATGTGCTGGACTACAACACCCAGCATTCCCAGACAGCATTGCTGACTCCCTTGCCTGATTCGTTATAGAACTTCAGCTGCTCTAAATGCTTACCTCATTTCAGAATCTATTTTGAAAGGCATCCAGGGTAGGCTAAATTTAAGATTAGGTCATGTCTGCACGCAAAAGCACTATCAACAGCTCAGGCATGAAATCCTCTTATCTCTGCTACCAATTCAGCAGCGGGAGCATGCGCAGTGTGCATGATGATGTCTGGGTGGGTGGGTGGAGCCTTGTACCACTGCCACTCCCGGTTCGCCCGAACTGGTGCGAGCCAATAGAATACCACCTCTGCAACAGCCTCTCAGTTGCAAAGTTCTGGGAGGAAAATCTTCTCTTTGAGCAGCCTTCCTTCCCTGGTGCCCCAGTGGAAAGTCCATGCCTTCTGCCTTTGGCTGGTGAAATCTACTTTTTTCTCTACAACACAGAAGGGGTCAGTAAATAAAATTGTGAATGTGGAAACAAGATGTGCCAACTCATTTTCTATACAAACATCCATTCCTAGCTAACTTTCCTCTTCATCCACACTTTTTTAATTTCAGCATCCCAATTTAGTGGGCTGTTGTGAAATGCTTGGGAGTCAGAAACTCTTGCTGTTTTATTTCCAATTACCCAAACACGGTCTAGCTCTAGCATATCAGAGTTTCCTTTTTGCCTGCTCCAAGGATAAACACTGCATTCGTTAGCTCTAAAAGAGCCAAGGTGGAGCAGTGGTTAAATGCAGCACTGCAGGCTACTTCAGCTGACTGCAGTTCAGCAGTTCGGCTGTTCAAATCCCACTAGGCTCAAGGTTGACTCAGCCTTCCATCCTTCCGAGGTGGGTAAAATGAGGACCCGGATTGTTGTTGGGGGCAATATGCTAACTCTGTAAACCGCTTAGAGAGGACTGAAAGCCCTATGAAGCGGTATATAAGTCTAACTATTGCTATTGCTATTGCTCTAAAGGGACCTGGTTATTTTATTTTTACGCTTTTTAATTATTGTTTTTTACTGTATCTTTGTATATTTAATATTAGTGGGGTATGCATGCGGAGAATGTTAGGTCGGTATGTATGGGGGGATTGAGAGTGCAGCCTGGTGCCCCCTCCACTGAGTGCAGAAGCACTCAGTGGAGGGGGCCTCTCGTCCCAGAATGGGTGGTATGAATGGCCTGCTGGGGAGAACCGAGGCCATGAGAGGGGAAGTGGGGACTACAGGTGCGGGGACGGGACGGTGCATTCCGGTCATAGTTGGGAGAGGCAGGTTTGACAGGAGTTTTAGGGCTAGCCATTACTGGGGAAGGAGGGTTCGCTATGTTACAGCGATCCCCCCTTCCGGCCCTGTTAGCTTCACTCCAGGACAAGATGGCGAGAGTTGTCAGGGCCCTGGTCTCAGGCTGCTGTTGCTAAATTCCAGGTCTGTGGTTCATAAAGCTCCCCACGTCCGGGACCTAATGTTAGACGAGGGGGCAGACCTGGCATGTATTACCAAAACCTGGCTGGGCCATGAGTGAGGAGTCCCCCTCACTGAAATGTGCCCAGAAGGGTTTCAGGTGCTCCACCAGTCACGACACCAGAAAGGGGTGGGGGAGTGGCAGTCATCATCCGAGAGTCACTAGTTCCTCGTACGATCCCTACTCCGGAGATTGTCGGGTGTGAGTCCCTTCTGGTGAAGTTGGACCTTGGGGGTCAAGTGGGGTTACTAACGTACCTACCTCCCAACTGCATTACAACAGCCCTGCCTGTGCTCCTCAAATCAGTAGCCGAGCTGGCGGTTGAGTTCCCCAGACTTATAGTGCTGGGGGACTTCAACCTGTCGTCGCTCGGTGAACGCTCTGATGGAGCACAGGAGTTCATGGCTTCCATGACAGCCATGGACTTGACCCAAGTAATTCAGGGTCCGACTCATACAGTGGGTCACACGCTCGACCTTGCATTTCTCTCAGAGCAGTGGAGACGTGATCTAGATTTGAGGGGCATTAAGATTTTGCCCTTGTCATGGTCAGATCACTTCCTATTGAGGCTCGACTTTCGGAAACCAATCCCCCACTGTAGGGAGGTGGAACCGATTAGGTGGTTCCGCCCCAGGCGCCTGATGGACCCGATGGGATTTCAGATGGCACTTGGTGAGATACCTGACTCTGGCCCACAGTCCAGCATAGTCCTTGGTCGCTGCTTGGAATATAGCGGCGGCGGAGGCTCTAAACTGGATTGCGCCTTTACGGCCTCTCTGCGGCAGTGGATCCAGGAGGGCTCCTTGGTTTACCAAGGAACTCTGGGAGATGAAGCGCCAAAAGAGACACCTAGAGCGACGCTGGAGGGTTAGTAACTCTGAATCTGACCAAACACAATTAAGAGCCTTTATTAGGACTTGTCTAGCGGCGATATGGGCAGCAAAATATGCGCATTTTTCTGCTTTTATTACATCCGCAGAATCGCGCCCAGCCGCCCTGTTTAGGATAGCCCACTCCCTCTTGAAAGGGAGGGATATGGATGAACCTCTACAGGGTAGAGCTGAGGAATTTGTTCAGTTTCTGTCGGATAAAATCGCTCGGATTCGGACGGACCTGGACTCCACTTGGACGGTACCAGCCGAGGTACCAGGGGAAGGTCTTGATCGGATTTTATGGAGCGAGTTTCAACTTGTCGCTCCTGAGGAAATGGACAAGGCCATGGGAGCGGTGAGTGCCTCCACCTGTTTACTGGACCCGTGTCCATCCTGGCTGGTCTCGTCCAGCAGGGAAGTGACACGTGGCTGGCTCCAGAGGATTGTTAACATCTCTCTTCGGGAGGGATCCTTCCCGCACCCCCTAAAGGATGCAGTGGTGAGACCCCTCCTTAAGAAACCGTCCCTGGATCCAGCCATTTTGAACAACTATCGCCCAGTCTCCAACCTCCCCTTCGTGGGGAAGATTGTCGAGAAGGTGGTGGCCTTTCAACTCCGACGGACCTTGGATGAAACAGATTATCTGGATCCCTTTCAGTCGGGTTTCAGGCCTGGTTACGGCACCGAAACTGCTTTGGTCGCGCTGATCGATGATCTCTGGCTGGCCAGGGATAGAGGACACCTCTATCCTGGTGCTTCTTGACCTCTCAGCGGCCTTCGATACCATCGACCATGGTATCCTTCTGCGACGGTTACGGGAGGTGGGAGTGGGAGGCACCGTCCTAAGGTGGTTCTCCTCCTACCTCTCAGACAGGTCGCAGTCGGTGTTGGTTGGGGGACAGAGATCGACCCCTAGGCCCCTCAAATATGGGGTGCCGCAGGGTTTGGTCCTGTCCCCCCTCCTATTTAATATCTACATGAAGCCGCTGGGTGAGATCATATGCCGGCACGGGCTCAAATACCATCAATATGCGGATGACACTCAATTGTATCTGTCCGCCCCGTGCCAACTCAGTGAAGCAGTTGAAGTGATGTGCCAGTGCCTGGAGGCTGTCAGGGTCTGGATGGGAGCGAACAAGCTTGCACTCAATCCTGACAAGACCGAGTGGCTATTGATGTTGCCCCCCAAGGATGGTCCAGACATTCCACCTCTTAGCCTGGGGGGTGAAGTTATACACCCCTCGGAGAGGGCCCGCAATTTGGGTGTCCTCCTGGATCCACAGCTGATGTTAGAACACCATTTATTGGCTGTGACCAGGGGGGCCTCTGCCCAGGTTCGCCTGGTGCACCAGTTGCGGCCCTATCTGGACCGGGAGGCACTTCAAATGGTCACTCACGCCCTCGTCACCTCAAGACTGGATTACTGTAATGCACTCTACATGGGGCTGCCCCTGAAGAATGTTCGAAGACTGCAGTTGGTCCAGAATGCAGCCGCGCGAGTGATAATGGGTGTACCTAGATACACCCATGTTACACCTATCCTCTGCGAGCTGCACTGGCTCCCCATTGGTCTCCGGACCCGCTTCAAGGTGCTAGTCGTTACTTTTAAAGCCCTGCATGGTATTGGACCTGGCTACCTGAGAGAACGCCTCCTGCCATTCATCTCCCAACGACCAATAAGATCACACAGGTTGGACCTCCTCCGGGTGCCGTCGACTGGACAATGCCGGCTGGCGGCTCCCCGAGGGAGGGCCTTCTCTGTAGCTGCACCGGCCTTGTGGAACGAGCTACCCGCCGAGATCCGGACCCTCACCACTCTCCCGGCCTTCCATAAAGCAACCAAGACCTGGCTGTTCCGGCAGGCATGGGGCTGTTGATGAATATCCAGCTCCATTTGATTGAATGGATGCTAGATTAATTTTAACAATGGTATTTTTAAAATTTTTATATGTTTTTACTTTTGTTGTGAGCCGCTCAGAGTCCCAAGGGAGTGGGTGCCATACAGATCTTATTAAAGTTACAAAGTTACAAATTTTCTTGGCTGAGTGGGAAACTTCCCGCTTCCTTCTTGCAACTGTGCATTTTATTTAGTTTAATTACATAGAATAGCCCTGAAATGTTCTAAGACTTCAACAATTATCTTAATTTTTTTATATACAAGATGGCATTTTATTTAGTTTAATTACATAGAATAGCCCTGAAATGTTCTAAGACTTCAACAATTATCTTAGTTTTTTATATACAAAATCCCATCATCAGACAAGTCTGCACATGTTGAAAAGCTCATCATTTCTGTATCATATTTTTAATATCATATAATTATTTAAAGAAAATAGACATCTTTCAGTATAAGGTGCAAATCAGGAAAAGTTACGTCCAACACTGGACTTCATCCTGCCTACATCCTCCATAGCTATTAAGAATTGCTTAGACCCACCTCAGTGTACTATTCCCCCCCCCCAACAATAGGAAAAAACCTAGGATTGGCTGGCAATAACCTCATGCAAAAACATTGCTGCTTGGATTCCAAATTAGTTCAATCTCATTATCCTTGTTTACCCAGCTACAAGAAGACCTTCATATGATTTTGATTTTGCAAATTCAAAGAGACTGCTGAGATTATCTGGCCCCTAACTAGCAAGAGTCGGAATCTTTTTTCTTCTTCTTTTTTTGGTGCAAGACAGTTCTCAGAACACAAAATTTGCCTAACTGTCGGCAGAGGAACACAAGCAGACAAAGATGAATGTGAGCCAGAGGTGAGTTCAATGTTTATTTGCTGCAGGTGTTCTGTGCTAAATCACAAAGTGGTGGGAAATAAAAGTTCCAAACTAGCCCTGAAAAACAGATTCAAAACGAAACTATAACCCAACTGCCTGACTTGTAATAGCTTTTACTCTTCCCCCATTTCCCCCTTGTGCTACAGCAATATGCAGGAATCCTGCCGTGTTTCATAAAAACAATCTTTAAAACAAATACAAAATAATCTCCAGGGGAAAGAAATCTGTACAGAGAGTATCTACATCTCAAGATAAATAGACTGATACAGCGGTGGGTTAGGAGGCTTGGAGAACTGTGTGAAGAATCGAGAGTTCCCCCAAAGCTTTGCAAGGGAAAGCAGCCTTCTTTGTGGCTACCCTTCTCACCTACCCACCCCACAAACAGAGTTGCAAACATTAGCCAGCAAAGCACACCCGCTCCAAATCCCTCATCTCCAACCAGTCACTTGTGCTTCACTCGAGGTCAAGAACTACTGCTTCTACTGGCCACCTCAGTTGAACTCATCCCTGCCAAAAAAAGAACTGCAACAGAACTGATCAGAAAGACAACACTCAAGGTGTGTGTGCTCTACGGTTCCTTATTATCGGAAGTCCCCCCTCCCCTTCTTCCTTAAATGCTGCTATTCTGAGCTATTATTCCAATGCTAAATAAAACAGAGGGTGGAGATTTCACAGCCAGCAGCTCCGTGGGGCAGTCCCCACCAACTGTTGGCAAAGGTCTTCCTGCAAAGCATCAATACTAACCACACAATCCGCCTGCCCGCTTCTGCAAGTCTGTGAACTGGCTTGCAGCAATAACAAGAACCCCCTAAAGTAGGTGCCCTCTAGAATGAGGGCAGTGGAGATCCTGGAGGTGGCAGCCTTGCCCTAGGCCCCCTCATCCAGGTGTTGGAGCAGACATCTTGATTGCTCAATACTCCTAATGATTAATTATAAAAAAAGTGAAAGAGGATCCCCAGCTAACCATGCCTAACAGACCCCATGACTGAATCGCTTTGGGAATGGAAGCCACCAATCTTGCTTGACTAACAAATAAAAAAATAAAGGCAATAGGAGGTGTGTCTCTGGAATCTCTAGGCTTCAAAGCTAGCATGTCTGCTCTATAGATCAATGTATGCCTTTAAAGGTCTGTGGTCCACTCCTGGTGCTTGGGCTTTAGAAAGTAGCAACGGCAACTTAAAATAGAGCTGCATCCCCTTAGGGGTGCGTACTGCGTGATGCGCTCTACCTCTCCATTAAGCTCACACAATGAACAATTAAACTATGATAGCCCCCAAAGACTCCAACCGCTTTCTCTTCTGGTCAACTGGACTGCAGAAGATGCCGTTGGGATTCAGGTTGCCAAGATAAGAAGCTGGCATTCTTCCCCAAGAAAGAAGTTAGTGAGTTGGTGGCTGCCGTCCGCTTAGTGCCCCCGCCCCTTCTTCCTGCTCCCAAACAGGAAAAGAATAGCAAAAGCTGAAGCTGGGCTCCTGAAGGCAGCAATAGAGAGCAGACAGTCTAGGGCAGCCTCTTGTTTCCCCCACTCTGGTGGAGATGAAGAGGCATCCCCTGCCAAGGTCACCACCATAGAGTTAGACCAGGGGACTAATGCCGCTTGGTGGAGGAAACCTTCTTCTTGCGTGCCGCAAGCATCTCGTAGAAAGGGTCCCGGCTGATTGCAGCTCTGAAGAGAGAAAAATGGGGGGGGGGGAGAGATAATTAAACTCTTAGTCAGCTTCCCAGGAGGACTTAAATCACAGGAGCTTAGAATGGCTTCAACTTCTTTCCTGACTCTTTTAAGGAAAGCTGCCTTCACCGGCCATTCTCCTACCTAACAAGGAGATCTCCAGATCTTAACCCCACAGAAAACCTTTGGAGGGAGTTGAAAGTCCATGTTGCCCAGCGACAGCCCCAAAACATCACTGCTCTAGAGGAGATCTGCATGGTGGAATGGGCCAACATACCAGCAACAGTGTGTGCCAACCTTGTGAAGACTTACAGAAAACGTTTGACCTCTGTCATTGCCAACAAAGGATATATAACAAAGTATTGAGATGAACTTTTGATATTGACCAAATACTTATTTTCCACCATAATTTGCAAAAAAATTCTTTCCAAATCAGACAATGTGATTGTTGGATTTGTTTTCTCATTTTGTCTTTCATAGTTGAGGTCTACCTATGATGTCAATTACAGGCCTTTCTCATCTTTTTAAATGGGAGAATTTGCACAATTGGTGGCTGACTAAATTTTTTTTTTCCCCACTGAAAGTGTAAATCGTACTTAAAATTGCAAATCGTAATCAAGAGAATAAAGGAGAAAATGTGCAGCTCAGGGTACACTGTGAATTTGGTTGTTTTCTTGCAGACGTTTCATTACCTAAACTAGTAACATCATCAGTGCTGTTGATGTTATTTTGGGTAATGAAACACCTGCAAGAAAACAACTAAGCTCAGAGAGCACCAAGGACACCTAAACGTGAGCTGGTTACCCAAATTTAGATCATGTGGGCGCAGGAATGGGGTAATGGCCATAAGTTTTAATTTAAGTCATAACCATAACCAACTTTTTTGGGGAGCTGTCATTAATTCAAAATGTCATTGAGCAAACAGTTGTAAGTCAAGGACCACTTGTATCCCTACAAGTCTAGTGACAAAGTTTACCCTGTTTCCATGAAAATAAGCCCTCCCTGATAATAAGCCCAATCGGGCTTTTGAGCGCATGCACTAAGATAAGCCCTCCCTGAAAATGTTGCAACACAGCAGCAGCCATGAGGTGACCAAGCTCGCCTCCTCCTGCACTTCAAAAATAATAAGACCTCCCCCAAAATAAGGCCAGGGGCCTATTTCGGGGGTCAAAAGAAAATAAGATCCTGTCTTATGTTCGGAAAAACGGTAGCAAAAACCTAATGCTGCTCCTCTCTCCCCAATTTCAGGTTCTTCTTTGGCAAGAGATTTATACTTCCTCTTCCTGCTTCCCTATCAAAAATTTGAATTATACACACAAAGTTCTAGCAAATTGCCATATTGCTTCAAACCCTGGCCATTCCCTTCTTCTGTCTCACTTGATGCATTTGATCCACTCGTCCTTCTCTTCTGTCGTGGGTGCCGAGATGCGGTACACAGTGTGGTTTCCTTCAACCACACGTCCGTCTGCCTCCGTCTTACATGCTTTGATGACCTGGTCCTTGTTGTCAGGGATATACAGTTCAAAGCAGTTCTGCAAGAACAGGTCAAAACTTATTGCTTCATTGAAGACGGAAGTCAGAAGTGTCAACACACAGAATGCAGTTGACAGAAAAGTCACAAGTTTTCTGCAGCAAATATCAGTTCCGTAAACCAACTTCTATTAACTGAAGTAGGAAGATATTAATTCAGTTTCCAATGTCATCCAAAATGATAAATCATGACTACCAATTAAACCATCAGTATTAATCTTGAATCAATCACTTTATTGCAAAACTGGTCGTATTAATTTCCAAATTCAGTTGAAACAGGAAACTATGATTAAAAGGCTTCCCAGTTTGATTGTTCCTCTGTTGGAGGCCTGAACAAAAGAAAACTGGTAGGCATTGTCAAGAAGTGTCTTCATCTATTCTTTTATTAAGCCAAAGTCAAGTTATAGCAATTTATAGAAATGTTAAGGTGGCATCTACATCCTAGCTCAGATACGACAAAGTTCATCTTGACTGGGCAACAATTTCAGGATAGCACCAGGGGTGGGCTTCCAGGGGTTTGCAGGGGTTTGGGAGAACATCTAGTTAAGATTCAGTACAGTTCAGAGAACCCCCAAATCCCACTCCTGGCTGACCCCGCCCACCCCACTCCTCCCCTCCCAAGAGTCCCCACACAGCCCATTTTGGATGCAGGTAAGTGCAGGGCTCACGCGGAGACTCAGGGAGGGTGAAAAATGGGTGTATCGGAAGTCGGGAAGGCCAGAAATGGGCCTGTTTCTGGCCTCCAGAGGGCCTCTGGAGCCTGTGGAGGCCATTTTTACCCTCCTGGAACCTCAAGGTAAGCCTCTGGAGCCCAGGAAGGGCAAACCCCCCCCCAAACATGGTGCAGAAGGCCAACTAAGCCACGCCTGCCCAGCAACCGGGCAGAGAACCCCTTGCTAAAATTTTGAAGCCCACCCCTGGATAGCGTATATCAGAGTTGTCCATGCTTCAGAAATCATTTGGAATGCTGGGGAACATGAGCAGATCACCTCCTTAAGGTAACTTAAATCTTTTTTCAGGCTACTGTGCACACCTGGAAAAGATACAACCACATTAAAGAAGTGCTTCCTATTTATTTATTTATTCACATTTTTGAACTGCCCAATCTCCCTCCGAGAAGCACCTTTTTAAGAAACAGTGTTAAGCTATTAAAATAGTTTTTACCTGCTGGGATGAAGGAGGAAGTTATTTATTTTTTCTTTCTCTTTCTGTTTTTTTACACACCTAGTTTTTCTTTTCTTTGTAATGTTTTTTTTTCATAGATGCTTATCTTTTATATGTATAATTCTTGGTGTTATTTGTATTAAGGAAGTATTTCTCCTTTGTATTAAAGAAGTACTGTTCCCTTATGATTCAAAAAACCTCTTCCAAATCACTTTTGAAGCAAGGACAGCCTCAGTTTTGTGCACTAAAATAAAATATTCTAAAAAACAAACAAACGCCGATCACCTTAAGAAATCATCTGATCAAGATCTATTGTAAAATAGATCAAAGGCAGCAAGGTAGGACTTGAAAATGTTGTGGGAAAGACCTGGTCAATTCTCAGAAAACTATTTTTTTCCTCTGTGGGATTTCCCTGATCTCAGTGCTTTGGGGGTGTCACACATAATTTTCCTTCTCTCACTGAGTAATAGAAACAGAAACAATTCTGCAATGTGGGTAAGCCTGCTTAATAACTCATATTTCAAGGTTACTCCCACTTTTCTTGAATTCCCTCTCATTTTCTTTCAAAGCATGTAGAAGGGCAACAAATGAGGGCTTGGGAGAGTTCATTTGGGGGGTTCATTTTGGTTTTGAATAATGATCTCCCCATCTTGGTGCATATACTAGAACAGCAATGGCAAACTTTTTCGGCACTGAGTGCCCAAACTGGAACGTATCAGCATGCGTGTATATGTGCGCGCTGGAGTGTTGGAAACCTGAAGACCAGCTGGCTGTCATGCACATGCCTGTTTTTTCACCATTTTGGGGGCTGTTTTCATGCTGGTATTTGGGACGTTTTTGGCCCAAAAACCAGCCTGAAAACAGCCCGAAGGGGTCTGGGTTTTGTTCATTTTTCAGGCCGTTTTCCGGTGCTCCAGCGCCCATGAAAACCCGCATGCGTGCCGGAAATCAGAACAGTAGCTGGTGACGGCACACATGCCCACAGAGAGGGCTCTGCGTGCCACCTCTAGCGCATGTGCCATAGGTTCACCATCACAGTACTAGAACTTTCATAGAGCTTCCCATAAGAAACTATGCTTTCAACTTTTAGTAACCATAGTTACATAATTAAAACAAAACAAAAAGGAACGAAAGGCTGCAAAAAGGTGATCTCGCCCTATCTCAACACAGTCTCCAGGATTAGAATGACTCACCGGCTTCTTAGAATCTTCCACTTCACGGATGCTTAGATTCTCCAGTGGAATAATGCCTCTCGGTTCCTTGTCCTACAAGATAGTCAGATTTGAATCCATAAATTATCTTCTCAGTTCATCACAAAGTTAAGTGGGGAAAAACCTCCTCTCTTAGACAAATATATCTAGACAGATGCTTTAAAGACAAAACTTTCAGTGAGGAGGCTAAAGGCATATATCATAATAAAGTAAGGGGAAAATGGCATGGAAAAGGCCAACAAATATATTGAGGTACAGTTTTCTGGTTTTCATTGTGGTATTTGTTCCAATAGTGAAGATTTCAGGACAACAGTTTATGCTATTGTGTTTCCCCAAAAATAAGACAGGGTCTTATTTTCTTTTGACCCCCGAAATAAGCCCTTGGCCTTATTTGGGGGGAGGTCTTATTATTTTTTAGGTGCAGGAGGCGGCGAGCATGGTCACCTCAGGGCTGCTGCTGTGTTGCAATATTTTCAGGGAGGGCTTATTTTAGAGCATGCGCTCAAAAGCCTGATTGGGCTTATTATCCGGGGAGGTCCTATTTTCAAGGAAACAGGGTAAATACTCCAATCTTATGTTAAAACAAGAATTCACATTTAGAGTAGCCCTTGGGTTGTACTTGGATGCATCTGCACAAATGGTAACAACCTGAGACACTCACTGTGGTGTACTCAAAGTAGTAGAGGCAGTTGTCTGTCAGGATGAACCAGCGTCGCTTCCACGTCTTCACTCGGCCACCTGCACAAGGGAGAAGCAAGCTTGACAATGCGTGCCCAGGCCAAAAAGCTGGCTCTGGACACAAGAGCAGCTAAGGCAAAGGCAGAGCTACAGCCTATGGGCACAACAGACAGTAGCCGAGCACATGGTTGTCAAGAGCGCAAGCAGAGCCAGCCCCACACCAGAGCAGCAGGTGGCTTCCAGCTGAGCACAACAGCTTGGGGGAAGGAGAAAAGGTTGCATTGGTCAACCCTATTATATGCTACCGAACAAGCCTGTGTCTGCTCTGCACAAGGATGGAGAAGAGGCAACAGATTTCCACTAAGATAGAATTGCTATGAGTAAAGTCTGTATTTTAGCCAGATCCTCAGATGAAGCTGCTCTCTAGGATTCCACTTGAGCCTGGAAAGCCAAATCTATACCACCCTCTCACCTCTTTTTTATTACAGGTGAAAGAAGAGGGAATTATTTACACTGCATGATAATTTGGCAGCCAGGAAACAGCCTTTTTGATCTTGATGCTCTCACCCCATGAGATACCATTGCATTTTAAGATACAATAAGCTAGGCTAAGGGAAAAGTCCTTGATCAAAATGGGTGACAGGAATAGCTATCCCCACCCCACTTGCCTTTAAGATGCAATAAGGATTTTGGATTTGTGAAACATTACTTGTGCCCCATGCAGAAAAAAGGAAGCATGCTAAAGGGCCTGATATTTGAATTTGCTCTTAGCTTATTCTTTCAACTCCATGCCTTCTAAATGACTATCTCAGACCTACGATTCCCATTTTCCCAGCCTAAGACAGCGGTCCAAATCACCCAAAGGGTACCAGGTGAACAAACATTATCCTATGTAAACAGGATATTTTCAGATGAGATTTCCCCAATAGATAGGGGATAGGTCTACAAGGGAGTTGGCTCAAATTAACACCTATTAGGGCTATGTACGGTATTTTTCAGAGTATAAGACACACCTTTTTCCCTCAAAAAAGGGGCTGAAAATCTGTGTGCATATTATACACTGAATACAGCATTCCTTTTCCCTCCTGAAACCCCACCCCCTTCACCAAAATGGCCGTGTATAGCTTGTAGGAGGCCTTCAGAGAGCTCCTGGGGGCTGGGGAGGGCAGAAATGAGCAAAAAACGGGCCACTTTTTGCTCAATTTTGCCCCCCCAGCCCCCAGGAGCACTCTATAAGCTTTCTAATACCCTTTTTTTGACAAAAAACAGGTCCGTTTTTGTGAAAAACAGGCCGTTTTGGGGAGGTTTGCAGAGTGCAAAAACTTTTTTTTTAGTTTGCCTCTTCAAAACCTTGGTGCGTCTTATACTCTGAAAAATACGGTATATAGCGATCTCCTTTCTTTTTCCCAATACTAAGTTCTTCACAGGTAAAACAACCTGGCTTTGCCAGTTGCTAAACAACCTTTTTACTCCCAGTGTATTTCAGACATTTATCCTTCTGTTTATCCAAAGCAGAAGCTCGGTGGAAAAGACATAAATCCTGTCAGTTTATTTCATAGCAATTGGTTCTTTCTGGATTTTCTCCCCTTTTCCCCAACTAAACTGTGCCCACAATTAGCCAATGGTTTTTTCCCGGAAGTCAACTCAATGTCAATAAGAAGCCTCAGATGCAGGGAAGCACATTACTTTTGGCAAATTGTGACAAACATTTAAAAAAACCGACCTCGGGTTTTGTCAGAGATTCAGAAACTGTGAAGGAATCGGTACAAATGGGTACTATTCTAAACAGTTACTTCCCAGAGGGACCACCAAGGTCACTTCCATCCACAACTGCCTGCCTTCACTCATTAAAGGACGGAGGTTTGCACAGCCCCCTTGGGCTGGTCTAGCCAGTTTATGCAAGGGGGAGGGGGTATCCTGTGGTTCCAAGAGGCAGATCAAAGTTGAGAAGTGAAGAGGCAAGATCCGCTCAATCAGCAGGGGCTACTCTGGCACATCCAGAAGAGTAGAGTTGAGCTAACCAGAAATTACCAGGAGCAAAAATATAAAGACCCACTCAGGGAGATTCTTACGCCACATATAGGCACACACAAACAAGACTTCATTCAAGCAACATAAAAACAAAAAACAGAAAGAAAGGGACAATGGTGGGTGGAAGAAGCCAATTGCTCCAGATAACGCCTGCTACAGTCCCCAAGGAACCTGGAAAGCTTCAACTGTTGTGAGCCCCTCTAACCATGGAATGATCAACTTCATCGCGAGTCAATATATTACAGAAAGACAAAGAAAACAAAACATCCCCAGGGGAGCCGATTGGTAAACTCAGCAAGTCTCCAGTTGTATCCTCACAAGTATTTGGCAGTAGTGTTTTGCCCATTTCATTTCACTGTAGACCAAGCTCAGCAGGGTGGACAAACAACTTGTGCAAGCAGAAGACAACTTCCAGAAGAGCCCACCAGAAAAGAATGCGGTGAGCTGGCTTCTAAGGAACCCTAGGCCAGCCACCTTTAAACTGAGGCTTTTATTCAACCGGAAGAGAAGTGAATTGTCCACCATGATATTAAAACTAAGACCAACAATTGAGGATCAGGGCCTTGGATGAAGATGATGATTAAAGTTTTTTTGATGTATTTGTCCTAAACTGTGAACTGAAAAGCAAAATGTGAAAAGCTCTGCCATTTCATCTCCCCTCCCTTTTCTCTTAAAAGTTCTTAAGTGAAGCTCTTGTTTCAGGATGGTAGACTTACAAGTGTCAATTTCAAAACATCCTTTGAATTTGGGTGAATATGTAAATAAACTCTAGAGTTCCAGTGAATAATTAGAGGGACATAAACCTCCAGGAAGTTTCAGCCATCATTTTCCAACTTTTATCTTTTGACAATTGAACAACTGTAAGTGTAAAACAGCTGAATATTCAAGAAACACCCTCGCTTCAGAGAATTCCAATTTGCTGCCATATTTATAACTAAGAAATGCTGAGGGAACAGTATTATATCTGAAATGTTACAAACTAATAACTTATAGAATAATAACTGACAGGGTTATTAAAATCCCAAAGAGCTCCTTGCTGTCAACTATTGTTCATCCTGATTTTCAATTCAGACATGGCAACTTTAATAGTTGGGGTATATTTTTAATGGCCTAGGGCAGGGGCGTCAAACTCGTGGTGTCACATTATCATGTGATGTATCACAACTTTTTCCCCCTTCACAAAACTGTGGGTGGGGGTGGCTAGCATATGAGACATCCGGCGCAGGCCACAAGTTTGACACACCTGGCCTAGGGAGATTCCTACAATAAAGGAAACACCTGCGTTGCTTTTAGTTACAAACTATTTTAACCCCTCCCGGTTACAAATCACTGAATAATACAATTATAGCTAATGCTAATATTATATGATTAACAAATGATGGATTCAATCCATTCAGCTACAAATTCACTGGGTGGCATTAATCAAGCCTCTGCCTTCTTCAACCAGGCATCTCCAGGTATAATGATACTTTAATAACCATGCAGGCTAAAAATTACAGGGTTCGGGAAGGTTCCGATCAGGGGTGGGTTCTGGCTGGCTTTACTGCAAGTTTGCCCACGCATGCGCGCTTTGTGCAGTTCAATTAAAATTGAACTCAAAAACAAAATGGCGACAGCAGCGAGCAGCCTGCCATACCACTCGGCCAAACCAGTAAGAACCCACCTCTGGTTCCAATCCTGTTCTTATTCCAAGTCCATAAAATAGAAAGGATAACCTATTTACAGATTTATTGTAAATATCAGAAAAGGGATTGTTAAAAAGTGACATCCATAAATTGATCAGTAAGTTAACCAATTGAAAAGAAGAACCTTTATTATGTGTGGTGAATTCTAGTCAGTTGGAGTAGCACTAAACCAAAAACCTGAATCTAATAAGAGATAGGATCACGATCTTCTCTCCTCTGATCCAGTTGGATATTCTGATCCTGTGCCATCCCAACTAACTAGAAGCTCTCTCATATATAATTAAGAGAAGGTTCTTCTTCTCTGTTCCACACAGGACCAGAGCATGGCTAACTCATTGCCACAATCAATTAAACAACTAATATTTTATTATTCCTTTTCACACTGGCAGCATTTTTGTTTTGTTTAGTGCCCCTGGATGAAAAATACGCACTATTCTAGGGCCTTGGGCGAGAGCTTGTCCCAAAGGTGCTTTTTTCTGAGGCAACTGGATTTTGTTTTTTCTTTTGAAAATTGAAGGAAAATAAATCCTTCCATTCCCCACTATCCTGTCAGAGCTGAAGAAGCTTCTTGGCTGAGAAGCAAAACTTCTTCAAAAGAAAAAACAAGAAAGTCCAGTTGCCTCTAGAAAAAGTACCATTGGGACAACCATCACCTGGATGACTGAGAATCGCTAGACTTTTAAATGGAAAAGAGATTCATGATTCATCTTACAATCATTTTAAGTTCATCAGCTGTATGATGCAGGGTAGATGAAGGTTCATGATGGCACTACAATCATCAAGACTGAAGTATAGCATCTGGAAAAAGCCTCTTGAAGCAACTACATTGCTGTGAACTGCCCATTACCTAAGACTGGAATGGTATAACAATTGTGTTAAATACATAATTAATCTGTGGTATGCTAAGTGTAGCCGAAATACAACTTCCAGCAACTTCAAACTTAATGAGAAATGTTTTTTTTTCTGCAATATCTATCCCAGAACAGGTCAAACAACATTTTGGGGTTGGAAGTCATACTTTATTTTTAATTATTATTATTTTCAGCCTGTCAGCACCATAGGGAAAAATTTCAGTAATACTAAGGGCGAGGTTGAAAAAAAGAGAGAAGCTGACAATTGTGAGTTCTCCCCACTCTTTTTTTTTAATGGGGTTGGAGATATTTAAATTTGCCCTCTTTCAATTCTTTCCTTTTTTTAAAAGTATTATTTAAAAATTAGTATTACTGAAAATATTATGCAGATATATCCATATTCTCTGCTATCAAATTGTAACCCTGAATACTTCCAAAGGGATGTGGGCTTCCTAAAGCAAGGGAAGCAACCTATTCCACAGGAGGAAGAGGGTTTTTTCCCCAAGCCCTATCATGCCCTTCCTACCGTGTTTTCCCCAAAATAAGACAGGGTCTTATTTTCTTTTGACCCCTGAAATAAGTACTTGGCCTTATTTTGGGGGAGGTCTTATTATTTTTGGGAGGTGGCAAACATGGTCACCTCATGGCTACTGCATTGTTGCAATATTTTTGGAAAGGGCTTGTTTTTGGGGAGGGCTTTTTTTAGCACATGCGCTCAAAAGCCTGATTGGCCTTATTATCCAGGGAGGTCTTATTTTCAGGGAAACAGGGTAGCTCCTGTCCCTCCGGAAGCTGAAACCCACAGCCAGGCCTAGTTTTGACAACATGAAATACTTCAGGACTTTAGAACTTGCCATACTCTCACAGAAGACATCCAGCAAGATCAATGTGAATTTTAGAAAAGCAGGATGAAGAGGATAGCTACCCGAATCATGGTTTGGGAAAGTCACTGCTCTCTCTTCTCTCTCCGTTTCGTGCCTAGCAGAACACAAGCACTTCCTCTCCCCACCTCTGCCCCCCACCATCCCACGTCTCCCCCACCCCACCCCAGTTCCCCAGGGACTGTGCAGCCAATTAGCAATGGTGGCAACAATAGCAATACGAGAAACATCAGCAGCAAGTAAAAATAAAAGAGAACAGAAAAAACAAGCAAGCACTTGCAGCACGGCCTCGGCCCCAGCAAAGCTAGCAAGGAGATATGGGGGTACGTACCTCCTGAAGTTTGGGGGCAGGGAAAGGCAGAGCCAAAATCATGGAAACATACAAATGAGGGAAAAAGAAAATTAAAAAACAAAGGACTAAAATTTGCCCTTCGTGCACATTTCAATTGCAGTCAGCAGTGGGCACCGCCCAAGCTAAACATTTTTGAGCAAAAGGGACAAAGGAGGGAGGGAGAGCTCTCCTTAAAGGGAGTCAACATATCTCCTACTTTAATACAAAAAAAAAAAAGGACCGATACATTTTTGGGGCTACCAGCATGCCAAGGCTATGAATGCAGCAGCCGCTGGGATACTTGATAGAAAGGTTCACCTCTCTGGATTAATTCTTGCCATTGGCCATATCATGAATGTGTTTGCCACACAAACAGTTGACTGAGGAGTTAGTGATTTTAGTACCAAGGCAGTGGTGTGGGTGTTAAAATGGCCTGGAGCCAGGAGACCTCTAGGAGTGGGATGGGAAGGGCAGCATGCATCATCAAGGGCCAAAGGGTTCAGCCAAAGAACAGCCATATGTGGAGAAAACCAGGGTTATATCCCACACAGTCAAGGCCAGTGGGCCTACCTGATCCACCTTTGTTCTCCTGTTACCTCCACCTCCTTCAACCCTCCCCTCTGGAACACAGCAAAGAGGCCTTGTGTCTCCCTCTGGATGAATAATGGAAACCCCCTCCCAATTTTCCTGTCTCTACAGGGCAAACCTCAGTCTCCCCTTCTTTGCTGTGCTCTTAGCCACATTTTCCTGAATTGCACAATGCTGCAGTTCTCTTTTTTTAAATGATGTCACTGAATAGACATAATCATGACAGTTCTAAAAAGATTTGACCTACAATGATGGGGATTGCAGAATTGGGTGTAAGGTACAATGTTGGGGTTCTTGGCATTAATACGGTCACAATTTGAGACATATTTTTTAAAACAGTTGCCATAGAAGTTGAAATGCAAACAACAAAACATTCTGCCTTTGGAACTGAAGTAAATTTGTTTCCTGAAATGGAATATTAAATGTTGGAAATTGCATTTCACTTCTAAATCCTCATTTCTTTTGTTTCAATCAACCTCTCTTGACTAGATGGCAAGAATCTACCCTAAACCATGGTCACTTCTATATCTAAGGGGAAGCACAAAAACAACTAATAATAGACATTGTCTTATTCTGATAGTCAATATGACTATAATTTTATGGATTCATCAAATTTATATAGCCACCCATCTTGCAGAAGGTGACAAAGTTGTGCTTAACCTCCTCTACTTGCTTAACCTCCTCAATGTGAAGAACCTCTTTAGAACTGGGTCAGCATGTAGCCAACCAAGCAGCCTTCAATTTGTATCCTGAGCCATAACAAACTCTAGTTCTTCTGCATATGCAGCTTAATAGTTCTGCTCAAATACTGCAGCTATTCTTCAAAATGTCAAGCGAGCTAAACATGCCGTGTTTCCCCGAAATTACGACATGTCCTGATAATAAGACCATGCCGTATTTTTCCTGTGGGCAAAAATATACACCCTCCCCCAATAATAAGCCCCCTGGACAACCTCCCCTACAGCCAGGCAGAGCGCCACTCACCAACCTAGCGATATCCCGAAGGCACAAAGCTACAGGAGCTGGGGGGACAAAGGCGCTCACATTGCTTGACGCCTTTGGGATACTGCTAGGTTGGTGGGTGGCACTGTGCCCAGCTGGAGCGGTGAGTTGCCGGGCAGCCGCTCTCACGAGCAGCCGCCCGGCAATGCCCCACTCCAGCCGGGAAGAGCGCCACTCACCGATCCCAAAGGCGCTAAGCCGCGTGGCGCTCTGCCCGGCTGGAAAGAGAGGTTGCACGAGCACTTGTTCTGCCTCCAGCTCGTGTGCCTCCCTGCCTCACCTTGCCCAATTCTCCCTGAAGGGCTGGGCCAGGGCGCCGCACCCACCCCGCTGCCACCGCCGCCGCCATGCTCCGAGCATAACCGGCTTCCAAACTCCGGAGATCCGCTGCCGAGTCTTCTGAGCGGCCACTCCCAGAAGAGTACCACATGGCTTAGCGTCTTTGGGATATTATTGGGTTGGTGAGTGGCGCTCTGCCCGGCTGGAAAAGGGCATTGCTGGGCAGCTGCTCATGAGCGTGGTCACCTCATGGCGGGTTTGTTGCGCTGCTGTGACAGCGCAACACAGCCGTTTGCCCCTGAGGTTGTGCCCAGCTCTTCGGCCGCCCACTTGAAAGAGAGCAGCAACCTGGCAACCCCAAACCAATAAGCCCCCCCCCCAATAAGGCCCAAGCAAAATTGGGGGGGGTCAAAAAATAAGACCCTGTCTTATTTTCAGGGAAACACGGGGTTTGCTCAGAAGGCATTTTAAATTCCTTTCCTGCAGCTACTCCAAGTCCAGTGAAATATTTTTCAATACATTTTTAGGAATTGTAAAACTGAAAATGGAAGAGATTTCTGGTGTTTGCTGTGCAATTGAAAGCTATCAGATTTTCAACTGTGCGACTATTTAAACCAGGGATCCCCAGACTTGGGAACTTTAAGACTTGTGGACTTCAACTCCCAGAATTCTCCAGCCAGCTATGGAGAATTCTGGGAGTTGAAGTCCACAAGTCTTAAAGTTCCCAAGTTTGAAGACCTCTGATTTAAATGGAATGCTTATTATTCATTGAGCAGACATGATACAGATAGACTACAGCTCCATCATCCTTTGGCTATAGAGGCTAGTTAGTGGAGAAGAAATTTTGAATCTAACTCCTAAAGCACCATAGCTTTTCTATTCCCATCACGTCTGGATCATTTGCTACCGAGCTAAGACAAACCTTATTGCAATTACTGTAATTACAAAATGTATTAATCTTATATTATGATTATATAGGAAAATGTAGTTATTATGTGCACTTGCAGTAGCACACAATTGTATTACTACTGTACAACTACCGGTATGTATTACTGACACACTTATCAGTCTACTCTCCAGGTTCCATAATAGTTTTTTGCATGCCTTGATTGAAAGAAACAGAAGAAGAGGGGTAGAAAAAGTGTGGACTTAGAATCAGATCTTATTTTGGACATCAAAGCTAGATAAGTGTAAGTCTTCTCTCTGGCTCAAAGCAAAGTATGAAAAGTTACCAATGTAGAATAATTTCATGAATTTAATTCAGTTCAGATTCAGCAATTACAAGTTTGACTATTTAGGAGAATTCCATTTTCAGATTTGATTTTCAGATTTCAGGTGATTTAATATTCCTACAAGAGAGGTGTGGAGGGGGGGGGAACCTAGGCAACCACCTGTTCCTTAAAGAAGCCCGGAAGATTTTTCGAGCCAAATCCTGGCAATTAAAAAAAAAACACAGGTTTGAGTAAACGTGAAGAGGGAGCCAAGAGCTGCAGAAGGAGAGCTGGTGAATGCATCCTAGTTTGACCTGTCAGTGAGTGCAGAGCTGCTATGCGTGCAGTGATGCCAGAGACGAGTCTGAAAAATGAAAGTGAGAAGCTAGGGACCATAGATAAGTCTTCAGCTTCTCTGTAGGTGGTTGTAGGTGCGCATTTTGGAACTAGATTCATCTGCCATTCCTGGGACTCAAGTAACCTGCCTTTTTTTTCTTCCTAAGTACATTATTTTGCCCAATTTTGGTAAGAATTGGTTGGCCAAGCCAACTTAAGAGAGCCATAGGAAGTTACTGAGCACTGCAACCAAGGCCCTCCTCACTGGGTACGCTGTTCAAGAAAAGACAATGAGAAGCTTTCAGGTTGTATAGCTGGTCCTTTGTGCTGGACTGTGGCCACCGAGCCCCATGCAAAGAGACTCCTGCTGAGCTCCATGCTCCCTGCAGCCCATGCCACACCATCAGCAGCCCTGCTCCTTGTTGGTCAGGTCTTGCCTCGTGCAGACACACACACACTCACCAAGCTTCAGAAGCCAGCCTTCACGGTCCGGATTAAAGAAGGTATGCGTCAAGTCATTGCCATCATCCTCGGGGATTTTGAAGGGCTCATTTTTTATGCTCTCATAGAGATTCTGGTGTGAGGGAGGAGAAACATGTGGGGGATCACTTCCACGGAAAGGTTCTGTGCCACCTTTTCAATATTGCACTAGTGCAGTTTCTACTTCCCAAGAACCATGACTGCATTATGGAAGCTCAGTATTTGAGCAGGAGATACTGGGAAGACCAAGGTAGGCTCAACCCTGACCTATTCCTGGGTCTTTGGTGAGCCTGCCAGGCAGATAGACAGACAGAAGGCCCTCTATTGCGGTGATTCACCACACCCACCGAGTTCTCCATTATGGCCTACACACAGCATTTCAGTCTGTTCTCTTCCCGCAAAACTCACCCTGAGCAATTCCTCAGGTAGGTCCCCGCCATCATTGATGCCACGGTTCATAGCGATGAATCGCTCCACAGTGGGTTTATCCTTCACGTTGGGATTATGCAAACTGGTATTCAGCATGATTATGGCAAAAGAAAGCACATAACAGGTATCTGGGACAGAAAGAAAAAGGAACAGGGGATTCAAGCCCATTTGGGAACATAGTTCAGGTTACACAAGATCAAATCCAAATTGGAGCCTACAGATAGTTTTTTACTTATGGCCACAATTGGGGGCTAGAATTTCCATAGCTAAGCAAGTCAGTTGTTGAACGAGACAACACAATTTTAAAACCTTTCTTGTCATGGTCAAGTGAATCACTGCATTACACAATTGTTAAGCCAATCTAACTTCCCCCATTGGTTTTGCTTGTCAAGAACCGGCTGGGAAGATTGCAAATGACAATCATGTGACCCCAGGATACTGCAGCCCATTGCCAAGTGCCCTGGTTTTGATCACATAACCATGGGGATGCTGCAACGGTTGTAAATGGAACTGCTTGTAACTCACTTTATTCGGTGCTGTTGCAACTTCCAATGGGCATTAAAGAAATGGTTGTAAGTTGAGGACTACTTGAGAAGCCCAACTTGACCTTTAAAATATTTTGAAACTCTAAGCCAATTGGGGTCACTTTACCTGAAATACTGCCAGCTACCATATTTATTTATATCCTGCATTTAATATTTTTATAAGTAACTCAAGGTAAGGTAAAGGTAATGGTTCCCCTCGCATATATGTGCTAGTCGTTCCTGACTCTAGGGGGCGGTGCTCATCTCCGTTTCAAAGCCAAATAGCCAGCACTATCCAAAAACATCTCCATGGTCATGTGGCCAGCATGGCTAAACACCGAAGGAGCACAGAACGTTATTATCTTCTCCCCAAAGGTGGTCTCTATTTTTCTACTTGCATTTTTACATGCTTTCGAACTGTTAGGTTGGCAGAAGGTGGGACGAGTAATGGGAGCTTACTTGACACACACATCCTGCACATGCGTGCACAACCCCCCCTCCCCCGGGCTACGGAGGCTTTCCTGAAGTACGGGGTGGGTGAAAAAGGGGCCCAACGAGCCTGTTGGCCCTGTTTTTCGCCCTCCCCAGGCTCTGGAGGCTTTCCTGAAGTACGGGGAGGGTGGAAAAGGGGCCCAACGGGCCCGTTGGCCCTGTGTTTCGCCCTCCCCAGGTTCTGGAGGCTTTCCTGAAGCATGGGGAGGGTGAAAACTGCCTCTCCCAGCCTTCCAGAAGGCTGAAAATCAGCTACCTGGCACGCATATGCGTGCTGGAGGTGACGGCTTGCATGCCAGCAGATATGGCTCTGCCTGCCTCCTGTGGCACGCATGCCATAGGTTCACCATCACGGCCCTCTACCATTGTAGACAAATGGCTATCCAATATCATCTTTAAAACCTCCAATGTTGGAACAGCCATAACCTCTGGAGATGGTTGTCCACTTACCTGTTGACTGGAACACACCAGGGTTGCATTGACAGTACCGCTGTGCAAATGCTTCCATCATCCGGTCAATTTTTTGTGCTTCACCTGGCAACCGAAAGCTCCAAAGGAATTGCCTGTGAGGACAATGAAAATTAAGCCCATGTCCATTTGTGTGCTGTACAGTTGTGAGGAAAGATATACCACAACTAACATTCCGTGCATCTTTTCCCTGGCAAAGTGTTGGAAATACAACTTTTAAAATTTCTTGCCTACATAAGCAACCAGCTGGGAATTTCTACAAACCCAGCATATCTGATTGAGGCTAGTGAAAAATAAGGCTGGTTCAAAGGCAGGAATGCTTCAGAATTGTCAACAAAGCATTGGCATACTTCTGGTAAGATCAGAAAAACCTGTTTTGAGGCTGAAATAGGATTCAAACTTTTTCCACACCTTTACCCACAGGCCACATCAGGAACAGAGCAGATCTGGACTTTCAAGTGCAACCAGACCCTCAGTAACTCCCACAGCCCCGGCCAACATGCTGTATAATCATGGATGCTGATTTTGTGTGTATGTGTGCCTTTGAGTCAGTTTTTCAGTCAGTGTGATGCGGTTTGCCATTCCCTCAATTTTAGGATTAGGAGTCCATTAGTGAAGGGTCCAAGTCAGCAACTTTATTGTGTTCTACCTATAATACAAGAATCTCTCCAGACTACTTACCTTCTTCTTGGGAATAACCAGATAAGGTTCCATGAAACCTAGGGTGTAGAGTCAGGCTTATACCTCTTGTGGCTATGCAAGCACCCAAGGCTAGTTCCCCACCTGACTCCTCCTTCCTGCCTGGCTGGGAATTTCCCAACATTGAAAGGTTGACAGGCTCCAAATCACATAGTTGGCCTTGTGCCTAAGGTAGATCTAGAACTCATGGTCTCCCAACCTCTAGTCTGGTGCCTCTAACACTACACCAAACTGGCTCTCTACAGCCATAGAAAATGCTAGTTAATCTAGTTAATCCAAAACCATGGGAAAGAAAACACGATCTACAGCTACACCTATAGATACACAGACATGCATCTGTCTAATATTATCATCTCTTCCTCTTGTCACTCACCGCAGTGCCTGTACAAGGTTGAGATCTGTAAACTCGTGCAGCTCCACAAAAGAATGTAATACTTGGATGTTGAAATCGTCTCTGAGGGAAGGAAACAAAATACATTGAAATTCTGGACTGAGCAATTTATTGTTATACAGGTGACAATGCTTATATAGTTAAGGTCTGTGTTTGCACCTCCTTAAGAATTATATGATGGATCCATATAGCTTAGAGCAGGGATATCCAAACTTGGGAACTTTAAGACTTGTGGACTTCAACTCCCAAAATTCCCTGGCTTAGAGTTACTACTCTGAGGGTCCCTGAATCAGAAGGATCTTCCTATTTCCTCCTTTCTGAGTACATATACACAGGTAGTCCTCAACTTGCAACTACAACTGAGCCCAACATTTCTGTTGCTGAGTCATTAAGTAAGTTTTGACCTATTTTATGAACTTTGCCACAGTTGTTAAGTGAATCACTTCAGTTGTTTAGTTAGTAACATGGTTGTGAAGTCAATCTGGCTTTCCCATTGATTTTCTTTTTCAGACGGTCGCAAAAGAGGAACACGTGGCCCCGGGATCCTGCAACTGCATCATTTTGAGCCAGTTGCTAGGTGTCTGAAATTTGATCACATGACCACGGAGATGAGGCAATGGTTGTTAAGTGTGAAAAACACTCATAATTTTTTTCCTAGTGTTGTTGCAACTTCAAACAGTCACTAAAAAATGGTTGCAACTCAAGGACTATCCGTACTCTACTGCTGACTTTGGTCCTTTCTCTAACATTAAGAAGAACAGTGTGTGAACATTAACATACATTCTGTCCTCTAAGGGGGCTTGGTTAATTACCTTTCACCCAGGTAGTCACCAATGGCAGTCTTGTTGAGTCCTTCCCCCTTGTAGAGGAACTGGGCAATGTCCTCACATGTATTCTTCAAAAGGTCATTCGCTATGAGGAACTGAATCCCCTGCAAGATGGGGAAGGAAAAAAAAAGCCTCTCAAACATTTGTTGCACGAGAACATAGAAATAAGAACTTGTAACATCTGCCATGCTATTCCACATGAAATTCAAATTATCCTAATTGATTACATCTATTTCAAGCACAAGGGAGTGCAGGGAGTTGGAGAGGAGGCTGCAATCAATATAACAATAACTTGCTTTTACTCACTTAATGAATTCTGCAGCTGAAGTTAGTTTGAAATTATTTCCTGACTCACCACATATGATTTAGCCCAAATGCCACACTTCCGCCACGATCAAGAAAAGACCTACTTAACTGAAACCCCAGCTGTGTTGGGGTTGTGTTAAGCCAGGGCTGGCAAACTCACGGCCCGCCAGACGGAAGCGCCACACGCTGGCCACGGCCAAACCCGGTTTAGTGAAGGGGGGGAAGTCCCTATATGTCACGTGACGATGAAGCGAGTTTGACATCCCTGTGTTAAGCTGTGTTAAAATGAGTTCTGCTTTTAGGAAGCAGTCTCACTGTTACGTTTTCCTGACTGGAGAAGGAAAATTACAGACCTTATTGCTTATTTCCAAAGAATCCTTGAGGGAGGAAATTGTTCTGAGGGGTTTAGCAGATAATTTGGGAAAAGAGGGAAAAATAAAGACAAACACCAATATAAGTAAGGCCCAAACAGATAGCAGCCAATTTGGGATCACATCCTTTAATCCTACTGTTAACGCAGGGTTTTTGCCTGATCCATGGTTGCTATTAATACCACATCAAGGAAGCAGCAGCATTTACCTTCTTAGGATCCATGTTAAATTTCTTCCTCCCCATTGCCACCTGCTTGTTTCTCTGCATGTTTTTCCTAGGTAACACAAAAAGATTGCTCAGTCTCCTTTGCTACAAAACAGTCTGTGGACACCACTTCTGTAATAATCTCTACTTGCAATACAGTTAATCTTTTCCTTCATCTTGCATTCTTTTTTATTTATTTTTTAAATTTTATTCTCATATATAGTTACAGGTATACATTCACATAGTTATTTATCTTTATCACTTTTACATATTTGTTTTTCCATATACAAAATTAAAATATACAATCTGGGTTGCTTTTCTTACCATCCTATACACCTACTTTGTATTATCACCATCCTATTTTTCCTTTTTTTTTCACCCTCCCTCCCTTCTCTACTTCCTTCCTTCCTCCTCTCCGTTCCTTTTCCTACTTCCCTTACCTCTCCCCTACTCCTCTCTTCCTCTTTCCCCTCCTACCCTCTCTCCTCTTTCTATCCCTTCCCTCCTTCCTCTCCTTTCTTTTCTTCTTTCTCTCCCCTTTCCTCTCTTCTCCTCTCCTACTCTTTTCCATCTTGCATGCTAACTGAAACCTTAACAAACACGTTATCATGTCCCTGAAAGGCCTTAAAACCCAACCTAAAATCTTTAAACACAAGCAAACTCCTAATTTCTATAACAAGATGAACATTCACTCTCAAACATATCTAGGTAACAAGATTCATTTCTCAGAAAATTGAAGTCAGCAAAACTCTCAGTAATATGTCACTGAATATTTTCATGAGAAAAGCTCCAAAAAATGTTGATTTTTTTAAAAAACCAAACACTAATGTGCTGCATATATAGAATGGCATGTTTGTTATTTGGATTAAAAATCTGACACTGAATTCCTAGAAAATGGAATGTAGGAAATTCAGTAGGCAAGGCATTTTTGGTTTTATTTATGAAGGATTTATTGTATTGTTCTAATTGATTGCTATTAGTCACCCAAGTTCTTATGTAAGATAGGGCAGCATTTAAAATTTCTAACAATAATCC
Source organism: Thamnophis sirtalis (assembly GCF_051295495.1). NCBI lineage: Eukaryota > Metazoa > Chordata > Lepidosauria > Squamata > Natricidae > Thamnophis > Thamnophis sirtalis. The sequence goes on from NW_028261383.1 coordinate 130,648,363, forward strand.
TAAATACCCACAAACATCAGGATTTATTTTCAACAGAGTAAAGATTTTTGAAGAGCGATTACTGCTTTCCTTCCAATATTCATTCCAAAAATAGTGAAATGCCACCAAATTTCACCTTCCCACTTCTCCATCAGGACTCACCTCTCTTCTGTGGAGCCCAGATTCTCAATTTCATTTGTGACCTCTGCTATCTCATCTTTCAGACGCTGTACAGAAGAAACAAGGGGGAAAGTCATGGAATAAGTAATGAAGTGACGCTTTTGATTAACTTGAAGCAGGGAGGAAGTTACGTATATTTTTAACCTCAGAATGGAGAACAACCTTTATTATGCCAGCCTTGGCTTAACTCTTTCTTTTAATACCAGCTTCAACTTTTTCAAATTTCTAATTCAGATCTAGCAATGTTCAGCGGAGGGGCAGGGGGAAGAGAAAAAAAGGTTATACTTGCAGAATATAGAAAAGAATAACCAAATTCATGCTACCGCTAAAAGTCAAGAGTATAGTAAGTTGAAATTTAGAAGCACCCAATATCCCAGTTACAACTACAGAACTAGCACTCTGACCCTTGTGGCTCCTTTAAAACTGATAGCAAAAACTGATAGTGCTTTTACAGCCCTCGCTAAGCGATTTTACAGAGTCAGCATATTGTCCACACCAATCTGGGTCTTCATTTTACCCACCTCGGAAGGATGGGAGGCTGAGTCAACCTTCTATCAAGGGATGGGGGACAATGAACCAAGGGGCATTGTTCCTTCATTGCCCATCTTCTGCAGTCAAAGCTTAGGCCAAAGTAGCCAAAATGAAGCAACTGACTCTGTCTTGGCTCTGAGACCAACTAAACCACCAGCATCCTGGCCTCTCAGCGGAAGGAAGAAGAGGAATCCCCGGGGCTAACACAATTATTGGGCTGATCCCATTAGCAAGTGTCCGGCACATGGCAGTGATTAGCCCGCTGCTGCTGTTTTATTTATTGCTGATGGGCTTGATGAGTATCCGTGCCAAGCAAAGCTCCAAGGAGCAAGTTGCTACAGGGAACAGGGGGGGCCCTGCCAGAGCCAAAAGCAGATCTATCTGGCTAGTAAATAATGCAATGAATGGCAGGGGATGCAATAAAGCCATCTTGAAAATGTACAAATTATTGAGGGGAGAAATGCAAATTTAAAAAAATGGCCCTATTTTGGTTTGATAGGGAAGACAAGAGAAAGACGAAGCACAGGGGGACAGGAGTGAAGGGAGATAATAAAATCAGATAACTCAACATCCTCCTCACTTGTTTGACAGATCTCACAGGCCAGAATGGAGACTGAACTTGGTGTGTGTTGAAGGGGGGAATAACATGGGAGCTGTGCTGCGCAATTGGTTCTCCTGGTCATTTCGCAACTCCCTCTCTTTAAGTGATCAAAGTCATGGCTGTCCACTCATCTGCAGTATTACAGCTCAAGACCCTCACTGTACAAACTCTCAGGACCACCCAGAGAGAAAATCCTTTGGGAAATTGAAATGTTTCATTTTTTTAAAAAAAAAGAAAACTTACCCAAAGATAGAATCCCTGGCTCTCTAATCTACAATGTCTGAGGCAAGAGTTACTCAGGGGCAAGGTAAAGAAAAAGGCTTGGGAGAGGAAACCTGCACACCTTTACATTTAGCTTAACTTAGCACTGCGTAACAACATAGCAAACAATTAAGTCCCAAAGGGAAAAGGGATGAGAAGCCAGAAAAAAAGTGCCAGGGATTCAGAGCGAGAGAGCTCTGTATCCTAAAACAGGGATTAGCACATCTTGGAAGAGGAATATAAACATGTAAAAAAATGTCAAAAATGGGGCATACCAAAACCTATTAATTTGACAATGCTTCATCTCTTCTGCAAAAAGCTGTTTATTTGCAGCCAAACTATTGCCACTCTCCATATTATTTTAACTGTCAGCAACTCTTAAAAATGTCAGGCAGATGCTCCAGAGACACGGCCTTTAACTCGAGCTGTGGCCTGCCTGAATTGAACTTCTACTCCCCTGCCCTTTCCTCACACACCTGTATGTCTGCCAGCAGTTCCTGTTTCCGCCGACGGATGTTCTCCAATTCTTGACACTCCTCAGGGGTCAGGTCGCTTGGCACTGCAAGGTGAAACAAAGAGTTATGCTCTAGGTTTGGGGTTGGTTTGGATAGTCTTATAGGTACCCTCTATAACAGTAAAAAGTGAGGTAAAGACTTCTATGAATTCAGCGGTTGTTTGTGTATCAAAGGGATGTAGAAAAGAAAGGACTGAAAGCACAAAGACTATCAAGAATGCATAAGTGAAGCATGGAGATTGCTCCATGTTTTTTTTTCTCACTAGACTAGACCAAGGGCAGGTGTATTGCATGTGTGTGGTGTATACACACACTATCACAGAAATGTTCTCCCATGGCCAAGGTGACTAAATTCTGGGTTAAACATTGGCACCCACAAAACTTCTCATCTGAAAGGCATACACTTAACATTCACTCAGGTACAGTGAGCACAAATATTCAATGAGAGAGCACAAATATTATAGTTAGTTTGTTCTCTTAATATAGATTTTCTAACATCCCAGGATTGTTGATAGCCTCCCAAAGCTGTAGGTTCCAGAGAGGCCATCCAAAGCATACCACCCAAGGGAAAAAGATTCCTAAATACTGTGCATGGAGTTTTCTTACATGGATATTTAATTAATGTAATTTAAAATAAAAAGAATGTACATTTAATTTTTATTCTAGCCCCATTCCTTGGTTGAGTGGGACCACTTGGAAGCCTAAGGTTAGCTCTCTGTCCACAAAGACTGTCCATTCTTGATCAATGTAATGACCCAATCTGTTATTTGAGAAATGACAAGTCCCTGACACGGCAGCTTCTATCACCAGATTATTCTCTAAAACTCTGTGGTATACTGTATATGCCTTCTTGCACACATTCTAGCCATTTTACTTATCTTTCAGCCTTGAGCTTATAAGTTTCCCAGACACATCTGGCTGGCCCCACTAAACGCGAAAATACTGGACTAGAGAGACTCTTTATCTGATCAAGCAAAAATAATATTTTTGGAAAATGAGAAGTGGATCCTGGACTTACAACCACAAAATGCCAAAAATATTTATTGTAAAACTAATTTCTTTCTGCTCAACATGCTTTCTTATAGTATTACCTTCTGGGCATAATCTGTTTTTAACAATAAATTAAAGATTCTTAAGACTTAGCACTACAGCATATATTAGCACTTTGGGAGAAATATTTTAATGTTTCTTTTGGAACAATCTTAATGGTGATTTGATATGCAAGGAAAATGTTCTTTGGTTTTACCAGCAAGCAGAATCAAGCTCTCTTAGGCTATGACTTCTTCTTCTTGCAAACATAAAATGGCAATATCAGATTGTGCATATTAGGTTAGAGAACTCTGTATTAGATCGCAAGTTCTAAGGGCAAACCTTGAACACAGAACAAATGCTACAAATCTGGGATTTGTAATTCCTGGGACAAGAATTAGAAGGCATTACTATTATTATAAAACCATGTAACATTCACTGAAAATGTGGAAGTCTCAAGATACATCCAACATTCCTAGGAAAATGACCTGCTCAAGATTCCAAATGAGTGCGCATTTTTCCTATAATGCTGTGCAGAATGGATATTTTCACCATTTCACAAAATGGATGAAGTCCTTGCATGACATTTCTGCCTTTAAGACAAGGCAGTGGCAAAAAAGTAAGTGCTCCCTGAGCTACATCTATTCTTTTTTACAAAGTGCATGAGCTTTTTCTCAGTTCTCTTTTATAAAGCATGTCAGCCTAACATTAGCTTCTGCATCACTCTCTCCTTTCACAAATCTAGATTTATACCAGCAGGTTTAGAAAGCTAATCCCAGGAAGGATGGCCAATGGCTCTGTTTAATATAAATCAGGATGTTGGCAATGGGTTGGTATTGCAAATGAGCCAAGTCTGCTCCAACTATAAATCATAGATAATATCCGATCCTATTATTCAGAAAAATCCTAAACAGCTTCAACTTTTCAGAGTGAATTAGGATGTGCAGGTGTGCATCAGGTGGTGGTGGAGGGCAATCATATGCACACAGCTGTGTCCTATCTTCAGAAACAGCTTGACAATCTCACTGCAATCTTTTGATAGTTAATCTGATTGACCCTAGAAGCAATACTAGGGTTATGCACAAGGGCTCTGTGTAGAAAAGCTTTGCATCTACTGGTTTTATGCCCACAGCAAGGACATGTGAAAGAGATTATTTATCTTTCCTAGATGCACGAATCCAGCAAATAAAGGAGGCATATGCCTCGGGATTCCTAGGAAAAATCAGAACTTTGTTGAGTATTCCATCTATCAAATATAACCCATGGAAGAGGCAGAACGTGATAGCTGAAAGAGCCAGTTCATTCCAGAACTCTGACCTACATCTGCACAGTGGCACACACAGACTTTAGCATATGCAGCCACCATCATAAGACAGCCTGCAAATGCCACTAGAGGAGTTCAAGCACATTCTCTTCATTACAGATGCAAGATGCCTTGACTGAGGATTTTTGCTGATTAAGTTGGCTTGAAATAAGAGTCAAGATGGAACTCCTGTTAGGATATCAGATGTGGAAGACCAACAGTGCGTATAGCCAATCAGCAAATATGTTGTTGGTTTATCGGTGTACCTGGCAAAATGCTCATAGTATTTGGGGGAGGGGAGTATAGAAAGCAATGGGTACCGTGTCCTAATGGGACTACAGATTTCCAATTAGGAGTGGGAAGTCAAATCTATCTAGTTAAAGCCAATTCAGAGAGCAGAGTTCCTGACACAACAAGGCTTCATTGTGTGACTGCTGGAACAGAGAAGCCAAACAAGGAAAGCGCCTCTTTCTTTGCTTTGTAGTTGGACACGAGGATAGCAGCCTAAAGCCAAGCTTCCTGCAGCCCCAGAATACAAAGGAGGATGGTCTTAAAGAGGCAGCATCTTCTCTTTCCATCATAAGGGTTAGAGGCAGAGCCATGATGTTTTGCTTAAGTAATTCATGTAGTTCAGATACTACTATAAGACGGACAGCATTCATTTTCAAAAGCGATGGAGCGCTTTATAAAATTAAATAAGAAATTATGTGAAGTCCTTCTCTTCCCTATAACTTTGATCTCATTCCTAGTAGTTACATCAGTCTTCTTTACAATAACGTTTCTCAACCTGTTTGTAAACCCTCAGAAGAAAGGCAATAGGTTTTCCAAGAACGTGGAAAACATTTTTTTTCTTTTTGTGAAAATAATAATAATATTTATTTTTTCTGAGGAGGGTGAAAACAGATTCTACACTTTGCTTCATCTTGTCTTTCTTAAATTATCAGTGTTTCCCACTGAACAGCTAAAGAGAGGCGATTATCTAAGTCAACAGAGAGGGAAAAGGGCAAAGCCTGCTCTGAAGTTAATAACTGGTTTGCACCACATACAGACGAACACAGAAACATGATGTTGTGCCCTGTAAAAGTAAAGCCAGATGTTTCCATAGTCCTCTTATTAAAGAACATAACGGATAATTGCGCACACATCTGGTTTGTAGTAGATAAACGCAGCTGTCTCCTACAGGTCAAATGGGCAATTCTAGACCAATAAGATTACAACCCCAATAACTCAAAACAGGTTCCTTAAAAAGACAAGGTAGAACTTTAAGGAGATGGTATAATCTTGGAGGAGACCTTAGAGCAGAAATGTAAAACTCAAGGCCTGTGGGCCGGGGTGCTTGGATCTGGCCCTAGAAACAGCGAAGGACCGGCCCGCCATGCCTCTGCCAGCAAAAGTGCATTCCCAATCTTCATTTTCGGCTGGGACAGTGTCCTGCAACCCTCTGCCAGCGAAAACGGAGATTGTGGCCCTCCCAAGCTGGCCACACCCACCCTGGCCACACGCCCCCATGATGCGACTCTCAATGAAATTGAGTTTTACACCCCTGACTTAGAGTTTATCTTATCCATTCTGCTACCCAATGCAACAATCTTCTACTAGATGATCCCTGAAAGATCACTATCTGGCATCTGTTTAATTGCCGCCAGCAAAGGATCTACTGTGTCAGGTGGTAGTCAATACAGCACCATTGTTGAATAGTTCTTCATTTTCCTGATTCTAACCAAAATCTATAGTATTTCTTATAATTCCCACCTCAAAATATTTTTGGAGCAAGAGAGCAATGTGATTTCCCTGCACTATTCTACACTAACATCTAAACTTACATGTATGCACACAGCTCTACGAGTCTAGAAACAGCGAACGGCTCAAATTCTGTATAGATCAGCAAAGTATGTACATAAACTTTCCAATCAGTTGAGGTTCAGGGAGTGGATTATAGTATTTCTCAAGAACTAAGACTGATTTTTCTAAAATTCTTCAGCAGCACAAAACTCTCAGCATCTCATTTTCTCTTCTCGTTCAATACAACTCCTAATAAAGTAATCTCATGCATTTTTTAAAAACTATACATTTTCCCCTCTTCCAAACAAGTTGCTTACATGAGGGACCAAACTTATCACCCAATATTGCCTTGGACTGTAATAAAGGCATCTTTCTACAGGTTAAATGCATCTGTGCCTAGTTCAAATGAAAGCATCCTATGGGTACTCTTTCCTTCTTTAATTTGTGCCAATAGTAAACCATTTTTTAATATAGAAGTGCAGTCTGGGTCTGCAAGAATGGAGCAATCAAGTTCCCATAGATGGCAACAGCTATACTGAATGTCCAATCTCAGTTTGTGCTGTATACTGAATCACGTGGGTGGTTGTATGAAACGCTCCATTTTATGTTTGAAACAGTTCCAATATAATCTAAAACGTATCGGGAGAAATGTGTGTGTCTGGGGAGTGTTATCATTTTAGACTTATGGCAGCAACATTATGCTGAAAACAGAGGATAAATTCAAAATGGTCCAAATTTCCAATATCTTGCCTACCTTTAGTTGGTTCCAACCTTTGATCCAAAAAATGAGATTTCCTTTGCTCTTGGTGATATAATGCCCATCATCCCAGAAGTTTAAACTGTTAACAAGCAGCAAGTAAAACTGCCATAGACTGTTAACTATTGCTTCTTTAGAAAATCTTACACCCAAGTTTCTATCTGTCTACCTGTCAGAGTAGCAATCACAACCCTTAACTCAGGTTATCTACCCCTTTAATTCAAAACTGGTACAATTTGTCCAGAGCACATCCTAGACACAAACTGTATCATTGGGAACACTAAGGCTCATCTAGGTATGGACACTCTACTTGCATCAGGGAAAATCCAGCTCCTGAATGCATTTAACAGAAAGATGAACATCTGAGACCAGAAGACAAGAGAGATCTCCATAAATAAGCTTACAAAATCCTTAGAACTACAGCCACACTTACCCTGCTGGCCTCTACACTAAATCCTTCAAAGGAGCTATTTCTTCCATCCCAAACACTAAGGAAAACATTAGCATAATACCCTCTACGCCAAAAAAAATAAGCTATTGGGAAACTAGAGTTACAGACAGTAGGCAGATGTGGAAAGCAAAGCAGGACAAGAAAGATATGTCACACCAAGCATGGCTATGACAGAAAGAACAAGCACACGGGACTTCCATGCATAAGTCACAGACCCCGCACACTAATTGTGACAGATGGGCCAGCACACAGAAAGGGGGCCGATCAATAGCAGCTTTTCCTAAAGCAGAGACAATTTTCCATTTGCACACACATGCACACCCTTACCCCAATCAGCTGCCTTGCTTTTTTCTGCCTGCTATGGATGGAAGTCCTGTGACGCAGCATCAGTGCACTAGTGGTCCATCTGCTGGGGAAGCCCCCCCATCTGCTGGGGGAGGCAAAGGTGTTGTTCCTCGTTGGGCCCTCATTCTACTCCACTGTGCTTCCTGGGTCGGCCTTCCAGAGAGAGACTGATGGCTTTGGGACCACCCACCTGCCGCTGCACAGAGCCCAGGCATTAACTCCTGCCTGCCTGAACCGCAGCTAGAACTGTACAAAATGTAGTGGAGCTCTTGGTAAGACAACCTTCTTGCTCTTTCAGAAGTAGCCCCAGCCCTATCCAAGGCTTAAATCAGGGATACAAGCCACTTCTACCAAAACGGCTTCTCTTCTCTGCTGTTTGCTAGTTCAACACCAGTAAAATCTTTCCAGAATGCAGAGAAAGCTGAGCTCCATTATTTAATAGTAACCTACTCAGTAAACACTACTGCATCTTGTTAGATCTGTTTAAGGCACACACCGCAGAATTCTGTTTTTACCCAAATGGATTGGCAACATTTCCACATTGCTGTAAAGCCATGCATGAACTTTTATTCTTCTTGTTAAGCAAAGCCACAGTTGTGATTGTTCTTTTTATTCAAAACTCACATCAGTTTGGCAAATGTTGATTTCCCCCCTCTATTTTCTGAATGGTCATGGAGAAGCCCCAGCTGACTGAAGTATCCTTTCCCCTCCTTTACCTTTGTCTTCAGGCGGTATGCCCTCGTCCAACATAAAGATTTTCTTCTTCTGTATACTGTCTCTTCTGCAACAGACTTTTAAAAAGATTTTGGAAAGCTTCCTCTTTTCCTTTCTTGGCTTTTAATTGGCTTATAGGGAATCACACTGAAGTGATTATTATTTGCTGTTGGTATTTGGTATAAATGTTGGTAATTAAAAAGAGAAGTTATTTATGTGGCCATCGTCCCTTGCATCAAAGAAAGTCATTTGTCCACCACAGGATTGTCCTGATTAAGTCCTACATGCTCAGTGATACTACATATCCTATGAATCTATCTACTTCTTGGGAAAACTTCATGGACAAGAGTCAAAAGGAATATTTGTGGCATGTTGGCTGGGGAGAAATAGAGGAAATAGAGGGAAGATCCTTATATTTAGCAAAAGTAGGATTAAAATAAGCAGCATTCCAATTTAATAGCTTCTAAATGCTTTTTGAACAAGGCAATTTTAATTTTATTAAATTTATTAAATTAAATTTCATTTGATTTTAATGAAATTTACATTTAAATCCTATTTATTTATACCATTGGCCTGTTAATGAGCTATTAAAATGCAATATTGTATAACATTTCTGTGTCTGGTTGTTCCATGCCTTCTGTCAATATACTTACTGACTTCTTTGCATGAGGAAAGTAAAAGTCTGAAATCCTGTTCAGTGCTGAAAAAGATTTAACAAAACTGCTTTGTTTGGAAGTAGATTCCAACAGAGATGATTTTTTAAAATACTTATTCAGGAAATGTAGTTTAAACCTCATCAAAATTAATTTGAAAACGGGGACTTGATAACATTGTAGTGCCGACGAATCAGGTGTAAAGAATTTCACACTCCAAAAAGATTCTTATTTTAGGTTGCATGTTTATTATGTGATTATTTGTTCTTGTTTTTAGCTTCAGTATTCTTAAGCTTTATGAATTAAAGAGAAACTTGTATCTTCCTCACATTATTTTCATTATGGGAAAATATCATTAGAAATAAGTATCCAAGTCTTATTTTTACTTTGGGTTTGTACTTCCTTAACAATTTTGAGATATACTCTCTACACCAACCTTTCTAAATAAACTTTGTAAATTTCAAACCTTCCTTATGTATGAGTTTTATATATCTTATTATTTGTCCTTGTTTGATACTCAGATCTAAAGGTCCATAATATTCACTCTAATACAACAAATCTATACATGATTACATGAAATGGTAACACCCATTTTATAGGGGGTTACTGTGAGATACAGAGGATGGAAATCTAAAAACAATTCAATGAAATTGTTGAAAATGATTTCTCCTTTCTTAAGTAATCTTCATATGCTGGACATTCAGGAGTTGCTGTCTTCCATTTTGTATGTCATTAGATATGTTAGATATACATAGATGGCCTGTTCCTGCTTGAGATCTGATTTTTGTTCTAATCCTAACTGCAGATTCAGGTTCAATACTTCCATACATTTTTAATGTTTTACTTCTACCCAAGCCACACACAAGTACAGCTTAACCTGGGGATTTAAAATAAAAGAACTACCACCATCATCTCTTCATAATTTGTGTTTTACAACACGTCTAATAAATCAGGAAACTCCTTGCTTCATTTGCTCAGCGTGAAAGATGACAACACATGCTTAGATGGCATTCATTCTTAATTCAGTGCTTCCTTAATACATCTTGGCTAATACAGCCCAGCTGCATCTTCAAAAGCCAGATTCCTTGTCAGGATTAATTTTGTCATGGTGGCTACCCACAAGGCAGAAGACAGCAGTAGTTGCCGCAAGCCAACAACAGGAATCAACTATCAATTTGAATGATCAGTGAACTTGGTGACATCCTGCATCTTGGCTGCCGCACAGAGCCTTCCTACAACATGATAAATCTGTTGAAAAACAATTCATCAGAAAAACCCTTAGTGTGTAGAAGCTTATTTAAACACACTCCATATGATGACTTAAACACACCTGCTCTTGCCTGCAAGCTGTAAGGCTCAAGACTCATCTGTGTCGACCTTCTGAACTCAAATGATCCAGTAGAAGGAGCAGCCATCACAGCAAACCTAGATTGGGCACCCTTAAGCAAAGCATTTCTTAAAAGCCTTCAAAGATCATCTGGAATCTCTTCCTCTTTGCTAAGAGTTTCCTATAGCAGTTAATGTCTGAGACTGGACTCATCTCAGGTTCTGATTTGTTACTTGCCCATCAGGTGGAATCTATCATTTCTTCCTGGCATGTATTGCTCCTTTGTGAATCCTTATATGATTCACTAGGGTACCGTAATTCTGTATTGCACTACTTTTCAGGATATGATATGAACAATTTTAGACATTGCCATATAGGGAAGCACTTAGAAGAAACATTCACCCTGTAAGAAAGGCTGATAAAGTGCCACATGGGGAGGTTAAGAGAACAAAAATATGAAGAGGGAACTGCCTTTAGAGTATGTATTAGTGCAAAGGGAACTCATAGGGACTGCTGGTAGTTTTGCTGCTACCAGCATATCCAACGGGTCTTAAATGCTTAGAGCAACGGAGAAGAATTTCACAAGGGAAGGGAAAGGGAAAATAAGAGTTGAGTACACCTACAATCAAGGCTGCTTAGCCATATGATGTGGCATATGAGATGTGGCTATTACTTTCCTTCAAAATATTTCCTCTACTTGAGACTTTGAGAGACAGTTTGGTTAATACTTAAGGCACCAAGCTAGAAACTGGGAGTTCGAGTTCTAGTCTTACTTTAAGCCCAAAGCCAACTGGGTGACCTTATGCCAATCAATCTCTTCAGCTCTAGGAAGGAGGCAATGGCAAATCATTTCTGAAAAACCTTGCCAAGAAAACTCCAGGGACTTGTCCAGATGGTCACCAAGAATCAACACTGACTCAAAGGCATAAATAAAAAAAATATATTTTGAAAGTTTTTGAAGCAGTTGATTCGCATCTCTGATCAGCCCAAAAAAATATAACAGAGTCTTAACCATAATTAGCTTGTCCTTATTTATGTCTGCCTCCCCTTTCCACTGTTTTCTTTAAATCAAATTATAGATTGTGCATTTCATCCTGTTTCTTTTCTCGTATTCTGTAAAGAATGTTCATAGCATTCTTACCAATATATAGTAAGATACTGTGTACAGGCACTATCAACTCTCCTAACCAACACAGATATAAAAAAGATGAGGTGTAGCACCACTCATATGAGAGGGAAAAACAGTTCTACAACAAGACAGCTACATATTAAGTTTTAAAAACCCAGGCAGTAGCAGTGATTGAAGTTTAGAAGGCAATGGGGAAGATAAATTCCAGATTTACTCAGCTTCCTGTGTACGTGCGTGAGGCATATTAGCGCAGTAGACAGCCCAATTATGAAATTGTTCAGTGCTTGAAGCAGCAGCAGCAGCAGAGCTCCTGATAATATTTATTTCTCCCCTTCCCTTTACTTGGGTTCCTGCAAAAGAATTGCTTTTGACACGAGTTCACAATATTTACACTAAATATTCTCATATCACAACTGTAGACAAAGGCACAGTGGCAGGGCAAAAAATCTTTTTTGCATATTACATCACCCACATCCAATATTCATTGCAAGAACCAAGGCTTGCAACTTCCTTAAATCTGAGTTATTTTCCTTGCAAAATTTTGAGATGATGTAAGAAATGCAGGCCGCAAGCCATGGAAACAAGCGCCTCAAATGGTCCCAAGGGACACACTTGCTATGTCAATGGTCTGACTTCAAAGGACATACTTGGGTGGAGGTTCTACATCCAAATTTGCTATCAAACTCATTAATTACAGTGGGGTTCACATATTTACAATGTTTGAGGAGCAGAGCACATAACACAATTTTTTTCTAGAAAGTGGGACAATCTTTAGCTTCTTCCAGTTCACAAGCCAATTATTTATTCATTAACAATTCTCACACAATTCTCCTGATGAACTGGCATCAGAAAGAGGAAAGAGGAGGAGGGATAATTTATTCGAGAGTAGAGGAGGGTGTTATATACACTAAACACCATGATACATATCAAATTCTAGCACATCGTAAGGGGGAAAAAGCTTCATTTTCCTCTTGGCTTTCAGTGTTGATAAATGGCTGACAGATTCCACCCAAAGAAACCCCATTACTGGAAAGGGAAATTTAGGTTCCTCTCCCTGTTGTTTCATTTAGCCCTTGATCCTCAGTTTTATAATATGTTACTCCCATATCATCACAAGACTTCAGCTATTCATTTATCTGTTACTGATAGAGAGAAAGGGGGAGCGTTGAACAGAGAGAGAGAGAGGACCAGGTCCTGCCCACCATCACTTTGACCTAACAAAATATTCCAGCTACAAAGGAGTAGATGTTAGACTTGGAGGCAAGATTACTCTCCCCCATGTCATATGGCCATGATGGTGAACCTATGGCACGTGTGCCACAGGTGGTACACTGAGCCATTTCTGAGGGCATACAAGGCGTTGCCCTTTCAGCTCCAGCACACTTGCCAGCTGATTTTCAGCCTTGATTTTCAGTCATTTTTCCGGTTTGTGCATTGAGCTGTTTTCTGCTCTCCAGAAGCCTCCGGAGGGAGAAAAACGGCCCAATGGGCAACGCAGAAGTCAGTTCCCAAACTTCTGGTTTGCATGTTGGGCCATTTTTCACCCTCCTCAGGCTTCTAGAAAGCCTCTGGAGCCTGGGGAGAGCAAAAACCGGACCTACTAGGCCCACCGGAAGTCGGAAAACAGGCCATTTCTGGCCTCCGGAGGGTGTCCAGGGGGCAGGGGATGCCGTTTTTGCCCTCCCCAAGCTCCTAGAAAGCCTCTGGAGCCTGGGGAGGGCAAAAAACAGACCAACTGGGCCCACCAGAAGTCAGAAAATGGGCCATTTCACCCTCTCCAGGCTCCAAGAAAGTTGTGCACGCATGCACTGGGGGCATGGCACAAGGGAGCATTAAATTATGGGGGTGGGCACGCGAGGGCATGGGAACATGCATGACAGCATCTGCACATGTGCTTTTGGCCCCCGAGGCAAAAAAAATTTTCCATCACTGTCATATGGGGTGCACAGATGGATTCATTGCAATGCAATCCCCACCCCAAATTCCCCTAAAAAATTCACACTGCCACAAGCCTATGACTCACTTGCCTGTTGGTCCAGGAAAAATATAGGTTTGTAGAAGCAACTATTCTTAGGGGTGGAAGTGGGGGCAGGGATAGAGCTACAGCTAATCCTCAATTTATGACTATAAGTGGGACTGAGATTTCAGCTATAAATCAGTGTGCTCATAAGTCACATCCTCACATGACCAGACCTGATTTTACAACCATTTTTTTCAGCAGTCATTAAGCAAACCCAATTTTCCCAATGGCCACTTTTTTTGCAGGAAACCAGCAAAACAGGTTGCAAATCACAATCACAAAAACTACAGGACGTTGCAACCAGTCATAAATGCGAACCAGTTGTCAAGCACCCGAATCGTGATCAGCTGACCACAAGGGTGGTACAATAGTTGTAAGTGCATGTATAGATCATAAAGCACGTTTTTGAACTTTGAAATATCATTAAATGATGATATGTTGAGGACTACCTGTATTAAAGTAGAAAGGAAACATCTTTCCTTTAATGGGCATTTCCCCCCAGCACCTATGACATTCAGAGGAGCCATAAGGAGGGAAACGTTTTCTGTTCAACCTATGACCACAATTGACCCTAACATTTCCATTGCTAAGCAAGACTGCTATTAAGCAAATTTAGCCCCATTTTATGACTTTTCTTGCCACTTTTGCTAAGCGAATCACTGCAGTGTTAAGTTGGTAACACAGTTGTTGAATGAATCTGGCTTCCCCATTGACTTTGCTTGTCAGGAGGACGCAAAAGGTGATCCCATGACCCCAGGACACTGACCATCCTAAATATGACTCAGTTGCCCAGCATCTAAATTTTGTTCACATGACCATGGAGATGCTATAATGGTCACAAGTGTGAAAAATGGTCATAAATCCATTTATTTCAGGGCTGTTGTAATTTTGAATGGTGGCTAAACTATTATAAGTTGAGGACTTACCTGTACTTCACTCCTTGTGACTAATAGTTGGCAAAATCAGATATGTCTACTATGAAGTGATTCATAGTATTGTCAATACTGCAAGTAAGAGCTCTCTTTTTTTTGGCACAGCTGTGGATCCCTATTGACATGTGAGTCCACTCAGCCAAGGAGGAAGCAATTCCCAAGATACAGATTTCAGAGGGCGTGCTAATTAGAAGCCCCTTTGTCTCTACCCTTGCATTAGAATCTTTCATCATACCTTTCACCTGCCTATATTTGCATAATAAAGTAAGAGAACATGTACTTGCACATTGCTTCACTTATTCTAGATTCAGCCTTCTCTCCTCTGGTGACTTTCAGAAGCGTTGTGAGTAGAGTTCCTGGAATAATGCCATCCTCTACATCTGGACGGCATTAAATTGAATAAAAAGCTGCACTATACATGGTTACATATCAGGAATTCCAATGGTCAAATGTGAGGTTTCTCCTTCACTAAAAAAAACAACTAAGCAAACCAATTCACATTATGCTGTGTTTGTTAAAGACAACGGGTGCAAACTGTTCTTTTAAATAATAGCTCCACTACTTGCACTGTCTCTTATAGCAAAAAATTGGCATTAAGGTAGATTGGGTTTTTATGTGTGTCTGTCTGGGGGGTGGGGGTTGTCCAGGATTTCAACATTCCTTGAAGCCAGAGCAGAAGCTCCTTTACTAATCTTTCCTTGCTGGACTATGATTTCTACTGTGCCTGTTGTTTCAGGGCAAATGGACTGAACAAAAAGTAGAACCCTAATTCTATAGAACATGTCCAGGTGTGGGTGGGTTTGCATTGGTTTGGGCAATTCTCTAGCTAAGGATCTGCCCAATTCGGCAAATCTGCAAATCCCACCCCTGGCTGGCCCCACCCAGCCAGCCCCTTCCAGGAGTCTCCATATGGCCCATTAGAATGCCAGGTAAGTACAGGGACCCCACGGAGGCTCGGGGAAGGCAAAAAACAGGCCTCCCAGAAGTTCCGGAAGTCCAGAAATGGGTCCAGAGCCCAGGGAGGCAATTTTTATCCTCCCGGAGACTTGAGGAAAGCCTCTGGAGCCCGGGGAAGACTAAAACGCTGCCCTCCACCATGGTGCAGGAGAGTGACTAGGCCACGCCAACCATGGCTACACCCAGTCAGCAACCAGGCAGAGAACCCGTTGCAAAAAATTTTAAAGCCCACCGCAGGTTTTGAATGTGTCCCAATATATCTCTGGAAAATCCTTAAGCACCTAGCTATTAAATGCAGTCTTCAATACAGAGGAAACAAAATTAACGCTAATGGCAACTCAAGAGTAACAGCCTGTACAATCTTAGACCACAGATTGTTCCTAATTATGTCACTTTCTAGAGCGTTTGGGTAGAGCACATACATGGTAGAATTTAAATTCAAAGAGAAATAGCAATCAAGATGTGCCACGCTCGGTAAACACAAGCAGTAAAGAGAGAATATAAGCTTCAGTGAGAAAAACCCAGTACTATGCATATAGGCGGGGGGGGGGGGGGGACGACCCTGCCATCACTAGCACACAACAAGGTAAAAAATGTATGTGGCTACTGAGAAATAACTTGGTACAATAAATCAACGTCCTGGTCATTTTGCTTGCAAGCTTAGGCTGTACTACAACTGGCATAATGCAGTGGAGAAGCAGCTCATTCTTTAGATCAGAGGTGTCAAACATCATGTCATCATCTTGTGACTTATTGCGACTCCCCCCCCCCTTCGCTAAACCGGGCATAGGCGTGGCCACAGTGGTGGGTTGCAGGTGGTACTTCCCGGTACGTGCCTACTGGAGCCAGCCTGGACCACCGGATACCATTCCAGTACGGTGCTCCGGAGGGCCAATCCGCCCGCCCGAGCTCCTTACCTGTGTTTAAAGGCTTCTGCGCTTCCGCACAGGCGCATGGTGCATACAGCGTCTGCACGATGCTCCGTGGAGCAGCTGGACCGTCACGGAGCATTGTAGAAGTGCTGACCCATGTGGGCGCTGTGCGGACCGATTGGAACAGGATTTGAAACCCACCACTGCGTGGCCAGTACATGACGCATCCGGCCTGTGAGCTGCGAGTTTGACAGCCCTGATTTAGGCCAAGAAACTGAACTAAATTGCCTTTTGGAACCTACTACTCTGCCAATTAAACAGTTGAATTTATGGCAAAGTGATTTTTTTCTATAAAATAAAAAGTTTCACTAAAACTACACAATTTTCCAAAAAAAGCTGGTTGCTTATTTATCTAGACTGAATTCTATGACTCACAATAGTCCACAAAATATAAATGCTTTTGAAAGCCCCATACTGTTAAAATCAGATAATCAAAACTGATTCATTAATAGGTAACAAAAACAGAAAATACCATATAACCACCACAGGCCCCCCATCATATGTACATTAAAATTCACAAAGAGCTGCAGAAAAGCTGTTTTAATAGCTTTGCAAAAAGATGCTGAGGTCAATGCTAATGGGTGTGCCTGGGGGGATGTGAGCTGTTCAGGGTGAATTGCGCAGAAGCCATGTTCAGGATGGGAAGGAAACCACAAAGTCAAGGCTGTGGAACGCTGATAGCTTTGCAGTAAGAGCAAAGGGATTAGCCCATTGCTACAAAGCAGTGGCTTCTTTGAAGTGTTGGAAGAAATGTCCATCTGGGTTCAGTTCCAAGTGGGGAAAAAACACTGGAGACAAGGAGGCTGCTTGGAAAGATGGTTCAATGGTGGACAGGATCACATGACTTGAGCTCCTGAACAGAAAAGGGGGATCACATGCTTCCAGATATTGGGTGAAGAAGAAAGGAGAGAAAAGGGGGAAAAGGGAGCTTGCCGAGAGTTCCTGGTTTTTTTATACTCTCTGTTCGGCCCCACCTCTTTGTTTCCTGTTCCTGTGTAAGAAATGTATTCTGATTGGTTATCAGACACCCAGGGGCGGGATGGTGGAGTGTTCTTAGCTAACTTTGTAGGTTGTGTGTCTTTTAGTCCCAAGCTTGGTTGAGTTCCCATGAGGTGAGTTTCTGTGCAAGGCTAATCCTACCTTTGTTATGTAGAGTAGACTAGCTCAGTCATTTTTAGTGGCCTATTCACAAAGGTGCTAGTAAGAATAAGTCTATTTCCTGCCTAAAAACATGTTTCTCCATTTCTTATCCAGGAAAATATAATATTCTGCCTTTTCAATATTTCCCAGGATATTTCATTTTTTCTAGGAGAAGGGTGGGTTTTAACTTCCTACAGAAGGTTGACTTGTGTTGGAGCTCACCATTATGTAGGGCTCCAAACTGAAATTATAGATTTCATGTACATTTTCACTGTTACATGTAATGTAATGTTAAAATTTGCCTCTAACTTTACAACTACATGAGGTTTTCCTTAAATACCTGCATTAAACTGTTCCAATAAAGACTGAGGGGAAACCAAGAGGTAATTGTTATAAATGAATTAAAGCTGTGGTCTTAATTCAGCTATTGAAAAGACATTTATAGGCTCAGCATGTGCACTTAAAACACCTTTGTTTCTTAATTTTACAATGCACAGAACCCCACCAAGCCACCATTTTGAGGCCTTTGACAAAAGAAGAGGTCCATCAAACCTAAAATCAGCCCATTCCCAATTATAAGAACCAGCAGCATCTTTTCTCCCAACCTTACAGAGAGGTTCCTCAGACCTTTGCTGGAACTGAACTTCCACAGGCCAAGTAAGTCTTCTGCTAAGTCCCAGCCCACTCCAACGAACATAAATGCTGTCAGGTGTTGCAGGGGGGAAAAAACCTACAATCTAAATCATTAGATGCATCTGCTCTTCTAAACTTCTGGCATATACTGTATGTGCAGTAATGTTTGTTGCAGAAGACTAACCCTCAGGAAATTGTTTAGAAACTTAAAAGTTAGCCAATAAATTAGATGGGCTAAACATTTAAAACGCTGCACTGATAAACAGCCATTATGTTCAAATGTAGCACAATAAGTGAGGGCTTTTTCCCCCCTACCATGAACATAAAATAATCATATTTTACAGCTCGCCAAGGAGTGGGAGGCATTTACTAGATCAAGTGTGCAGGGAAGATAATTTTAAGAAGCAAGAATCCATTGACTGTGATAGCTTTGGGCTTGTTTTTTTAACACATACACCCAGCCAAAACCAGAAATGTTTGGCCTTTGTAAGTTGCTAGAATTTTTAAAAACCTAATTTTCATACTTGGTTTGCACTTAGAATTAGCCTTTTAACAGCCCTTCGAGTAGTGTGACAATATGTTAAATGATCTACTGAAAACGTATTTCTTGACAATATCAAGTGGCCTCCCGTGTTTCCCTCTGTGGCAACAATGACTACTGCACTTGCTCCTTTACAATGTTTTCCTCAACTACCAGTTCATCTGGATACACGTGTGCTCAGTGAAAATTACATCATTCAAAGTGCAGCTAAAGAAAAAAAGAAACCTGCCCCACATTTGGTTTCACCAAATCCACAGGCTCTCCCTCCCACAACCTCCTTGGTGCCCAAAGGCCAAGGTGGAACCGGCAGGAGAACTGTTGTATCTAAGGCATGCTGTGGCATGCCTTGTGTGCCGCATGCTGCCACAGCTGCCAACAGAAAGTCTTCTTTTTGAAGTATAGAAAGTCCTAACTCCTCCTACAGAAAAAGAAAAAAAATGGGGTGCTTCCATTTTCACAGGAACTACTCAAATTTCTGGAGCCCAGCAACATGAACAAGGATATGCACTACTGTTTTTTATATAGACTTTATACCCAATGCTGCTCTATATACCCTGTAGAACTGCCAGGGCTACCTCCAGCTTCAGACATATAACTCATGAGCATACTCAAGGTATGCTTCTACTCTACTGGAGCTGAGAACTGGCAGAAGTTTTGACTACAGAAACATACCAGGCCATTTTTGGAAAAAACATTATCCCATAGCCTCCTAAATTAAACAGATAGACCAAGATTTCCTTATTTTATTCGGTCGAACTGACCCCTAGGACAAAGTCCCTCAAAGGAAATGATTTGGCTCAGCCACCCAAACGAGCTGGAGACACCCCACCACATATGCTCACCACTCTCCATCCTGAGCACCATGCTGCCAGCAGCAGAGACACAGACCACGGCTGGTGTTCGATCCAAGATAGGCGCGGCCCAGCAACTCGACTTGATACCTGCAACTGACTTGCTGCCTGTCTGCTGCTTCCTGGAATGAGTCAAATCTTGCTCCAGCTAGTGGGTGGCTCTTGCTTAGGACGGAATAGGCGTCATTGCCTTTCTGCCTGCAACGGAGATAACCAGTAACGCCCTGTTCCTGTGCTGATCCCTCAAGCTTAAGAGAACCATTAACCCCTGGTGCTCTGGAGATCAGGCAGAAACTTTAGCCTGACAGATGGAAGTGTAGGAGATCCCACTAAAGAAAGTTCTCAGGAACTCATATATTAGATTCTATATGGAAACAGACCTTGTAGCAAAAGTCTGAGGTCACTCAGGTTCAATGCTAAGCCTTTTATGCATGTAAACAATAAATTAAGAGCCAATGGCGTATAGGGGTTGGACTGTTGGAATTAGGAGTGAAAGAAGCCAAGTTCAGTCTCTGGTCAGCAGTGACCCTGGAACAATCATTATGTCTGATGGTTATTTTCAAATCAGCCCTGTGAAATTATTAAAATAATCTATTGTCCATTAAGGTTAGAGAAAAAGGGAGGGAGGAGAGGAGGGAGAAAGATGTTGCATTACATCATGCCACTGTGCATGAGGAATTATATGACTTTTACCATCTTTCTTAAAGCAGTTGCTTAGTCAGGTATAGAATGGTGTGTATCTCAAAAATGATTTCATGCCTACCACAGAACATTTGTTAAAACAAATGCAGTTGGATGTTCTAAGGCCATGATGGTGAACTTATGGCACGTGTGCCACAGGTGGCACGCGGAGCCATTTATCAGGACACGTGAGGCGTTGCCCTGTCAGCTGGACAGCACTCATGCTTTCGGCCTTTTGAGGCCATTTTTCGCCCTTCGGAGCATGAAAAACCGGCCCTATGGGCAAACCAAAAGTTCGGGAACGTACTTCCGGTTTGCTCGTAGGGCTGGTTTTAGCCCTCCAGAACCTTCAGGGAGGCCTCCTGAAGGCTCCGGAGGGCTAAAACAGGCCCTACGAGCAAATCGGAAGTCCATTCCCGACCTTCCGGTTTTCCCATAGGGCTGGTTTTTCAAGCTCCGGAGGGCCTCCGGGAAGGAGGGGGGCGAAACTTTGGACACGACTTTGCAACTAACAACAACAAAATGAAGCAGTGGTCTCTTGTTACTGAAGACTTTTGCAAAGACTTCACTCTGGAGAACAAGAAACAATTAATCCCAGATTTCACCTTATTTCTCTCTCTAGGCCCTTTCTGAATCTTCCTAGTATATTTCAAGAACTGATAAAGAGCAAGAGGGACAGAGGTAAAGAAAGACTCCCATCTAATGTGAGAAGTAGAAAAAAACACTTCAGTCATCCATTCTAACTCAGTTTTTTTTTTTTTTTTTGCCTCTTCGCTTGCTCCAACTAAATCTTTTTAGATGTTTGTTTCATCTTGGAATGGAAGGATGGAACTTCTGCACAGGATCTAGGTGTCAAGAGCACTCAGCTTACTGGGAAGAAGCTCCTGGAATGACCAAAATCAGAATTGGTTTCCTATAGCTTTAAAACCTCTGTAAGAAAAAGAATGAAAGGGATTGGTGGCTCAGTGGCTAAGACAATGAGCTTGTCGATCAGAAAGGCTGGCAGTTCGGTGGTTCAAATCCCTAACGCCGTGTAATGGAGTGAGCTTCTGTTACTTGTCCCACCTTGTGCCAACCTAGCAGTTTGAAAGCACATTAAAAATGCAAGTAGAAAAATAGGAACCAACTTTGGTGGGAAGGTAACAGCATTCCGTGCACCTTCGGCTTTAGTCATGCCGGCCACAAGACCACGGAGAGGTCTTCGGACAGCGCTGGCTCTTCGGTTTTGAAATGGAGATGAGCACTGCCCCCTAGAATTGGGAACGACTAGCACATATGTGCGAGGGGTACCTTTACCTTTACCTTAAGAAAAAGAACATCAACAAGAGCACTTATTTTCTTATCATGATAGTAAATCCTGCCATTTGCTCTTATTATTAATGTTCCAAATGGTTCTGTCTACCTTGCCACCTCTACCTTCTGGCAAACATATTCAGAATACATGAAACATCAAGAAAGGAGTAGCAGCAGTCAATCTGTATCATTGCTACTAGGGTAAAAGAATAAAGCCTCATTTCCCTAATCACAAGGATTCCAGAAGGAGCTGGCACAAGCTGAGGCTAAGGAACTGCCATTTTGATTTATTAGTAGCCATACATAGCAGATTTATATTTTAGGGTTTTGTTTTGTTTTGTTTTTTAAGGACAATCCCTTACATCATTCAAGGCTGAGGCAAAAGTTGGAAAGTTGGGTCTGTGCTGCCCTCTGCTGATTGGAGAGAGACATTGGCTTTAACCCAGAAAACCAGGGGAGGAGGCCACAGGGGAAAAAAATCACACTTTTGAAACAGTGTTTTACATCTTCCTGTCATCACTCCCATCTCAGCTTATTATATGCCGACCATAAAAGGAACCACACACATTAATGTGTCAGTAGCTATTTGTACAAGGCAGTCACTCTTTCTTCCTGCCCCAACAACAGGACTTCTAGGAAGAGATGCTCAACGACTATCAATTTATAATTGCTCCACAACACTTTGCTAATCTAACAAATTTTCAGTATGCATCGCAGCCTAGTAGCTGCATGACCAAAAAAAATGCCCTCAAACAGGAAAATATATGCATCTCAGTGCTGTCCCATACCTTCCTCATTATATGTGGATTGGTTCTATTAAATGTATCTCTTTTTTCTCTTCTCAGAATGCATTCAAGCTCTTATTACCGTGTTTTCCCGAAAATAAGACAGGGGTCTTATTTTCTTTTGACCCCTGAAATAAGCACTTGGCCTGATTTTCGTAGAGGTCTTACTATCTTTGAGGTGCAGGAGGCAGCGAGCGTGGTCACCTCATGGGTGGGGCTGTGTTGCAATATTTTCAGGGAGGGCTCATTTTGGGGGGAGGGTTTATTTTGGTGCATCTGCTCAAAAGGCCAAATGGGTTTAGTATCGGGGAGGGCTTATTTTTGGAGAAACAGGGTAGATGAGGCTGCAGCAGGAAATCCACCTCTCAAAACTATGCAACAATTTCACCACTGATCAAATTGTGTTAAGAAAATAATTGGCTGCTCTTCAGCCATTCAAATGCCGCTCCTAGGAATAAAAATAAATGCAACAGAAGTTAATAAATAAACCTTTAACACAGCCAAGCGTTAAGGACATAACACAAATTTGCCCCTGGTCTTACCAGAGCTCAGCTGATGTCTGGGATAGATAGATGAAAAATACCCTAAATCAGTGTTATCTAAAATGCCCTTAAGCAGGAAATCCATTTGGATGACAAGTCAACTTTGAAAAATGGGACAATCTGTTTTAATTTAACAAAGGGGCCCCTTCTGGTTTAAATAATGCCAAACATATGCTAAGGATCCTACCTGCAGATTTTGCCAGGCAATGCAGAACTTCCTGCCCTCCGCTGTTGATGCTACCACATCCTGTTTTCCTGATACCTTACTGCTTTAGCATCAGAGCAAGAAACATTAACAGTGACAGAGAAAGGTCCTAACTTCAAGCCTGTGAGGCTTGCTTCTCAGTCTTGAAGCTAAAATGAAGCCTACACTATAAATCCACTCTGTTCATTCATATTTGAAATGGAACCCCAGCTACGCACTGCCTGGGATTTCTTTGGAATGGAGGCCAGGTTTCCATGGACACCTCCTGGCTCCCATTCGCACACACCCCTTCCAAAGCAGATCCTCTTCTGTTGACTTTTACAAATGGATCTAACAGCCACCTGGGAAACAGTTGTCCCTAACAGCTGTGAGAGCACAAAGAATCACATAGCCAGTCTCCCTCTCTTCTCTGAATAGCGCAGTTGTGGGTTTGGGGGTGTGTTTGTGTGTGTGCCAAACCACTGGATTTCATAGAATACTTTCCCCCAACCTGACACAAGATTGCAGGCAGAGCTACAAATTTTCATTGTGTTACTACTAGGCAACACAGATTACCAAAATGTGTTGCTGTATTGGAGATAGATATAAGGTTAGATGGATAGCAGGCAGACAGACAGTGCAGAAACAATTTGAAGATACTATGGGGTTCACAGAATATTTTTGAAGGAGACAAACTGGGTGCCTTCTGGGTACTTTACACTATAACTGATATAATTTATCTTTCATTATGATCATGAGATTCAGGGGAATTGCGGGTCCAAGCATCTGAAAAGAACCAGGTTATTTCCAGAAGTAAAGTATGTGAAAAGGAAACAGCTAAGCATCAGATCCTGTGGGTTTTG
Organism: Thamnophis sirtalis; assembly: GCF_051295495.1. NCBI lineage: Eukaryota > Metazoa > Chordata > Lepidosauria > Squamata > Natricidae > Thamnophis > Thamnophis sirtalis. The sequence continues at coordinate 130,672,273 of NW_028261383.1, forward strand.
CCTCACTTGCAGATAACTTTGCAGATAACCAAAGCGCAAATCTGATTTAAAATTTCTCTGTCGGCTGAGGATGTGCATTTAATTTGGCTGCCTCTCTAAAAGACCTTCTGAACAATTAAGTGTTAACTTTAGTAACATAAAGCGTCAATCAGGTCTGAATCTTGCTGTGCTAATTATATAAAAACAAATTAGTTTACTAATAGAATAAAACAATGTAATTAACTTTTAAGAATAATAATGAGGTAGTCATGGTAGAAAAGTTTCTTTAAACGTTTTGCTTCCTAATTATTCTGTCTCTCCCCCCACCCTAGAATATTGATCATTCTATATATTTTAAATGGAAATTAAAATAATGACCTTTACTTTTTTGATGGCTGTTCATTTTATTGTTTGGAGGTGCTATCAACAGCACCAGGCATGAATGCTATCCAGTGGTGGGTTGCTGCCGGTCCTGACCGGTAGTGGCCTGGAGCAGCTGAGAGCGTACCGGTACAGTGGCTCGTTTGGCCCACCTGCCCACCTGCTTTCTATAGCTGTATTTATGCCAAAAGGCACACTCCGCACAAGCACACAGCGTGCAGAGCCTGCAGGCGCTCCCACAAGCAGCTGGGTATCACAGGGGTGGTGGATTGTGCATGCATGCGCAGCGCACGTCAGGCGCATGCACAGTACATGTCAGGTTCGGGCACAGACAGACCGCGATCAGCCTATCGGTAGCAATGGTAAGAGCAACCCACCACTAATGCTATCCTTCCATAAGACTGAACAAATACTGGTAGTTCTTAACAACCACAATTCAGCCGAAAGTTTCCTTTGGCAAACAAGACAGTTGTTGCCGTATTTTTCGGAG